>NC_045959.1:10087197-10417197 GCF_010909765.2 Amblyraja radiata | reverse complement strand
AAGTTCAAGGGGTATGAAAACTTTTGCAAGCCACTATATATATATATATCTATATCTATATCTATATCTATATATATATATATATCTATATATATACATATATATCAAAGACCTTCAGAAACTCCAAGTATTCTACGTTTCTATGTTTGTTCTATGTTTCTATATCTATTGCTTTCTTTCTTTGACATATTGGCACTGAAAAGACTTATTACACATATTTTCAAAGGTGCTTTGATATGTAACATTTGCCTGGAATTGTCTAGATTACAAAAATAACGAGGCTTCATTCCTCAGATGGCTGTTTTTGCTGTTCTATTCCAACTGTGGCCAGCATTTTCTGAGTACCGAAAGAGACTTGCTATTGATGCCTTCCTGCCAGCTTTGGAGGGTCAAATTGGTGGAAAAGAAAAAAGGAGAAAATTTCTCATGGACGAGAGCTCAACTGAAAGGACAGAGGTAATTTTAAATGTGTGCAGTTTTGGTCTCCAAATTTGCGGAAGGACATTCTTACTATTGCGGGAGTGCAGCGTAGGTTCACAAGATTAATTCTTGGGATGGCGGGACTGTCATGTTCTGAGAGAATGGAGCGGCTGGGCTTGTATACTCTGGAATTTAGAAGGATGAGAGGGTATCTTATTGAAACATATAGGATTATTAAGGGTTTGGACACGACAGAGGCAGGAAACATGTTCCCGATGTTGGAGTCCATAACCAGGGGCCAGTTTAAGAATAAGGGATAAGCCATTTAGAACAGAGATGAGGAAACGCTTTTTCACAACAGAGAGTTGTGAGTCTGTGGAATTCTCTGCCTCAGAGGCTGGTTCGCTGGATACTTTTTAGAGAGAGCTAGATAGGGCTCTTAAAGATAGCGGAGTCAGGGGATATGGGGAGAATGCCATGAGACCCGAGACCCGCTGCGGCACCGAGAGATGCCACTCCGGCCGCTATGAGGCCAGGACCACCGAACTTGCCGCGGTCCCGCACCACCATGAGGCCAGGACCTGCTGCCACCACCGCCGGCCCACACAGCTTCCTCGGCCGTTTACCCGCCGCACCAGCTGCTGCCGCCACTGCTTATTCTTACCTACACTCTGGCCGCCTGTTGACTGCAACAAGTTATTCCGCTGATTCTTTCCTCTCCCCCGGCCGCAAACAGGCTGGGGCCGTCAACTCACCTGGATACCAGGTCCAGTTCTACACCGGAGTCTGAAGAAGGGTCTCGACCCTTTATTCTTCAAAGATCTGCCTGACCTGCTGAGTTACTCCAGCACTGTGTCCTTTCATGTATTAACCAGCAACTGCAGTCCCTTGTTTCTATCACTAGTGCAACGATTATTACTCAATAACCCCTTACTCAGTTATAGTGGACAATGGGCAATAATGGACCCTATTACCCCCCCCGTCCCCCCCCCCCCCCCCACTCCTCGTATTCTGTTATTCTTCAGTCGTGGCTTTCAGCTATATTAAACATTAATTACAATGTGTTACTGTATACTATTGTCTCTCACTCGATCTGCTGCTTCTGTAAAAGGTGACTCGTTGAAGATGACTTTGGGATTTTATTTTGCAGACCAGTTGGTACCCAAGCAGTGTGGACACCGATCATCCACATTACTCAGAGATGGGGAGCAGGTCCAGTGGAAGTCAGCTGTCTCTGAAGGGCGGAAGTGGGCGGAAGGATGACAAGAAAACAAAAACAGGATATGATGAAGAGAAACTTCAGGTCAGGCCGCATCTTTGTACAGAGAAACAGAATTAATACGTTTACTGGGAAGTGGGGGGAAAGGCATGATTTGTATGGAGATGAAGCTTGATTCTATTGGATCAGTTGAGCATCTGCCAAGTGGCAGAGAGCTCCAGCAATAATCAGGAGACACATGATGGCCATGCGTGGAGGGAAGGTTGGGTTTTGGATGTCACTGGTTACAGCAGGGAGAAGATGGAGGGGAAGGCAATACTCCTGTGTGGGCCACAAAGATTACTGTGAAGTGTAGGTATGTTGCAAAACTTACCTTCAGCGGCGCTGCAGTTCTGCCGCTGCCCGTGTGCGCGACTTTGGCGCCTTTGAGAGGGGGGCGGGTTTAAAACGCGATTTTCTCTAGGCTGTTGAAATCGATGTTGTTCAGCCTACTTAGTTGCTGACGAAAAATCGCCGCGAAATTCGTTCGCTGCAGGTATTTTTAAACTAAATTGGGTTATTTAATTGTTATAGTAAATTTAAAATCATCCTCTAAAGCCGCGAACCCCGACAACGGGACGGATCTCATGTAGGGGACAACGCAAGGTAGGTTGTTTATTTTTACAATAAAAAGGGCTTCTTAAGATCCCTTTATACAAAATTTTACGTTGCGAGTAGCTGACTTGGGGGTCCATCTGAACCAGCAGTATCTTTCATGCCGACATGGGGTACAAATTCACCGCAATGGCAGCGTTCTAAACCAGCGCGTTCCACAGAATCCCATTTAATGGCTGATTTAAATGGCCATTAATTTACAGCAATTGAACACTAAATCCCTTCCATTTGGCCTATAAATTAATGTCAATGAGATTTAAAAATCATGTTTTATTGTGAATTCTTGTGTGAATGTTCTTTGGACACTTAGGCTATTAAAAAATGTTAATCTTTCCTTAAGAAATGAATAGATGTTTAGATCTAGTAATTGAATTTTGGAATTAGCTACAATTGGGTAACTAACTAATTATATGCTTTAATTTCAGTAAGATTGTTTAATATTTGTTTCAGAATGCTTCAATCTACAATAACTGAAAATTTCTTCAGTTCTCTTAATTTTTAATAAAGTTATGGGCTTTAGACTGTCCTCGATCACGGCTTTTGTGTTAAGTCAATGGAAAATCAATAGGGAACAAGATGCTAATTTCCGAGTATGAAAATGGCCATAACTTTTTTAATACTGAAGATATAAAAGTGAATTAGATGTCAAATTAAACTTCTTTTTATGCTTTACCTGATGGGATAAATTGCAGGCTTGATTTTTAAAATCTCAAAATGTTGTAACATTGCTATGAAGTGTCTCTGGCCTAGAAATTGGAGTGTGCACTCACAGGCACATAGTTGGGTTTTTTGGAAGATAGACACAAAAATGCTGGAGCATCTCAGTGAGTCAGGCAGCATCTCTGGAGAAAAGGGTTGAGGCCCTTCTTCAGACTGAGAGCCTTGACCTGCTGAGCATTTTGTATCTATTTTTGGTGTAAAGCAGCATCTGCAGTTCCTTCCTGCACAGAAGGTTATCTGTAGGGGTGTCAACAATTCTTTCTATTCTGGGTCCAATTCTGAAAACTTCAGCAATGCCTGAGGTTGGGTTTTTCACTTCATCACAAGTGAAGATATTGTGCTTGGGACTGAGACTACATCGGATGGGGAAGAGAGAAGGCCAGTGGTCTCCAGACCAGATGGGCCTGATTGGTGATGCTGGGTATGGTGAGGGTAAATCAAAGGCCTGGGACGTCATGGCATCAGGGTGATGGCAGAGTTGAGGCTTTGAAGCCAACGATAGAAGCTAAGTATGGGATCCCAGTCGGGAACTGCACTTCCAAACCTCATTGCCCATCATCACTCCCAGGGTAATGGAGTATTGATAGTGCAGTTTGATGTGGAAACTGCCTCAGATGCACTAGTGCAACTCAAATGTGAGTATGAAGCAAAACAATCTGAAAATAGCCAAAATTACACTTCACTGTGTCCAAGGTTTAATTTGGATCAAAGAACATTGAAATACTCGGCATTATACATCTTCAATCCCTGACACCATACCTGCCTGAGCAGGTTCTTCTCCGTTCTATTTCCAAAAGGACCCAAAACCTTTGGAATTGTGGTCAGCAACCATTGCAGTTAAATACCCCAGCCCATTCTAAGAGCCTGGTTTAATGATGTTGATTTGTTCTGCTTGGCCAGGATGTCTCAGTGTGGAGCATCAGGAGAATGGCAGCAGTGAATAAGTGGAGGTGTGGGAACAATCTCCCTGATAGCACTTTTCTAAATCCCCACTGTGATCCCCTCCAGCTTTAACACTCCAGGAGAGTTAATATTGAAGCTTGTGTTTCAGTTTCAAGACATCTCATCTGGTGCTAGACATTTAAAAGTTCTTTAATAAAGAGCCAAGGGAAATAATGCAACAGCTGAAGGCCTGTGATAATGCAGACAAGAAAGATTTAAGTGACAAAAGGGAGGGTAATGGGACAAGTCAAGAGATAAAAGACAAAGTTAGAGAATATGATACAGGAAAAACGTTTGTAACTTCTCAGGGAAAAATAAAAGAATAATGGTTCTTATCAAATGTTCTTTAACTTAACATCGAGACCAAAAGGTTGTAAAATGCATAAATGAAAATGATCCGTCTGTAAAAAGTGAACCTGTTCGGTAAACAGGGATGGTCTGTAATTGCTGTAAATCAGTCTGAAGAAGTGTCTCGAACCGAAACATCACACATTTCTTCTATCTAGAGGTGCTGCCTGTCCCACTGAGTTACTCCAGCATTTTGTGTCTATCTTCGGTGTAAACCAGCATCTGCAGTTCTTTCCTACACACATGCTCTGTAATTGGTATCTTATCAAATATAGATGGCATTCTATTCATCACAAGAGACCAGTGACACCGCCTCAAGAACTAATTGTTTGCATCGCTCTGCTGCTCAGCTGCCTCAGATCAATGTTAAAGTGTGGTACACAAAAAATGTCAAAGTGTGCATGTTTCCACAGTTATATTTTTCCCAACCAGAATGACAATTCAGCAATGGGTTACGTTTGCACATTGTGAAATTAATTGTCAGGCTGTGCCAATGAACCATCAACAGCAACATACTGTTTAGGCTACTAACCTAAAACTCTGATATGCAGGGTTATTAAGGAGTCATATGTGGATGTTTGTTTTCTTAAAACGCCTAGCAAAGACCAAAGTTGGTAATTGTAGTAAAGATCAATAAACGTGGGGTAATTTACAAAGTTAAAGGGCTGCAAAGATTTTTTTGAGGTGTTGGAAATAGCACATCCGTCCAAGAGATAATGTCATTACATTTCAACATAATGATTGTTAATTTTCCATAACTCTCTATTTTCCCTGGAGCTATGAGATGGAAGAACTGATGCATCAGAATCACCCCTGTTTTCTAGCATAGGGCTACCGTACTGGTCAAACAAGACATCCATTCACTAATGCGATACCTTTGACTTGCATTTTAACATTACAATTGTAAGATTATCAGCTAATGCCTTTAGATCAGTAGAATTATCCACTTGCACCAGCTGACTTAGATTGACCCGAGATGCATATATTCCACTGTAGTTCCATACTTTGATTAGGTCTGGGAATGAAACTGAGATAAAAAATAGGGGAAGGTCAGAGAACTAAGTTGCACGGCAAAGGTCAAGGCCAAATCATTGGACCGAAAAAAGTTTCATCAACGCAATTTTTCTCGTCCAGTCAATAGTGAACATGGAATTGTGAATAAAATGAAGAACATTGGCGAAGATCGTTGTGTTTTGGAGTATTTGAGGCCTGGATAGTGGTAGGAACAAGGAAAGGCATGATCAGTACATGTCATGTTTGTCATTGTTTGAGATAACACATCTACTCTGCAATGTTGTGGTATGGTTTTTTTGTTTTAACTATTAATAGGAAAAGTAATTTCTCTTATGTGTGGTTGGTACTGGATGATCAGATGGGGCTGGATGATAGGCTGTAGTTCCATAGGGAAACTGGCCATCAGTCAATTGGTGCCTAGATTGTCTCAGTCATACTGGTATGCTCAGCCAAACATGGATGGACGAGACAAGTTGGGGATCAGATGCAGGCATATATAATGTCCTTTCAGTTGCTGAACTCACCTTTAGGTCCAGTCACAAAGTTCTGAGGTGCTGAGGAGAAGGTTTGGAAGCATTTCATATTCAGCCCCTCAATTGACAATAGCTGAGGCAGGTGCTGGGGAATGACCAAAGAGTGATGGAGTGATACTTCACACATTTGACCAGTGTAGCTGATCCTGTGGGAAAAGGTAAACATTCAGTTATTTGAATGTTTTTAATTGTTCATTATTATTATTATTATTATTAGTATTATTATTATTATTTTAAGGTGTTTTAATTAAATACATTTTTTAAACAATTTTTATTTTTAATCATTGAAATTGAAAGAATGAAATGCTTATTGCTGCATGGTGCCCCATCTGCAAATCTGCAAATAAGTCTATTGGTGTCGCTGATGCATAGTTATTCATGGGTGTATAGCGGACGCTGAATTATCCGAGGCAGACATGAAGTTTGTCCGAATTTCTTCTCCTTTATTGCTACACTATTTCTCCTCACTGACCAACCCCATGCGCATGCAATTAACCCCTTAAATATTCCCCAAGGGCGCCCGTGACCACACTGTGACCTCTACCTCTTGTCACCGGGACACGTGACCCCCCCACCCCCCCAAGAGCTGAAGGTTATGTATAGTGCGTGGCCCATCACCCGGTGCAACCACATTACCCCCCCCCCCCCAGAACCGGAGGCACAAAAATGGACGGGCAGCCAAATGAGGCGGCTGGATCTCATACGTACGTCCCCACACAAAGCTTTATTTTCTGGTAAGGATGAACTAGGTGAAACCCTCGATGGCGGATGCCCTCGACGGCGAGGCTGGGCCACCTGGACTGGCTTGCTCAGGTCCAAATGGGCCGGCTTCAAACGAACCATCGACAAGGTCACCCCCTCCCCCCCCGACCCCCTATGTCCAATCAAAAGTCGTGGGCCCGTGGCGTAGCACCCGAAAAGGACCTTTGTAAGGGCGACCTGTGGGCTTCGTGGTGGAGGAAGACATCCTGGCAGTCCACAAGAGCTGGCAGCATGTGAGATGGAGCGACACCATGCCCCAAGGGGGTGATGATAGCCGTTTTGGGCACATCCTCCGGCCGCACGGGGATCTGATTGTACCCCCTGACCAGGTTGATTTTGGAGACGAATTTAGCTCCAGCCAGATGGAGTGTGGAGCAGCAGCTCCTTCAGGCCGCCATATTTATCGGGCGCTAGTGGATCCTGCAGGAAGGGGATGATTCGCCCGGCCGTTTCCTGGTCGAGTGCGCCGACCATGTAATGGTAGCGGGTCTCATCGTTGGTTACCCCGCGAATGAAGAATTGTGATTCCTCCAGCCTGCTGGAACTATACCTGCGGCTGGGCGGTCCAGAAGGTCGGCAGCGGAGCGACGGCACTGAGTTGGGCCTGGTTGTCGCCAGTGGCGGCGGCAGGTTAGGTGCTGGCGGAGCGCATTTTTTCTTCCAGAATATCTATTCTGGTCGTCGGGGTCACCAAATGCAGCGGACGCGGAGTTGTCCGTGAAAGAATGAGGCAGACACGAAGTTTGCCCGAAATTCTTGTCCTTTATAACTACATTAATTCTCCTCACTCACCAACCCCATGCACGCGCGATTAACCCCTTAAATACTACTCAGGTACACCCATGTCCACACTGTGACCCCTACTTCTCATCACCTGGGCACGTGACCCCCCCCACCCCTGAGCTAAAGGTTATGTATAGGGCGTTGCTCTGGTGCCACCAGAGGTGGAATATTTTCTGTTTTTGATGGAAGATACGTGATTATGGTGCTGAAATATGATCCTGCATATTATGCTGCTACTAAAGATCAGTATTAAATCTATCACATTTTCCACTCAAAGCAGATGTAAAATTACCGAAGCAAGGAACAGCAAATGTTAGTTTACAAAAAAGGACAGAAAATGCTGGAGTAACTCAGCGGGTCAGGCAGCATCCCTGGAGAACATGGATAGGTCATATTTTGGGCGGGACCCTTCTTCAGAATCAAACATAGCTTTTGGTTCATTTATATCTTGATCCACCAGTGGAAACTTGCTTTAAATCCTAGCACCAATTGGCCTGGGATTGTGCAGTGGCAATGATGGTGAAACTACTGGGATTTGGCATTAATCCTCTGTTGAACGGACAGCAGTTTCTGGGCTATCTAACATATACAGCGGCACAGAAATCCAAAAATTACTATCAGTGATCCATCATGGACAGATTTTTCCATCCGCAGTCAAGCTAAAGTTAATTGAACTGGTACATATTTAAGCATTTCACGAACTAGATTTCCTGTAAAATACGATACAAAATTATTTTTTGATATTTACAGTTTAAAGTAAGTAAAGTAAGTAAGTACGTTTATTGGCCAAGTATTCGCATACAAGGAATTTGTCTTGGTGCTCCGCCCACAGTGATCTGTTTGTCTTTAGTCTATAACAAGATTTGTAATTACCACATTACCTGAACTCAGGAAAAACTTGTGCGTGTTGTTAATTTGCCACAATTCCAATCTGCTAACCTATTTTTTCTTAACATTTTCTCTGTAGATTCAAACTTATGGCCAAAAGGTAAGAAATAACAGAACAATATTGCTATTGCTTGGTTTTCTGACACATCTTTGTGGGTATTCTCTATGCTTGGTGAACCATAACTATTACACTGTCTCTTCCCAACTTGCATCCTACAAGGACTCATTTCCATTTCCCTTGTTTCTCCAATTGCATTGCATTTTGAAATGTCTTCCCTTTTTCCTTGTCTGGTTTCCTAGTCATCAGAGTTGACAAGATTCCCAAAATGTACGTCCATTTCCTAAAATAAAACTCAACCCCTCTCCTACCCTGAACAAATATGTCTTTTACATTTCATCCCACAAGCTTCATCATTTAAACAAGCATTATTTATAACTTTTATCATAGAATCTTATTTCAAAAGTACTTTTCCTCTCCCATTTCCTATCTGCATTGCAAATAAATGTTCCCACTGCAATATTCTGGTTTTACCTCTTTCAAAACCATTCCCCTTCTTACAACCACTTTCCACGCAACTACTAGAGACGCTACACCTGTTCTTCAACATTTCTTTGCTTCCTATCATCCATGAACTCAGAGTGAAGCAGTGATTCCCTGGTGTCTCCTATAGTGGGTGAATTGTATTTATTTCTATGATCTGGTCTCATCTATGTTGGAAAAGCCAATTGTAGATTGAGTGATTGCTTTGACGAACATCTCTGATGTAACCTCGAGGAACCTGAATCCAATTATACATATTCCAGCTGTCTGGACTCAATATTGAAATCAACAACCTCTAATAATAATAATAATAATAATAATAATAATAATAATACACTTTATTGTCATTGTAAATACTTACAACAGCATTTCAGGCACACTGCTCGAGCGGAGCTCCAACGTCAATTGCCAGTCAGTACCATTTATAACAGAACTGGTCCGTTCTGATGTAACGCCATTAATTCAAAATGCAAATTCTGTTTGGAACTACTAATGCTGCCTGGCATGTTGACTATTTCCTGATTCATGTTTTTAGTTCACATTTTGAGCATAAAACACAAAATAAACCTAAGGTATAGAAAGACTTGTCCAGTTGGCCCTTTGTGCCTGTCCACAGATGGCTAAGATCATGTCTGATTTTTTACTTCGATATCACTTTCCTGCATTCATCCTACATCGCCTGGTCCCTTTAGTGTATAAAAATCTACCCTTCTCTATCTTCTAATACTTATTGACTCCACAGCCCACTTGGTCTGAGAATTCCAAAGATTCACTATCTTGTGGGTAAAGATATTTCTTATCATCTCTGATCTGAATTGCTGACTCCTTATTTCGAGACAGTGATGTGTGTTCCAGACACTCTCTACCAGGTGAGCCACTAACTCTACGTCAAGCCTGTTAAAAATATCCAAAATCCACAAAAAAAACTGTCCTGGCAGTCTCATTGTTTCTGCTTGTTCATGTCCCACCAAACTAATTTCCACATAACTCGAGTCTATCCTGTCCCAATCCATCCCTACCTATATCCAAGACACCTCACACTCTTCATCTCCTCAATGACTTCCGTTTTCCAGGCCCCCACTCCCTCATCTTTAAAATGGATGTCCAGTCAATCTACACCACCATCTCCCACCAGGATGGTCTTAAAGCCCTCCGTTTCTTCCACGACCGCAGAACCAGCCAATTTCCGTCTACCAATACTCTCCTCCACCTAGCAGAGCTGGTCCTTACCCTCAACAACTTCTCCTTCAACACCTCCCACTTCCACCAAATCCAAGGCATAGCTATGGGCACTCACATGGGTCCTGGCTTTGCCTGCCTCTTTGTAGGGTACGTCGAACATTCCCTGTTCCATGCGTACACTGGCCCTATCCCCGAACTCTACCTTCGCTACATTGACGACTGCATTGGGGCTACCTCCTGCACCTATGCAGAATTCACTGACTTCATCAGCTTCACCACTAATTTCCATCTTGCACTCAAATACACCTGGACCATCTCCAACAACTCCCTATCGTTTCTAGATCTCACCATCTCCATCACAGGAAACAGACTATTGACCGACATCTATTACAAACCTACTGACTCCCATAGCTATCTAGACTACACTTCTTCCCACCCTGCTTCCTGTAAAGACTCTGTCCCCTACTCCCAATTCCTCCGTCTACGCCGCATCTGCGCCCAGGATGAGGTGTTCCACACCAGGGCATCGGAGATGTAATTCTTTAGGAAACGGGGGTTCCCCTCTTCCATTATTGATGAGGCTCACTAGGGTCGCCTCGATATCCTGCAACTCCGCTCTTACTCCCCCTCCCCCCATTCGTAACAAGGACAGAGTCCCTCTTGTCCTCACCTTCCACTCCATCAGCCGTCGCATACAGCATATAATCCTCCAACATTTTCGCCACCTCCAACGGGATCCCACTACTGGCCGCATCTTCCCATCTCCACCCCTTTCTGCTTTCCGCAGAGACCGTTCCCTCTGAAACTCCCTGGTCAACTCGGCCCTTCCCACCCAAACCAATCCCTCCCCAGGTACTTTCCCCTGCAACCGCTGTCCCTTTACCTCCCTCCTCGCCTCCATCCAAGGACCCAAACTGTCTTTCCAGGTGAGGCAGAAGTTCACTTGCACCTACTCCAGCATTTTGTGTCCACCTTTGATTTAAACCAGCATCTGCACTTCTTTCTTACACACCTGTTAAAAATATTGTACATATCAATATTGTTCATTCTTGAGTGTAGACCTCGTGCATTTAATCTCTCCCAATATGATAAATGTGCCATCCCACCAATTAACCAACATTAATGTTTTAATTCTCCTACCTGCATTTTAGTCCCTGAATCATGTTTTTTTTCCTTTTTTCATGTTCTCTTCTTCCCTTGTTCTTCATTTATCTCCTGTATACACTCCAAAAAGATCAGCTGTGAATAGCAACCTTTCCCACTCTCCCCCAGTTTTGTCATGTGGTCTTCCTTGCCCATGTTATAGATCAGACTATTTATCCCAATCAATCCCGGTTGGGAATTGAAGTTCCACTCGAGAGCCCTCCCTATTTTTCTCGGCTGTTGGATTAATTGTCCATTTCATTCTCTGTCGTTTGCCTGTTTTAGTCTCCCCTTCATGCTGCTCACCTTAACCACTCTTTAGGTAATCAGCTCCACTTTCATCTTGTTCAGAGTAAATAGGTTTCCTGACAACCGCAATTTAATTTCTGACGTAATGAAAAATTGCTCTTTTAATTGTGTCAATTCAAACCATTTAACTTTATCCTCTACAGCTTTCATGGTCTTTCTCCAAATATATGGAGGCGTTGGACAGGGAGAAGGCACTGATTTTAAGAGAACACAAAGTTGACCAGCCACAAAACATTCTTGAAAATACAGTTGCAGGTAATATTTTAAACTCATATGCGCATGGGACTGAGAAGTCTGCCTAAGCCCAATATCAAACTCCTAACTAACATCCTCTCTCCTAACATAGCACGATGCTACATAGCTGGAAAATGCAGCTTTGAAGCCAAATCACTGATTAGAAAGGGTGCCAGCAATCCTTTTCGATGGACATTAATAATAGATCCCAGACTTGCTATTGGGGAAACACACCAGGTTGCCCATGTGTCTAAAGATCACAATCACAATAATACTTTATTAGCCAAGTATGTTTTGCAACATACGAGGAATTGCATTTACCAAGTCAGTCATACAAATAAAAAGCAACGGAACACCACAAAATACATTTTAACATAAACATCCACCACAGTGACTCCTCCACATTCATCACTGTGATGGAAGGCGAAAAAAAGTTCAAATTTCTTCCCTTCCATGCTCTCCCATGGTCGTGCCCTCGAGCCTTCCGTTGACGGGACGATCTTGACTCCCGTAGCCGGTGGTCGGGCTCTCCGCATCAGGGCGATCAGCTCCTGCATCAGGGGGGTTGTCAGCACCCCCGCGCCGGCGATCGGACCCCGTGTCAGGGCTGGTCGAGCCTCTGCGCTGTTGGGAGCTCCCGACTAGCCTCTCCCGAGACTGTGAGCCCTTGATGGTAAGTCCGCAGTTGGAGTGATCCCATGCAAGGGCACAAGGTCAGTCTGAGGAGGCCTCCAGCTCCATCGATGGTAGGCCACAGATCGGCCGGAGATGTGACCCGGAAAACAATCGCATCTCCGGCAAGGTAAGAAACTGAAAAAAAGTTTCCCCTCCCCCGACTCCCACATAAGACAAACCGGAGAACATTTGCACAGACATTTAACACACACTAAGTCTTCAAAAATAATTGCCTCTGGTAACGATAGTTTAGATTCCTTGGATAGTTAACAATAACTTTCTTCTTTACAGGCTCTTCAAACGTTGTCAATACACCAACCAACTTTAAATGATTGATCTAAATTAAGTTAAACTTTTTTCACAACTGACTAATCCACCGTCAACTTGACCTTTAGTGAGTATTGCAAACCAAATTTTAAAAAGCATTTGCAATAATATATTCAGATGGAATAAAACCTTTGATCGTTTGCCTTTGTGTTTAGTAGGAAAGATAGGAATCCACATCGTTGGAGTATATTTTGAATGTTAAAACTGCCTTATTAATGAAAATGTCAGAATACAGAAGGAATAAAAGTTGCAATACCCTGCATTGAACTGTGTTTGCATTTTCTATTATTTGATGTATTTTTGTGAACCCGGATGTGTTACATGGCTATTGCAATAGAACTTCAACAACTGCTGCAATTGTAACAATGTCAAACAGTAGTTGGGTCTTAGGCAAGGTAGCTGTGGCTGGAGGCCAGTGGAAGTGGACATGGAAGTGATCCACTGCCAACTTCAGCCATTGTAACTGTTTATGCTGGACAAAATCTTTTCACATCAGTATATTCTCCAATTTACTGCATCAAGTGTAACACAATATCTGATGCTAGCTTTTAAATTATTACAAAAAATAAAATTGTATATTTTGAAATTAATTAAAGGCTTGTAATTGGCTGGGAGAAATGAAGGCTGCAATCTAGGTGAGATTGGTAAGTGTAGAATTCCGCTCTGCATTTGGAAGGGCAATGTTCATGATCAAAAGAAAGCAATAGCAGGTAGAGAAAGTTGCGAACTTTCACTGCACATCTCGTATGTGTATGTGACAAATAAACTTGACTTGACTTGACTTGACTTGAACTAGTAAATTGACTGTAACTTTTTTTATTGCAGGGAATAAAATCCATCTAAAACTGGCTGACCACCGAAATAAACTAAACCCATCTCAACTGAAGAACATCCTCTGAACTTCCTTTTCACTTTTTCCTTAAATCATTTTAATCTCTTCTAATCCTTTTTTATTTGCTTATTAATTTCTGAAAGGTAATTTCCTATTAAAAGGAAACAAAAATGAGGAACAATCACTCAATGATTTGGAAGTGCTGTGTCTTTCTTTAAGGTGCTAAAGAGTTTGGGGCATAATCACCATTCCTCTTGGCCATTAGCATTGGCAAAGGGCACGTCCTGGTGAATATCTGGTGGGTCCAAATCATAGGGCATCTAACCAGTGATCATTGGGCCAATCTTACTGAAGTGGAAGGTTTCCATGTCAGGATGGTATTTAACTTGGAGGGTCCCCATGTATCCATTAACTTTGCGATGGTGGGTTTGGGAGGTGCTGCAGAAGTAGCCCGGGTGAGTAAATGCAGTGCATTTTTGTAGATGATACTGCTAGCAGGCAGGTTATGTTTTCTGGATGGTGTCTAGGCTTCACTGTTAATGGCGCTGCACTCATACAGTCAATTTGAGAGTATCCCTGCGGGGTTACTCGGGTTACTCTGGTGCCTGCCACCACCGCCGGCCCTTACCTCCACTCCAGCCACTCAAAGGCCGCAACCAATGACTCAGCTGATCCTTGTCTCAACTAACTTGGATTCAAGGATCAGTTCCAGACCGAGAGTCTGAAGGAAGATATCGACCTGAAACATCACCTTTCCATGCTCTCCAGAGATGCTGCCTGACCTGCTGAGTTTTTCCAGCACTTTGTGTACATCTGCAGTCCTCTGTTTCTACTACTTATACAATGATACTCTAATACTCGATAATCCTTTACTTGGTTATAGCGGACAATCGGCAATAACGAATACCATTCCCCCCTATGGTCTGTGATAACGAGGGTTTACTGTATATATAAATTCTGCAAAGCAGTGAAAACATAATGACTGCAAAAAAACTCAAAGACATTGGGGTAAAAACACACAATTAGAAAACAAGTCCATGGTGGTGCAAAAAGTGATCTGTTGCCAAGGTAGGATTGTGCAGGTTGGTTAAAAAAAACGATTATTGCAAGAAAATACTTCAACTGTTTCTGAACCTGTGCCCACGATGGTCTAAATGCACCACTCCCTGCAGGCATTTCTATTGTGTGTTGGAAATGTCTTTCAAGGCCATGATGCAACCACACAGGATACTTCATACAGTGACATGACAAATTTCTTTAAATCTCTAAGGAAGAAGTCTTTGTGATTACGTCGATGTTGTGGGCTGAGGACAGGTTATCTGAGTTATTAACGCCCAGATCACTGGCCCACCACTGAAAGCTGGCGAATGGACTTCTGACATCCTTTCTGTAGTCAATTATTCGTTCCTTGGTTTTGTTCAGATATTGCACATAAACTGAACTCTAAATTAAATGATGTTCTCAAGTTTCCGCATAAAAATATTTGCATCTTACCTAACCCAATGCAACTGGGCTGTAACGTAGAACATATGTACAGACATTTATAGACACTTGTTAGGTTAAGAAGTAGGGTACCAATGGTGCCTGTGCCTGTTGCTGGAGGGGGAAGGATGCAGAGTAGTAAGAGCCTAAGATATGGCTAAGGGCATGGGTAGGGGACCAGCTATCCTTGGGAGACTGAGAGGGAGGGGGGAAAGAACTAGCATTCTGCTGTTCTGCTTGGTGGATGGGTGGGTGAGTAGAATTGGTACTCTATTTGCTGGGGAAATTTGAAAGGGATTACAAAGCAAAGTCGGCAGCATCACTGGCAATAGAGCGGCCCACCCTGATGAACTTAATGCATTCAATGCTCCCTTTGAGCAGAAGGCCAACAGAGCAATTATATCTCCCCCGACAGACTCAAGTGCACAGTTGCAGAAGTAGGTTTGGCCTGAGTCCTGGGGGTGAACACACAGAAAGCAACTGGCCCAGATGGAGTCCCTGGCGACATCCTTAGGAACTGTGCGGACCAGCTAGCAGGAGTGTTCGTGGACAACTTTAATCTCGAACTCCTTCATTCTGAGGTACCCACCTGCTATACCCTTTATCCTTTACCTGTGCACTGTGGATGGCTTGATTGTATCCATGTATAGTCTTCTACGGGATAGCACGCAAACAAAGGCTTTTCACTGTACCTCGGTGCACGTGACAGTAATAAACTATTAATGAGTGAAAGCCCAGCACCATTGGATGGAGAAGAACACCTACACATTTTTGGCTAGAGGAGGTGCCAGTGATGGGTGGGGGCGGGGTTACCTATTAATGTAGTTAGGTATTTAACTGGCACATCTCCTAGTTCAATGTTGTGGTGTGAAGATCTCATTGCCCTGAGAGCAGCTAGTGGTGGAATATTGCACCTCAGTTGGTGTCCTCAATATGTTGTACAGGTTTGATCAACTTTGAGAGTGGCAATGCTGAAAATATCAGTACAACCTAATTAAATCCAAATTTGACCAACAGGTGGCGCCTGCAATAGCTGCCTCGCCAACAGTCTGTCTTGTCCTTTCCTTCTTTGTTGTTTTATAGTGCGTGCTAAATGTATGTATGTTTTAGTGTTCATTAGCTTGTTTTATGTGGGGGGGGTGGAGAGGGGTTGGGGGAAACGTTTTTATCTCTTACCTCGACGGAGATGCCATTTTTTTTCCGTATCGTATCTCCGTCCGCACTGTGGCGTAACAGCGTGGAGCTGGCGGCCTTTGCTGTGGACCGACTTCGAGAGCTCCAACCTCAGGAGCCTGCGGACATAACATCGTGGAGCTGGCGGTCCCTGTCGGGGAAGGACCTTGGAGCTCCAACAGCGAGAGCCTGTGGACTTTAACATCGTGGAGCTCGCCGTCCCTGGATAGAGACCAACTTCGGGAGCTCCATGCCGCAGGAGCTTTGATCACTCCGACTGCAGATGGTTCGACTGCCACAACCGCGGGAGAAAAGAAAGATTAAACTTTATTGCCTTCCATCACAATGAGGAATGTGGGGAATATGCTGTGGTGGATGTTTATGCTATCTTTTATTTAGTTGTGTGTCTTGTTGCTTTTTTTAAAGTATGGCCATATGGTAATTCGAGTTTCACTGTACCTTAATTGGTACGCGTGACAATACACAGACGTTTGAACCTTTGAAATCTCCAAACAAGCATGCTTATAAGCATCCAGCAATGAATGACTTTTAATTTTGATACTCATTCTTACACGACAGAAATGTCTCCAAAGAAGCAGAAAACACATCATAATTCTATAAAATTATATTTTTTTATAAAACTGCTTGTGGCTTATAAATTAAAGTGTCTTTATGCTCTATAGGGAGGTTGCACGCAGTCGAGGTCACGACCCGTGACCCGTACTGTTGCCATGCAACGCCAACTGGAGAACACGCGGTTTACTGCAGGTTAGCATTTACTATGGCTGTCAGCACAGCCCAGCATCCGGACTGGTTGCACACTCGCGGACCCCAGGCCGCTATCCCCGCGGCCGGGGTGGGAGGAGGTTGGGAAGAGGAGGGAGGAAGAGGACGGGGTGTCGGTGCAGCACGGTCAGTGACTCTGGGTGGGTGGAGGGAGCAGACCGTCCCCAACTCTGCTGCAGCTGACGTTGCCTGGAGCCGCGACCCCGCTCCACCTGGCCCCGTGTGTGGGCGCTGCCGACCCACAGCCCCGTGACAGTGCGGCCCAGAGGGAGACGGGGCGGATGGCGGCCATGGGCGGACAGCGCTGACCCGGGGGGGGGGGGGGGGGGGAAGTAGGGGCTGTCCCGAGGGATGCGCTCGCTCGGCTGCTTACACCTTGATGCTTGGGTTCAGAGCCAACCTTCTCCCCTTCAATGACAGCATCCACAAATATTTATAGCGCAAAAAATGACAATTTGGGCGTTTTTTATTGTGTATTGTATTAACGTCTCGGTTTTGCAAGTTTTTTTTTCTTTTACTCTCTTGCATAGTTTACTGGCTGTAATTAAAGCTTTTGTGTAACGCTGGAAGAAGCAGGGCCAGCAGGGTCTCCACCGCACCTCAACCTCAGCAAAACCTGTGCATGTGACGTCAAACCCGACGTGATGGCGTCAGAGCGAGTCGGCGGGGCTTCACATTGCGAGCTGACGCATGGGGTGGGCGGGACTTCATAGTGCGAGCTGACGCATGGGGTGGGCGGGACTTCATAGTGCGAGCTGACGCATGGGGTGGGCGGGACTTCACAGTGCGAGCTGACGCAAGGGATGGGCGGGACTCCAGTGAGTGACGGGCCAGAGCGCGTCTGGTCATCGGCGGAAATCCTCACGGAGCGGTGTCGGCGCATGCGCAGGCGGTAGGGCGCTGCTTGCTGCGGAGCGAGGAGGAGGAGAGGAGACGCGACCGGTGAGTGAAGGAGGGAGCGCGCGGGCGAGTGAGCGTTGGCGCCGGGACCCGCGACCGCCGGCTTCCCCGGGCCACGTGCCCCCGGCAACGGCAGCGCTCGCGCTCACCATGGCCGCCCGGGGATCCGCCGCCGCCGCCACCACCGTGGGCGAGGCCGGTCACCTTGGAGCGGCCCCCGAGGTCAGAGCAGGAAGTGAAGGCCGGGGAGCGGCTCCATCAGTGACAGATACAGAATTAGACCATTCGGCCCATCGAGTCCACTCCGCCATTCAATCATGACTGATATACAATACAATACGTTTTATTCGTCACATTGCACATAGAGTGCAAGCGAAATGAATTTGTCTCTGATCTGTCTCTGTTTAAGAAGGAACTGCAGTTGCTGGAAAATCGAAGGTAGACAAAAAAGCTGGAGAAACTCAGCTGGTGCAGCAGCATCTATGGAGCGAAGGAAATAGGCGACGCTTCGGGACGAAACCCTTCTTCAGACTGAAACGTTGCCTATTTCCTTCGCTCCATAGATGCTGCTGCACCCGCTGAGTTTCTCCAGCTTTTTTTTGTGTACCTACTGATCTGTCTCTCCCTCCTAACCCCACTCTCCTGCCTTTTCATACCCTCCGACACCCGAAGGGTCTTCTCCTGCATCTATATTTCTATGTCAAGTTGGCCATATATAGAGCACTGCCACTGCCGACTACAAATTCAGAAGGTTCAAGAATCTCAATATCCGCCGTAAAACATATTCATTGACTTGGCCTCCACAGCCTGCTGTGGCAGAATTGCATAGATTGACCACCCTTTGACTAAAGAAACACCTCCTCATCTCCTTAATAAAGGAATGTTATTTTATTCTGAGGCTATGGCCTCTGGTTCTAGACTCCAACTATCCTCTCCACATCCACTCCGTCCAGTCCTTTCACTGTTCTGTAACCTTCAATGAGGTGTCCTCCCACCCCTCATCCTAAACTCCAGCGAGTACTGGCGCAGTGCCTTCAAATGCGAATCGTGGGTTAACAGTCATTCCTGGGATCATTCTTGTGAACCACTGGACCCTCTCCACGCCAGAATATGCTTCCGCAGATAGAGGGGATGTGGAGAGGATGCTTCCACTAGAGGGAGAGTCTAGGACCAGAGGTCATAGCCTCAGAATTAAAGTACATTCTTTTTTGAAGGCGATGAGGAGAAATTTCTTTAATCAGAGGGTGGTGTATCTGTGGAATTCTTTGCCACAAAAGGCTGTAGAGGCCAAGTTAGTGGATATTTTTAAGGCAGAGATGGATAGTTTTTTGATTAGTACAGGTCGGGTTATGGGGAGAAGGCAGGAGAATGGGGTTAGGAGGGAGAGATAGATCAGCCATGATTGAATGGCGGAGTAGACGTGATGGGCCGAATGGCCCAATTCTACTCCCATCACTCATTACTCTATGACTTATCTGGGGCCCAAAACGGCTCACAACATTTGTAAGGGAGGGCAGGTCCCGCGGGGGCAAGGTGGGCCATGCCAGTGGTGTTGGTTTATTCTGGCTTGAAGTAATGGTTGTTACAGCAGGTTTTGTTCTTTCTCCCCCAGGTTAACCATGTCTGCCTCTGCGATTGCCAAACCTGCCATGAGAGGCCTGCTGGCCAAGCGTCTGCGGTTTCATTTGGCTGTGGCTTTCACTATGGCATTTTCAGTAGCTGGACTCTTCAAGGTAATACATTTTGATACGTGCTTCTATTACACCAAACAGCACCTCCTCCTCCATTGTCAGAGTGAGGCCTAGTGGAAATTGGTGGAATAGCACCTCATATTTCGCTTGGGCAGCTTTCACCCCAGAATTTTGACCCAAATGACCCTTCTCTGCTTTGTTGTTACCTTCTCCCAGTTAACAATGATTCTACATTTTCCTTGATCTCCATTTCATTTTCCGTTTTCTCACATTCACACATCCTTATTTATCTATCTCCCGCCCCCGATGTCAGTCTGAAGAAGGGTTTCAACCTGAAAAATCACCCATTCCTTCACTCCAGAGATGCTGCCTGTTCCACTGAGTTACTCCAGCATTTTGTGTCTATCTTTGATTAAATCCAGCATCTGCAGTTCCTTCATACAAACACCAGTAAAAGTGTATTTATCTTAACAATCCATTGAATGTATAAAATGCATTGACCCACGATGTCTACTGACCATGATGCTAAATTAAACTAATCCAATCACAGCCTGCACATGGTCTGTATCACTTAATCCCCAACCGGTTGTCTGTTTCTTAAATGTTGCTATTTTATCATCTTCTACCACCTCTTGTGGCAGTGTGCTCCATGCACCTACCACTCTGTAAAAACACATTTGCCTTGAAAATCTCCCCAACTCATCTCTCGGTGGCTCAGCACTTTAACTCCCCCTCCCATTCCGAATCCGACCTCTCTGTCCTGGGCCTCCTCCATGGTCAGAGTGAGCACCACCGGAAATTGGAGGAGCAGCACCTCGTATTCCGCTTGGGCAGTCTGCATCCTAGCGGCATAAACATTGAATTCTCCAATTTCCAGTAGCCCTTGCTGTCTCCTGCCCTTCTCAGCTCTCCCTCAGCCCTCGGGCTCCTCCTCTGCCTTTCTCCTTTCTTCTCCCCGCCCCCCTACATCAGTCTGAAGAAGGGTTTCGGCCCGAAACGTTACCTATTTCCTTCGCTCCATAGATGCTGCTGCACCCGCTGCGTTTCTCCAGCATTTTTGTCTATTTTCAAGTAACTAATCATGCTTTGCTAATTCTCATCCAAATTGTTAATATAAACCTCAAATACCAATGCACCCAGCATTGATTCTTGAGGCACAGAAGTAATAATAATAATAATAAATTTTATTTATGGTCACCTTTCAAGAGTCTCAAGGACACCTTACAAAAATTTAGCAGGTAGAGGAAAAACATGTAAGGGGAATGAAATAAATAGTAGAGACATGACTAGTACACAAAGTAAAGACAGAATACAATTCAAAACACAATACAATTAATGCACAGATGAAAAGGGAGGGGGACGTGGGGCTAAGGATAGGCAGAGGTGAAGAGATGGGTCTTGAGGCGGGACTGGAAGATGGTGAGGGACACGGAATTCCGGATCAGTTGGGGGAGGGAGTTCCAGAGCCTGGGAGCTGCCCTGGAGAAGGCTCTGTCCCCAAAACTGCGGAGGTTGGACTTGTGGATGGAGAGGAGACCGGCTGATGTGGATCTGAGGGACCGTGAGGGTTGGTAGGGGGAGAGGAGGTCAGTGAGATATGGGGGGGCCAGATGGTGGAGGGCTTTGTAGGTGAGGATCAGGATTTTGTAGGTGATCAGGTGGGAGATGGGAAGCCAGTGAAGTTGTTTGAGGACTGGAGTGATGTGATGCCAGGATTTGGTGTGGGTGATGAGTCGGGCGGCTGCGTTCTGGACCAGTTGGAGTCGGTTGATGTAGGTGGAGCTGATGCCAAGGAGAAGTGAGTTGCAATAGTCCAGTCGGGAGGAGATGAAGGCATGGATGAGTCTTTCAGCAGCGGGAGGTGTGAGAGAGGGCCTGAGTTTGGCGATGTTGCGGAGATGAAAGAAGGAGGTTTTAATGACATGGCGGATGTGAGGCTCAAGGGAGAGGGTGGAATCAAAGATCACGCAAAGGTTGCGGGCCTTGGGAGATGGGGAGACAGTGGTGCCGTCGATGGTGAGAGTGGGGTTATTGATTTTGCTGAGTGTGGCTTTGGAGCCTATGAGGAGGAATTCTGTCTTATCGCTGTTGAGTTTGAGGAAGTTATGTTGCATCCAGGTTTTTATAGCTGACAAACAGGAGTTGATATTGGAGAGGGGGGGGTTATGGGGGGATTTGGTGCCGAGGTAGATCTGGGTGTCATCGGCGTAACAGTAGTGACAGGTCTCCAGTCCAAAACAAACAACCTACTACCACCACCCTTTGCTTTCTTCCATGTAGCCAATTTTGTATTTCGGTAGCTAGCTCTCCCTGGATGCTACATGAACTAACTGTATAGCAACGTATCATGCAGATCCTTATCAATTGCCTTACTAAAGTCCATATAGATAACGTTTACAGCCTTGCCCTCGGCAACCTCTAAGTTACTTCAAAAATCTCAAACAAATCCTACGTACAAAACCATCCCTATTGAACCTTTGTCTATCCAAATGCAGAAATATATTAAGGGGTGAATGAGGCCACCATGGCTGACAAAGGAAGTAAAAAACAGCAGAATAGCAAGAGAAGGCATATAAGATGGCAAAGATTAGTGGGAACTTAGAGGATTACAAAGCTTTTAACCGAAGGCAGCCAAAAGCAATAAGGAGAAAAAAGAAGAAAAATGAAGATAAGCTAGCCAATCATGTAAAAGAGGACAGGCAATGTTTTTTCAGATATTTCAGTAAAGGAGAGGCAAGAGTGGACATTAGACTGCTGGAAAATGATGCTGGAGAAGTAGTAATGGGGAACAAAGAAATGGCAGAACTGAATAGGGTTTTTGCATCAGTGGAAGTCTACTTTTTCACAGTGGAAGACACCAGCAACATGCCAGAAAGTCAAGAGTGAGTGCAGTTGCTATTACTTAGGAGAAGGGGCTTGGTAATCAAAGTTCTGAATGTGTGTAAGTCAGATGGGCTTCAGCTGAGTGTTCCGAAAGTGGTAGCTGTAGAGATTGTGGAGCTATTAGTACTGATCTTTCAAGAATCATTCCAGAGGAGTGGAACATCACAAATATAACTACAGTTTAAGAAGGGAGCGAAGAAATATTTTTAAAAAAAGGGAAATTATAGGACAGTTAGTCTGACTTCAGTGACTGGTAAGGTTTTGGAGTTCTTTATTAGGGGTGAGGTTTTGGGACACTTGAAAGCACATGATAAGCCAAAGTCAGCATGGTTTTGTTTGGGGGAGATCTTGCCTGACAAATCTGTTGGAATTCTTTGAGGAAGTAACAAGCAGGATAAACAAAGGAGAGTAAGTGGATGTTTACTTGGATTGCGGAAGGCCTTTGATAAGGTGCCGCACGTGAGGCTGCTAAGCAAGATACTAGTACGGATAGAAGATTGGCTGACTGTCAGAAGGCAAAGAGTGGGATTAAGGTTTATCGCACCTGCTATAATTTTTGATAAACATCTTCATTGTCTACAATACCACCCACTTTAGTATAAGACGACAGATGGCACAATGGGCTAAGTGTTCGGCTGGCAACCGGAGGTAGCTGGTTCGAATCCCGCTTGGAGTGCATACTGTCGTTGTGTCCTTGGGCAAGACACTTCACCCACCTTTGCCTGTGTGTGTCCTTGGGCAAGACACTTCACGCACCTTTGCCTGTGTGTGTGGATGTAATTATGTGAAGCACTTTGGGGTCAATGCAAGTTGACTAAAAATGTGCTATATAAATAAAGAAATTTATTTATTTTTTATTTAATCTGCAAAGTTACTAAATTTGCCTTGTACATTCTCATCCCAATCATTGATTTAAACCACAAACTTCAATGGGCCCCGCATCGATCCCTGAGGGACATCAGTTGCCATAAGCCTCCAGCTCAAAAAATACTCTTCCATCACCACACTCTGCTACCTTCCATGAAGCCAATCTGTATCTGGTTTGCTAGCTCTCCCTGGATCCCATGCAATCTAAATTTTCAGAGCAGCCTGTCATATGGAATTTTATCAAAGGCTTTGTTGAATTCTATATAGACGGTGTCTACGACATTGCCCTCGCAACCTATTTGGTTACCTCTTTAAAAAAAAAACGAAATCAAAATTGTAAGACATGATCTCCCACGTACAAGACTATGTCGACTATCCCTAATCAGCCCCTATCTATGCAAATGCCTATATATCTAATTCCTCTGAATCCTCTCCAGTAATCTACCTATCATGGACATCACCGGGTTTTTCCTGGGAAAATAGAGGCACAGCATTAGTCACCTACCAGTCATCCGGCACCTCACTCATGTCTAAAGATGTTCCAAGTTAAGAAGAATTTTGATAATAAGGATTGGTGACCAGGCTATGTAGTTGGGGAGACATGGAAAATATGTTCAGGGAAATATGGTGCATAAATGTGTACTAAAAGCAATTTCAATTATATTCAAATAGCTACTGATATATAAGAAAATCATTCTCAGAATTATGGGAAAAGAGGTGTAAGAATAATGCAATTCTGCAAAGGTGCATGTTCAGTGGGACAGATTATTACAATCTTTTACTCTGAGGATTGCAAACTTTTATGGTAGATTGAGATTGTTTTCAATATTCATGAAAACATTTATGTGAATTTTCTGTTGTGCTAATTTCCATGAGGGAACAAGAAAAAATAAGGAGGATATTTTTTCCCATTAATATATTTGGTCTTGTTACTCATCTCATTCTTATAATTACTGAGACATGTTTGTGAGTAAACTCAAAATATCGATGACGATGCTTAAGATGTGATCTAATTAATGACTTAATTTCAAATTCGTCATTGCGTTTCTTATAATATTTTCAGATTTGTATCGTAGAGAAGTAAATGACTGCATGAGGACAGTTTTTGTAAAGGAAGAGCAAGGAATGAATTACAGCAGCAAGATGCATTAATCACTATTCGTTTTTGTCCTGATTGACAACGACCATTGATTCCCATCACACACCTTTCAGCCTTACAAATAAGCTTTAACTTCCATTCATGTATAGATAGCAATGTAAAATATTCCTAAATCAGTAAAATTCTGAAAGTTTAATCTTGTCCTTTTTCTTAAAACTTTAAGTTTTTAGTAACTGATTCCAGGAAGAACGCCTATGCTGACTTCTACAAGAAATATGATGCCGTGAAGGACTTTGAAGCCATGAGGGAAGCTGGTATATTTGAAAGTGTGAAACCAAAGAAAGCACATTAATGAACCCAGTTTGCAAAGGTAATATCTAAGTAAAAATACAGATTCACTTGTATTTCAAAAGCTCTTGAAATAGAAAAAAGAAATTGTAAGCGGAACAATTTTAATGCCGACAGTTTGGGGCTTTGTTTCTTGAGAGAAGGGTAGAAGATTTAAACTGGAGTAATCAAGGTTAAAGAGAAATGGTTGGGGAACATTGAGATTACAATTTAAATAATGCTCAGTTTTTGCCATGAGTTTTGTAAAAGATAACAGGAAGGTACATCTTTTAATGGTTAGTGATATTATCCCGTCATTAATTGAAAAAATGGTTTGCTGCTGGACACTGTTGTTTTAGGTGAGGTCTAGGTGAGAATGAGTACAGACAATGAGACTCAACAAGACGACTTTGAAGCTGGAGGGATGGAGAGAGAGGGAATGCAGGGATTACTTTAAATGTCAATGGAACCAACCATAATTCTCAAAACAAATCACTTATTGGATAAGGTATTGCCTTGTGATGGAATAGAATGCAGTGCATGTGATATCATGTTTCGTGATTATGCACTATGGCGTTAACGAATGCCAATGTCAAATTGAGGATGAGATCTGAAACTTTAGTCTTTGAAGTACATGTGTGTGAAATATCATGGTTAACTATATGACTTATTGAAAGTAAGCTCCACAAACTACTGTCATACGCCAGCCTAAATCAGGCGATTTAAAACAAAAACTAGCTGGAAATCTAAAAGGACAACATGCTCAGAAATATTCGGACAGTCACACTTGCAGCGAGAAAGTTCATGTATCAGATTGAATTTTCTTCAAAATGAGGAATCATTTAAAAACGTTTTTTTTGAATTGTGGAGAAAGGTACGAGCCTGTGATAGGTGAAGACTGCATATTGTGAATGCAGCCTGCTGAGGATGTGACAAGTAAAATGGATGAAGGGGAGCCAGTGGATGTAGTGTATCTAGACTTTCAGAAAGCCTTTGATAAGGTCCCACACGGGAGACTGGTGACTAAAATTAGAGCACATGGTATTGGGGGTAGGGTGTTGATGTAGATAGAAAATTGGTTGGCAGATAGGAAGCAAAGAGTAGGAGTGAACGGGTCCTTTTCAGAATGGCAGGGAGTGGCGAGTGGAGTGCCGCAAGGCTTGGTGTTGGGGCCGCAACTGTTTACCATATATATTAATGATTTGGAAGAGGGAATTAGGAGCAACACTAGCAAGTTTGCAGATGACACAAAGCTGGGTGGCAGTGTGAACTGTGAAGAGGATGTTAGGAGCTTGCAGGGTGACCTGGACAGGTTGAGTGAGTGGGCAGATGCAGTATAATATAGATAAATGTGAGGTTATCCACTTTGGTGGCAAAAACAAGGGGGCAGATTATTATCTCAATGGGGTTAGGTTAGTTAAGGGAGAGGTACAGCGAGACCTGGGTGTCCTTGTACACTGGTCACTGAAAGTTGATGTGCAGGTACAGCAGGCAGTGAAGAAAGCTAATGGAATGTTGGCCTTCATAACAAGAGGATTTCAGTATAGGAGTAGAGAGGTTCTGCAGTTGTATAGGGCTCTGGTGAGACCACATCTGGAGTATTGCGTGCAGTTTTGATCTCCTAATTTGAGGAAGGACATCCTTGTGATCTAGGCAGTGCAGCGGTAGGTTCATGAGATTGATACCTGGGATGGCGGGACTGTCATATGAGGAAAGATTGAAAAGACTAGGCATGTATTCACTGGAGTTTAGAAGGATGAGGAGGAATCTTACGGAAACATAAAGTTACAAAAGGACTGGACAAGCTAGATGCAGGAAAAATGTTCCCAGTGTTGGGCGAGTCCAGAACCAGGGGCCACAGTCTTAGAATAAAGGGGAGGCCATTTAAGACTGAGGTGAGAAAAAACTTTTTCACCCAGAGAGTTGTGAATTTGTGGAATTCCCTGCCCAGAGGGCAGTGGAGGCCAAGTTACTGAATGGATTTAAGAGCGAGTTAGATAGAGCTCTAGGGGTTAGTGGAATCAAGGGATATGGGGAGAAGGCAGACATGGGTTATTGATTGGGGATGATCAGCCATGATCGCAATGATTGGCGGTGCTGGCTCGAAGGGCCGAATGGCCTCCACCTGCACCTATTGTCTATGTTTCTGTGATGGTAGAGCATGGCGAGGCTTGCTAACAGCAGCCAATCACTGCCCAATATTACATTCGCATATTTATTGTAAAGATTTGATGGCCTTGCACAGGAGAACAAGAACCTATGGGTGAGAAATATTGCCACTGACTTTATCACCAGCAGTGCAACACCTTAACCAATTTGATTGAAGAATTATCAATGCACGGACTGAACAGTGTAATTTATAACCATATAACAATTAACCATATAACAATTACAGCACGGAAACAGGCCATCTCGACCCTTCTAGTCCGTGCCGAACACATAATCTCCCCTAGTCCCATATACCTGCGCTCAGACCATAACCCTCCATTCCTTTCCCATCCATATAACTATCCAATTTATTTTTAAATGATAAAAACGAACCTGCCTCCACCACCTTCACTGGAAGCTCATTCCACACAGCTACCACTCTGAGTAAAGAAGTTCCCCCTCATGTTACCCCTAAACTTCAGTCCCTTAATTCTCAAGTCATGTCCCCTTGTTTGAATCTTCCCTACTCTCAGTGGGAAAAGCTTTTCCACGTCAACTCTGTCTATCCCTCTCATCATTTAAAAAACCTCTATCAAGTCCCCCCTTAACCTTCTGCGCTCCAAAGAATAAAGCCCTAACTTGTTCAACCTTTCTCTGTAACTTAGTTGCTGAAACCCAGGTAACATTCTAGTAAATCTCCTCTGTACTCTCTCTATTTTGTTGACATCCTTCCTATAATTAGGCGACCAAAATTGTACACCATACTCCAGAATTGGCCTCACCAATGCCTTGTACAATTTTAACATTACATCCCAACTTCTATACTCAATGCTCTGATTTATAAAGGCCAGCACACCAAAAGCTTTCTTTACCACCCTATCTACATGAGATTCCACTTTCAGGGAACTGTGCACAGTTATTCCCAGATCCCTCTGTTCACCTACATTCTTCAATTCCCTACCATTTACCATGTACGTCCTATTTTGATTTGTCCTGCCAAGATGTAGCACCTCACACTTATCAGCATTAAACTCCATCTGCCATCTTTCAGCCCACTCTTCCAACTGGCATAAATCTCTCTGTAGACTTTGAAACTCTACTTCATTACCCGCAACCCCACCTATCTTAGTATCATCTGCATACTTACTAATCCAATTTACCACACCATCGTCCAGATCATTGATGTACATGACAAACAACAGTGGACCCAACACAGATCCCTGTGGCACCCCACTCGTCACTGGCCTCCAACCTGACAAACAACCATCCACCATTACTCTCTGGCATCTCCCATTCAGCCACTGTTGAATCCATCTTGCTACTCCACCATTAATACCCAACCATTGAACCTTCTTAACCAACCTTCCATGAGGAACCTTGTCAAAGGCCTTACTGAAGTCCATATACACAACATCCACTGCTTTACCCTCATCAATTTCCCGAGTAACATCTTCAAAAAATTCAAGAAGATTAGTTAAACATGACCTTCCAGGCACAAATCCACGTTGACTGTTCCTAATCAGACCCTGTTTATCCAGATGCTTATATATATTATCTCTAAGTATTCTTTCCATTAATTTGCCCACCACTGACGTCAAACTAACAGGTCTATAATTGCTAGGTTTACTCTTAGACCCCTTTTTAAACAATGGAACAACATGCGCAGTACGCCAATCCTCCGGCACTATTCCCGTTTCTAATGACATTTGAAATATTTCTGCCATAGCCCATGCTATTTCTACACTAACTTCCCTCAATGTCCTAGGGAATATCCTGTCCGGACCTGGAGACTTATCCACTTTTATATTTCTCAAAAGTGTCAGTACTTCCTCTTTTTTGATCCTCATAGTTTCCATAGCTACTCTACTTGTTTCCCTTACCTCACATAATTCAATATCCTTCTCTTTGGTGAATACCGAAGAAAAGAAACTGTTCAATA
The DNA here is from genome assembly GCF_010909765.2 of Amblyraja radiata. Classification (NCBI taxonomy): domain Eukaryota; kingdom Metazoa; phylum Chordata; class Chondrichthyes; order Rajiformes; family Rajidae; genus Amblyraja; species Amblyraja radiata. Next base: position 10,388,376 of record NC_045959.1, on the reverse strand, counting down.
TCTCCCCCATCTCTTTTGGCTCTGCAGATAGTTGGCCGCTCTGACTCTCTAATGGACCAATTTTATCCCTCGTTATCCTTTTGCTATTAATATAGCGGTAGAAACCGTTCGGATTTACTTTTACCTTACTTGCCAAAGCAACCTCATATCTTCTTTTAGCTTTTCTAATTTCTTTCTTAAGATTCTTTTTACATTCTTTATACTCCTCAAGCACCTCATTTACTCCATGCTGCCTATAACTATTGTAAATCTCCCTCTTTTTCCGAACCAAGTGTCCAATTTCCCTTGAAAACCATGGCTCTTTACAATTTTTACGATTTCCTTTCAACCGAACAGGGACATAAAGATTCTGTACTCTTAAAATTTCACCTTTAAATGTACTCCATTTCTCTTCCACATCTTTCCCATAAAACAAACTGTCCCAATTTACTCCTTTTAAATCCTTTCGCATCTCCTCAAAGTTAGCCTTTCTCCAATCAAAAATCTCAACCCTAGGTCCAGTTTTGTCCCTCTCCATAATTATATTGAAATTTAGTGAGTGAAGTCAACGTCAAGTCAGATCTACATTCTGCAACATCCCATCTGATGTCAGAATTACCTTCACAAGAATGACTACCTTCACAAGAATGACTGCAGCAGTTCAAGATGATATGGCATCGTTTTGAGGAGAGTTAGGTTTGACTAATAAATACTTGTCTTGCCAATAATGTACACATCCCATAATAGATTGGGAATAAAGTGAAGTATAAAATTTAATTTGAGGGAATTAGACTTCATATGAATAATATTTAAATATTAAGACTTGCCATGCCAATAAGATGGGAAATACCATAATGCCATTCAAATTCAGGATTATGAAGATGGTTGACAATAATTTGTTTCTATGAGTGTTCCAATGAACCACTAATCCAGAACATTTTATTTACCTGGAGATTAAAATTTTCAATAGACACAAAAAGTTGGAGTACCTCAGCGGGTCAGACAGCATCTCTAGAGACAAGGAATGGGTGACATTTCGGGTCCTTCTTCAGACCCTTCTTCAGACTGAGATTTAAGGGAAACGGAAACCAGAGGTATTGGCTGTGATGTAGAGAGATAGAAAACAAATATGCCAAAAAACAATGATGATAAAGGAAACAGGCCATTGTCAGCTGTGGTCTAGGTGACAACCAGTACAGATAATGAGACTCAACAAGATGATTTTGAAGCTGGAGGGATGGAGAGAGAGGGAATGCAGGGATTACTTTAAATTTTCATCTGGTGCAATGTCAATGGAACCAACCAAGATTCTCAAAACATCACTTATTGGATAAGGGTTTATTTTCTGTGAATGCTTAGTTTGTATTAAGCAAGCTTATGTACCGTCGCCCATTCCTTCTCTCCAGTGATGCTGCCTGTCCCGCTGTGTTACTCCAGCATTTTGTGTCTAACTTCGATTTAAACCAGCATCTGCAGTTCTTTCATACACATGGCTATACATTTTGTCATTAATTAGCATTTCCTTTGTTCCCAGTGCGTACTGCTGAATTAAAAATAATATAATTCATAGGAACTAAATAGAATGGAATACAAAAAGTATGTATGTGCTAATGTGAACCTCTTATCCTTTTTTAAACAGGAACCTTGGAAATTGATGGCAGGGTTATCCTCCATCCTATACTGGGAAATGGAATGAAGATACACTTTCTGTATTTTCCATACTTGAAGATGTATAAATAAAACATTTTAATTTTCTGTTGACCATTAAAACTGTGTGTACCTGCTTTAAGTTTCTATTAAATTTCACACGTAACTTGGTAAAAACAATTAATTTTTATACAGAACATGAATGGGTGGATGGAATGGTTAGCCAAGCTCCCTCTGCCATTTATTAGCCCGGTTGAAAACAATCCTGTTATAATAATCTTCACTATCCACTATTTTACCAATCTTTGTGTCATTCACATACTTAGTAACCGTGCTACTTACATTCACATCCAAATTGTCGATACAAATAACCAACATCAGTGGACCCAGCACTGATTCCTGTCGTGTACCACTTGTTTGTAGTCTGAAAAACAATCTTCTATCGCCATTCTTTTCTACCTTCAAGCCAAGGTTGTATCTAATGGCTTGCTTGCCCTGGATCCCATGTGATCTATCCTTCCAGACTAGCCTTTCTTGTGGTATCTTGTCAAAGGCATTCATGGATCGGTGAAAAGCTTCAATAACGTCTCATGGTCTCCTTCAGCAAATGAATGAATGAATAGGTTTATTGGCCAAGTATGTGCCAAGGAATTTGCCTTGGTGCTCCGCTCGCAGGTCTACTCTACACAGACTTAACTTGAATAAGTTAGGTCTTTATTCTCTGGAGCGCAGAAGGTTAAGGGGGGACTTGATAGAGGTCTTTAAAATGATGAGAGGGATAGACAGAGTTGATGTGGACAAGCTTTTCCCTTTGAGAATAGGGAAGATTCAAACAAGAGGACATGACTTCAGAATTAAGGGACAGAAGTTTAGGGGTAACATGAGGGGGAACTTCTTTACTCAGAGAGTGGTAGCGGTGTGGAATGAGCTTCCAGTGGAAGTGGTGGCGGCAGATTTGTTGGTATCATTTAAAAATAAATTGGATAGGCATATGGATGAGAAGGGAATGGAGGGTTATGGTATGAGTGCAGGCAGGTGGGACTAAGGGAAAAAAGTTGTTCGGCACGGACTTGTAGGGCCGAGATGGCCTGTTTCCGTGCTGTAATTGTTATATGGTTAGTAACAATTAACAATGACACATTAAACATTAATAATAAAACATTATAGCTTAATGCAACATCTCTGGGAAATTCTGGCCCTATCTATATATTTTATACTAAAACTCTTCCCTTTGGTCTTGTGTCTGTGTGGGCCAGAGTTGTGTCCGCTTTTAATTGCCTTAATTCCTATCTGCAAACAAACACTAGGCCACAGCCGTCCCATTTTTACACATGCTACTGGTATTTTTCCTGCGGGCGCTATAAATATCTTCCCATTGCATTTCAACCTATATTTCCCAGGTTAATAATCTTTTTTTTAAAATTCCGACTGACGTCACATTCCACGAGCACACTCCGAGCGCGAGGGGCAATCCAGCACTCCAACCCGCTCGGCCACACTGGGACCAGTTCGGCTCGGACCCACTAAGCCCAGCTCTGTCGGCTCCGCTTGAAGAGGTGAAGGAGGGATTGGGCGATTCAAGGAAAGGAAGTTGAGGAGGGAGAGGTGGGGGGATTGAGGGAGAGGTGGGGGTAGGGAGAGTTCAAACATCTACACTCCCTCTCACACCCCCTCCCCCTTTCTACCCTCCCTCCACCCTGACTCTACCTCCCTCTCTGCCCCTCCGCCTCCCTCTACCCTCACTCTCTACCCCCTCACCTCCCTCTCAGAAAACATAGAAAATAGGTGCAGGAGGAGGCCATTCGGCCCTTCGAGCCAGCACCGCCATTCATTGTGATCATGGCTGATCGTCCCCTATCAATAACCGTGTCTGCCTTCTCCCCATATCCCTTGACTCCACTAGCCCCTAGAGCTCTATCTAACTCTCTCTTAAATCCATCCAGTGACTTGGCCTCCACTGCCCTCTGTGGCAGGGAATTCCATAAATTCACAACTCTGGGTTGACCTGGACAGGTTGAGTGAGTGGGCAGTGATCTCACCTCAGGCTTAAATGACCTCCCCTTTATTCTAAGACTGTGGCCCCTGGTTCTGGACTCGCCCAACATCGGGAAAAAATTTCCTGCATCCAGCTTGTCCAGTCCTTTTATAATTTTATATGTTTCTATAAGATCCCCCCTCATCCAACTCCAGTGAATACAAGCCAAGTCTTTTCAATCTTTTCTCTCCCTGTCTTCCCCTCCCTTTCCCCCCCTCACCCTCTCCCTCTCTATTTCTATTGGGGAGAAGGCAGGCACGAGTTATTGATAGCGGACGATCAGCCATGATCACAATGAATGGTGGTGCTGGCTCGAAGGGCCGAATGGCCTCCTCCTGCACCTATTTTCTATGTTTCTACTCCCTCACCCCATCTCCCTCCCTCTCTACCCTTCTCCCTCACTAGCCACGCCTGTGCAGTTTGGGGCTATGTGTGAGTGGATAGGGCGGGGATGGGGGAAAAGGAGCGAATGAAAGCATTACTTGAAATTAAATAAATCAACATTCAAGTCCTGGGTTGTAAGCTGCCCAAGAGAAATAAAAGGTGCTGTTTCTCTAATTTGCGTTTGGCCTCACTGACAGTGGAGCAGGCCCGGGACAAAAAGGTCAGTTTTGGAATGGGAAGGGGAATTAATTCATTAACCAACTACATTATAATACATTTGACATCAACACTACATTTCTAAAGGTCCCAGAACCTGACTGCTGTTAGACAAAGCTCCCAGGTTTAATATATTTAGATGAACAGTCTGCAGACTTCATTTAGGATTTGTGTCATGATTATAAAATAAACAATGGAAAATCAGTTTGAAGAGAACCATAGAGCAGGTTCCAGAATGTGAATGGAAGCAAGCAGATGGGGAATGATCTCTTATACTGTAAACCTTGCAGCACCATCCACCTTGGACGCTGAGGATTCCAAGTGCCCCATGGTCACTTTGTGCCAAAGCCACTAATTTACTACAACATTTCAACATTGGATATTTTCCAAATTAGAATTGTCAGATTTACTCCACAGGTCAATGTTCTTGATCAGTAAACTATGTGCTTGATAGGGCAGGGATCCAGAGAAATGTGTTCAAAGCCCTCCAAGGCATCTGTGGGATTTAAATCTAACTAACTAATAAATCTGAAGAAGGGTATTGATCCAAAATGTCTATCCACGTCTTCCAGAGATGCTGTCTGACCCACTGAGTTGCAACACCTTGTGTCTTTATTTTGGTAAACCAGCATCTGCAGTTCCTCTGTCTCTTTTAATTAAATATTAATATAATATCAAGGGAGTGTGGGGAGTTTGTGTGTGATGCGCAGGCCACCCCCCCCCCCCCCGCAACGATGCATTAAGGGGGCGGGACCCAACGGGTCCCACTTGGTCTCTAAAATTCTTAGTGACCTCTAAAATTCATGTAGCCAATGTCTGTTGCTCTACCGTGATCCATCAGCTAGGTCACATCCTACACACTCAGTTAATTTGGTGAGGCATTATTTCCCAGTCAACAGTGCTGACTGTTGTGGACCCTGGGCGCTCAGTTGTGGATGTATTGAAAGGTGCTGAGAATCACCCTGTTTCGTCACCTATCCTCACTGATTGTGGGCCATGGATCATGAATTCATGGATCCAGTGCTGACTCCTAGGTCCATGACTTTGGGATTGTGGTGTTGAACGTGAAGCTGCAGTGAATTGAGCCTGACGTGGATTCCTTGTTATCTAGATGTTAGAAAATTAAACTATGCATGATGAGTGTAGGGCTGGGTAAATGGTGTATATCATGAACCTGTTGTGACGGTAAGCAAAGTGCAATGGATCAAGGCTACCTGCGAGGCTGGGGTTAAAGTGCGCCATAACCAGCCTCTTCAAATACTTCATGATGGTGTTTGTCAGGACTACTGGACGGTAGTCATTAAAGTCATTGAGAGGTCATAGGGCCAGAATTTCACAGGAATAGCCAGAGGTGTTGCATTTGAAGAAGGAAACCTTGAGACATTATTGAAGCTTTTCACCAATCCATCTGATAGTCCTCTCAGATCAGAATCAGGGAGTCTGATGTTAGGTTTGCAAGTGACAAGCATGCCCAGTGTAGCTGACATTGCACTTAAGACCTTGATTCTGAGGATGTTGGCTTAGGCAAGGATACTAACGTTGGTTTGCTTATCGATCCAGTGAAGTTGAAGGGCTTGGCAATGTTAAGGGCCTGTCCCACTTGGACGACCCAATCCACAAGTTTAGAAGACCCTAGACGAGTTGAAAAAAATGTCAAGGTCGTGTTGACTCGCTGAAGTAAAATACCTCCTACGACTATGTCTACGACCTCCTATGACCCCCCTCGACCTCAGTCTTCCACACCTAAGACCAACTACGACTAGCTTTGAGTGGAAAATGATCACATGATAAAATTATGTAATGTTTGCATTTTTTTCTCGGGCCAGTTACCGACCTACGGCTACCATCACGACCTATCACGACCTACCTACGAGTAAAAAGTATCCATTTTTTCCAAATTTTTTTTTTACTCGTGGACATTTTTTATCAGCTGGAAAAAATGGCGTGACCTACCTGAGGCCACGAGGACACGGAGACCACTCACGAGCATGAGGAAGAGTTACGAAGACCTCCTACGAACTCGTGGCGACCATGCTGCGAGTATGAGTCAAGGGCAAACTCGGCAGAGGTCGTGAATTAGGTCGTGAAAGTGGGACAGGGGCTTTAGAATACAGAACAGGTCCTTCGGCCCCCAATGTACCAATCTAATGTACCAATGTACCAATCTTCTTGTACATCAGTGGAGCTGCACACTAAATCTCGTTGCACTGACGTGCAATGACAATAAAATATATATTATTATTATTATTATTAAACTAATCCCCATTTGCCTGCACATAGTCTGCATCATATTCCCTGCCTGCTTATGTGCCTGTCTGAGTACCTCTTAAATGTTGCTATTGCATCTTCTTCCCACCATGTGGCGGTGTGTTCCAAGCACCCACCATATCTTTAAACTTTCCCCCTCTGACGTTCAGGCTATGGCGTCCAGTATGTGACATTTCTGCTCTGGGAAAAAGAGAGAGTATTTACCTTGTCTTTGCCTCTCAATTTGATATACTTCTATCCGATCGCCCCTCATCCTCTGATGTTCTGTGATAGTTTGTGAGATGGCGGCCTGATGTTATTGTTCAAGGGGTCATGGTCAAGGGGTAGGTACGAGGAGGTGCCTGGCTTCAGCATGGTAGAGGCCAGCCTGCCAGACTTCGACAGCATTACCCTTGTCCCATAACAATATTGGGATTGTTACTGAGAGGAAGGCCCAGCGTTCGGAGGGGGGTGAAATTGGAGTATGTAAGGTGAGTGGAGAAGTTGGGACAGTCAATGCTGTAGTTGCAGTTGGAAATAAAAAGAGATAGAGAGGGTAGAGGGCTGGCAGATAGTGTCCAGGGGGAGGTGGAGGGGTGTGCTCGGAACTCATTGAAGTGTGGGTGCAAGTGTACAACGAAAAGGGCTCTGGTAAAGACAAATTGTTTGGCATTGTAGAGGGTGCGTTCTGGGGAGTTGGTGAAGACATGTCGGGTTGGGGTCAAGGGAGGGCAGGGGGGAAAACTCAGGGGAGGAACTACGGAGGGAGGGAGGGGGCTGAGAGGAGGGAGGGGGCTGAGAGGAGTGTGGAGTGGTGTATGAGTGGGAGGTAGGGCAAGTGGTCTGGTCAGTGTAAGGATAAAGGCAAAGGGAGTCAGTGGTGCCGGTGTCAAAGGCACGGAATGAAGCTGGTCAGGGGAACTGTAGGACCCATCGATGTTGATGTCAAGGGTCCTGGACTGGAAGTGTCCGGGAGAACTGTGAACTGGCAGATTGGTAGCCTGGTGTGGCAGAAACTGGGGGAATGTAGGATTGTGCGGCAATTCCTATCTCTGGGAGCTTGAGGAAGGGAAGCCAGGAAGATGTCTATATGTTCTCCCTGTTCTTGGTGTTACATCAAGTCAAGTCAAGTCACTTTTATTTCTATGGCACATTTAAAAAACAACTCTCGTTGACCAAAGTGCTTTACATTGGTGGAGATACTAATGTTATACAACATTGGTTCATAGATAAATACATGGTACATACATAATATAATACATACATAATAATACATACATACAGCTCTCCCTCAGAGGATGTCAAGAAAGGCTTGAGAGTAAAGATGAGTTTTAAATCTCGACTTAAAGGAGTCGATGGAGAGGGCAGTTCTGATGGGAAGGGGGATGCTGTTCCACAGTCTAGAAGCTGCAACTGCAAAGGGGCGGTCGCCCCTGAGCTTATGCCCAGACCGCGGGATGTTCAGTAAACCCCAAGTCGGCCAATCTGAGGGACCTGGAGGTGGTGTGGTGGGTAAGCAGACTTTTGATGTAGGTGGGGGCAAGCCCATTGAGGGCTTTGTAGACATAAAGGAGGATCTTGAAATTTATTCGGCACCGACTGTAACCCACATAGAAACATAGGTGCAGGAGTAGGCCATTCGGCCCTTCGAGCCTGCACCGCCATTCAATATGATCATGGCTGATCATACAACTCAGTATCCTGTACCTGCCTTCTCTCCATACCCCCTGATCCCTTTTGCCACAAGGGCCACATCTAACTCCCTCTTAAATATAGCCAATGAACTGGCCTCAACTACCTTCTGTGGCAGAGAATTCCACAGATTCACCACTCTGTGTGAACAATGTTTTTCTCATCTTGGTCGTAAAAGACTTTCCCCTTTTCCTTAAACTGTGACCCCTTTGACCACATAACCCACTGTAACCAAATACATGGGCATGTTAAAGGAAATGTGCCTTTCTCCAAGTTGAGCTTGGTCTTTGATATGTTATCTTGTGCTGCTAAAATACTCTTGTATTCTTGGAACATGAAGGAGCACATACACAGTGGTCGATGAGTACGATGGGTTAATCAGTAAAAGACCATTCATCCAACGTGGCTCTCTACATGCCAACACCTGGCAGAGGTGTGGAATGGTTTTCACTTGTGTAGTACATTCATTATATTTTGCCCCATTGGAGGATAAATGTCTGAGATAGAATTATCTTGGTGTGTGCCTGGAATGTGCTGCCAGAGGTAAAGGAGGAAGCAGATAAGATAGTGGCATTTAATAGGTTTGTAGATAGGGACATAGATATGCAGGGGATAGAGGGCTACAGATCATGTCCAGGAGATGAGATTAGTTTATCTTGGCATCATGTTCTTCACAGACATCGTGGGCTGAAGACCTGTTCGTGTACATTTCTATGTTCATTGTTAACCACATCCCATTTGCCTTCCACACAAAGTAAAATTACAATCAGCACTCTTGCGCACATCCACTTTAAGGACACATTCATTTAAATTCCTCTAAATATCACGTGTCTTCTGATAGCAAAACGTTGGCATTAGGCAGGCTGCTGTGAGTAAGCGATCAGATAAACTGGGGATGGTTAACTCAGATCTACACTCACCCCAGCAATGAAGCAGCAGTCTAATTTTTAACACAGGAAATGATACATTTCTCCCTCCACACAAACCATAATCTTCAACTGGTGTACTTTAAGATATTGTTAGTTTCCTGTTATGCCTTAACTCTGCAATCATCTTCATAGAATCACAGAGCACAGAAAGAGGCTGATCATCAACTGTCAATCTAAACTAATCCCATTTACCAGGGCTTGGCCTTGAGCCTTCATTAATATGATGTTCGTCTAAATGCTTCTTAAATGTGGCGAGGGTAACTGTCTCCCCAACCCTCTCAGGCAATGCATACCAGATTGTAACCACCCGGTTTTTCCCAGTTAGTTGGAAACTACCACTTGATTTACCAAGAGAATATAATAAAATACAGATGTTGAAAAACTCATCAAGAGAGTTTCAATATCAAATGCACTGGAACCAAAACAATTAAATTCTTACTTGCTGCAGCTTTTTAGTTACATTAACTGCAACAAAACAACAAATAAATCTGTACAATAAACAGATGAATGGGTGTGAACGGTGGAATCGGGGAAGAAAAGGTGGGGATTTAAATTTAGAACCAAAGTGGGGGAATTAGAAGTGGGAAGAAAAATAGGGGCCTGGTTCATCAACTTGAAGAAGGGTCCTGACCCGATACGACTGCCCATTGCTTCCACAGATGCTGCCTGACTTGCTGAGCTTCTCTAGCAGTTTGTTTTTTTTGCTCTGGATTCAACCTCTTGCAATCTCTTGTGTCTCCAGTGATAATTAATTTTGATTACATGTATGCAAAATAGCATCATGCAAGTTAGACAATAGGTGCAGGAGGAGGCCATTCAGCCCAGCATCGCTGGCTCAAAGTTGGCATACCTCGCAATTTTATTGGAGAGTGTAAAATTGAATAAAATTGGCAAGTGGTAGGAAGGAAAGGATCATGCTTAAGGAATTTGTTTTTAGTTTAGAGATACAGTGCAGAAACAGGCCCTTTGGCCCACCGTGTCTGCACCGACCAGCGATCCCTGCACATTAACATTATCCTACACACACTAGGGACAATTTACACTTAAACCAAGCCAACTTACCTTCATACCTGTACGTCTTTGGAGTGTGGGAGGAAGCCAAAGATCGGAGAAAACCCACGCGGTCATGGGGAGAACGTAATACTCCGTATGGACAGCACCCATAGTCGGGATCGAACCCGGGTCTCCGGCAGCAACTGTAAGCAGCAACTCTACTGCTGGAATGACTCGACATGCCGCCTGGAATGATTTTGTCACTTGTCACAAGGGCACAGTATCTAGCACCTTAACTTTTATAGGATAAATAATTTTGACAAATGTGGAGGGCATGATAAAAGAATCTGCAAATTAGGCAAAAATTAGAACAAAGACCAGTACGACACAGGAACTGACCCACCTACAATGTCCATGCTAAACAGAATGTTATTTCAATGAATCTACTCCGAGTACACGTGATCCATATCCCTCCATTCCCTGTATATCCATCTGCCTATCCAAATGCCTCCTAAATGCCATTATCTTCACCACCAGCGTAGCACATATTCCAAACGCCCACCACTCAATGTAACCACTTACCCCTTAAATGTATCATCTCCAAGTGTGTGGATGACACAAAGCTGGGTGGCAGTATTGTACTTCCGGTGGCGCTGGCGTCAGCTGCCTCCACCTACAGCCCGGTATCTTTTTGTTTTTTTGTTTATTTAGTTATGTAAAAGTGTGTTTTTTTGTGTTTTTTTGTGTGTTTTGATGTGGGGGAAGAGGGCACGGTGCGGGGGATACCGTCCTTCAGCCGCTTCCTGGTGAAGACGCGACTTTTATTCGAGTCGCGTCCTCGCCCCCCCCCCCCCCCCCCACCACCAGCGGCCTACCTACTGGATTGGCGTGGACTTCCCTGCGACCAGAGCTCCAGCAGCGGCGGGACAGCGCTGATACATCGCGAGGCTGGCGATGCCTTACCGGGGGTCGCCGTCTGGAGCCCGGAGTGCTGGACCTGCTGCACCGACATCTTGGAGCTGAGGTTTGCGGAGCTCCCAACGCGGGCGGCGCTGATGGACAACGCGGGGTCCTGTGACTCTGCCCAGCTCGGCGCTGCGGACTCGGGAGCTGCGGACACGGGAGCTGCGGGCTCGGGAGCTGCGGACTCCGGCTGCGGGAGGCGGCTGATCGGGAGGTCCGGGCCGCTGAGGAGGAGGATGTTCACCGTCGGGGTTCGGCGTCGGCGTTCCACCAGCCCGGCGTGAGGGCCTGAACATCGGGCCACCCAGGGCGGCGACTGCGGGTGCTAGGAAGGCCTCGACCACGAGTGAAAATCTGGGAAGAACGGAGTGGAGGCTGGCTGGACTATGGTGCCTTCCTCACCTTGGTGCCATTGTGTTATGTTGTGTCGTGGACTTTCAGTGTTTGTGCTTTTTTTTTAAATTCTATTTTATTTTTAATATGTTTTATTATTTATTATTATTTATTTATTTTTATTTTTATGATACTGCCTGTAAGGGAAATTCATTTCGTTGTCTCTAACTGAGACAATGACAATAAATTTGAATACAATACAATACAATACAATACAAACTGCGAGGAGGATGCTATGAGGCTGCAGGGTGACTTGGATAGGTTGGGTGAGTGGGCAGATGCATGGCAGATGCAGTATAATGTGGATAAATGTGAGATTATCCACTTCTTCTTCTTTCGTGTGGCGTGCACAGCCTAAAGTTGTTGGACAACTTGTTCCATTTGATCTTCTGTTTGTGCACGTCGAGTTGATTGCATTAGTCGAAACAGGGCGGACCACGTGAAGGTTGCAATCTTCCACCCCAGGTTATCCACTTTGGTGGTAAGAACAAGAAGGCAAATTATTATTTGAATGGACACACAAAAATGCTGGAGAAACTCAGCGGGTGCAGCAGCATCTATAGAGCGAAGGAAATAGGTAACGTTTCGGGCCGAAACCCTTCTTCAGACTGATGGGGGGTGGGGGGGGGGGGAGAAGGAAGGAAAAAGGGAGGGGGAGGAGCCCGAGGGTGGGGGGATGGGAGGAGACAGCTTGAGGGTTAAGGAAGGGGAGGAGACAGCAACGGCTAGCAAAATTGGGAGAATTCAATGTTCATGCCCGCTGGACGCAGGCTACCCAGGCGGAATATGAGTTGCTGTTCCTCCAATTTCCGGTGTTGCTCACTCTGGCAATGGAGGAGACCCAGGACAGAGAGGTCGGATTGGGAATGGGAGGGGGAGTTGAAGTGCTGAGCCACCGGGTGTTCAGGTAGGTTCTTGCGGACTGAGCGGAGGTGTTCGGTGAAACGATCGCCCAACCTCCGCTTAGTCTCACCGATGTAAATCAGCTGGCATCTAGAGCAGCGGATGCAGTAGATGAGGTTGGAGGAGATACAGGTGAACCTCTGTCGCACCTGGAATGACTGCTTGGGTCCTTGAGTGGAGTCGAGGGGGGAGGTAAAGGGACAGGTGTTGCATGTCTTGCGGTTGCAACGGAAAGTGCCCGGGGAAGGGGTGGTACGGGAGGGAAGGGAAGAATTGACAAGGGAGTTGCGGAGGGAGCGGTCTTTGCGGAAGGCAGACATGGGGGGAGATGGGAAGATGTGGCGAGTGGTGGGGTCACGTTGAAGGTGGCGAAAATGGCGGAGGATGATTTGTTGTATTTGCCGGCTGGTGGGGTGAAAGGTGAGGACTAGGGGGACTCTGCCCTTGTTGCGAGTGCGGGGATGGGGAGAGAGAGCAGTGTTGCGGGGTATGGATGAGACCCTGGTGCGAGCCTCATCTATGGTGGAGGAGGGGAATCCCCGTTCCCTGAAGAGCGAGGACATTTCCGATGCCCTGGTGTGGAACGTCTCATCCTGGGAGCAGATGCGGCGTAGGCAGAGGAATTGGGAGTAGGGGATGAAGTCCTTACAGGGGGCAGGGTGGGAAGACGTGTAGTCCAGATAGCCATGTGAGTCAGTGGGTTTGTAGTGTATGTCGGTCAGAAGTCTATCCCTTGCGATGCAGATGCTGGTTTAAATCGAAGATAGACACAAAATGTTGGAGTAACTCTGTGGGACAGGCAGCATCTCTGGAGGAATGGGTAACGTTTCGGGTCGAGCCACTGATTCAGACTGAAGATCCGAAACATCATCCATTCCTTCTCTCCAGGGGTGTTGCCTGTTCCGCTGAGTTACTCCAACATTTTGTGTCTACCCAATGGTGTCAGATTAGGAAAATGGGAGGTGCAACGAGACCTGGGTGTACTTGTGTTGTACATCAGTCACTGAAAGTAAGCAGGTACACTAAAATGCTGGAGAAACTCAGCGGGTGCAGCAGCATCTATGGAGCAAAGGAAATAGGCAACGTTTTGGGCCGAAACCCTTCTTCAGACTGATGGGGGGTGGGGAGAAGAAAGGAAAAAGGAGGAGCCCGAGGGCTGAGGGAGAGATAGGAAGGGGAGGAGACAGCAAGGGATAACAAAATTGGGAGAATTCAATGTCATTGCCACCTGGATGCAGACTCCCCAACCGAGTATGTAGTGCTGTTCCTCCAATTTCCGGTGATGCTCGCTCTGGCCATGGAGGAGGCCCAGGACAGAGAGGTCGGATACGGAATGGGAGGGGGAGTTGAAGTGCTGAGCCACAGGGAGATCAGGTTGGTTATTGCGGACCGAGCGGAGGTGTTCGGCGAAACGATCGCCAAGCCTACGCTTAGTCTCACCGATATAGATCTGCTGACATCTAGAGCAGCGGATGCAATAGATAAGGTTGGAGGAGATGCAGGTGAACCTCTGTCGCACCTGGAACGACTGCTTGGGTCCTTGAATGGAGTCGAGGGGGGAGGTAAAGCGACAAGTGTAGCATCTCTTGCGGTTGCAACGGAAAGTGCCCGGGGAGGGGGTGGTACGGGAGGGAAGGGAAGAATTGACCAGGGAGTTACGGAGGGAGCGGTCTTTGCGGAAGGCAGACAGGGGGGGAGATGGGAAGATGTGGCGAGTGGTGGGGTCACGTTGGAAGTGGCGAAACTGATGGAGGACTACTTGTTGTATGTGACGGCTAGTGGGGTGAAAGGTGAGGACTAGGGGGACTCTGCCCTTGTTGCGAGTGGGGGGAGGGGGAGAGAGAGCAGTGTTACGGGGTATGGAAGAGACCCTGATGCGAGCCTCATCTATAGTAGGGGAGGGGAACTCCCATTCCCTGAAGAATGAGGACATTTCAGATGCCCTGGTGTGGAACACGTCATCCTGGGAGCAGATGCGGCGTAGACGGAGGAATTGGGAGCAGGGGATGGAGTCCTTACAGGAAGCAGGGTGGGTTGGCGAAGTTGATGAAGTTAGTGAGTTGTGTGTGGGTGCAGAAGGTAGCACCAATGTAATCGTCGATGTAGCGGAGGTAGAGGTCGGGGATGGGGCCATGGTACGTCTCGAACAAGGATTGTTTGACGTACCTGACAAAGAGGCAGGCGTAGCTGGGGCCTATGCACGAGCAACTGGTGATGTCCATGAATCGCAGACTTCAAGCAGTCATTGCGTGCATAGGCTATGCAACAAATTACTATACATGACTACTTTCATTTACATGACATTGCTGTGTCCCAAACATTATGGTGCCCTGAAATGGGGGGACTACAGCATGTATAAACGCTGCTGTAATTTCTACATGGTGAAACCAAAATGTATGAAAATGGCCTTTATTAAAATCTGACAATGTGCACTTTAACCACATGTGATTTTTTTTCTATTACGAATCTCAAATTGTGGAGTACAGAAGCAAATAAATGAATGATGAGTCTTTGTTCCAAACATTATGGAGGTAGATCAGACCGTGCTATTGAATGGCAGAGTCGACGATGGGCTGATTGGCCTAATTCTACTTTCCCTTATGGCATTAACCAAGCATCACCGGAACTAGTATTTGAAAAGTTAAATGTAAAGATAAGTTCCTTTCCTTCGAGTTAATACCATTTAATTGTTCCTGGTTTCATTTCGGTGATGTTAGCAGTAGTGTTTGAGCAGAAGTTGAAACATTTGTAGGGCCTCTTTACCCAATCAGTTATCTTTAACCGCTAAAGAGAACTATTTGGGAAAAGAGCCGGGCGGAAATTGCTTTTAAAACATGGGTGGGACACAATGAGGCCTGGGGTCGGCAATCTATGGCCCACGGGCCGGATCCGGCCCCTAACCTGAAATCATCCGGCCCGCAGGCGTATTTAAAAAAAAATAGTTTTCGCGACCTGGGTAATGCAGCCATTCCCGGGGCACGCAGGCGACCTGGGCGCTACAGCCAGACCAGGGCCAACCTGGGTGCTACAGCCAGACCAGGGCCAACCTGGGTGCTACAGCCAGACCAGGGCCAACCTGGGCGCTACAGCCAGACCAGGGCCAACCTGGGTGCTACAGCCAGTCCCGACGCAGGCGAGCTGACCTGTGTGCTACAGCCATTACCAGGGCAGGCGAGCTGACCTGGGAACTGCAGCTAGTCACGGGCTGCTAGATTCTAGTAGCTGGCAGCCTCCAACTGGAATCAACCTTGAGGGCTCCGGTCGCAGAGCCTGTGGACTTACCATCATGGAGCTGGCTGACTTCGGAGGCTGCGGTGGTGCTGCGGCTGCGACTTGACTTCGGAGGCTTCGGTTTTGCTGCAACATGTTTCACAAAACATGGGGGTGGATTGTCCTCCCCCACCTCTCAAAGCATGGGGGGAGGGGGGATACAGGTCCTCCCCCCCCCCCCCCCCCCCCCGTTCCTCACCCGGATTTCCGTCCACGAGGCCCCATGAATGCTTAAGCTTGTCTGCTAAAACACAACTACTGATAGCATGACTCAAATTAAAACACGAACAGGTCATTGGTATTAACTCGAAAGAAAGGAACTTAAAGAGTTTGAGCCTTTGGTGCGCCCTTGACTCATATTCGCAGCATGGTCATCACAAGGTCGTAGGTAGGTCGTGATGCTAGTCGTAGGTACTCGTGGCATCAAGTAGGTCGGGGCAATTTTCTAGCCTGATGAAAAATGTCCACGAGTAAAAAAGGTTGTGAATTAGGTTGTGAAAGTGGGACAGGCCCTTAACTAATACCGACAATGGAATAGAACGACCACACCTACCACTAAATAAAAGTAGCATGTTGTGTTAAAGTTGTCTTGCAAATTTAAGTTCTGTTAAAGGAATAATCACTTTTCCCGTACTAACACAGCTACACCTATCAAAATTATGAAATCCATTTCATAAACAAAGATAGAAAGGTTTGTCTTTGAAAGTTCTAGATTGTGCACTTTTGTAGAGGAGAGAGGGGTTGACAAATTGGGAGTATAAGGATGGAGTTAAATGGGAAGAGAGTAAGGGGAAGATTGAGGGGGTATCTTATAGAAACTTACAAAATTCTTAGGGGGTTGGACAGGCTAGATACAGGAAGATTGTTCCCGATGTTGGGGAAGTCCAGGACAAGGGGTCACAGTTTGAGGATAGAGGGGAAATCCTTTAGGACCGAGATGAGAAAAACATTTTTCACACAGAGTGGTGAGTCTCTGGAACTCTCTGCCACAGAAGGTAGTTGAGGCCAGTTCATTGGCTATATTTAAGAGGGAGTTAGATGTGGCCCTTGTGGCTAAAGGGATCAGGGGGTATGGACAGAAGGACAGGATACTGAGTTGGATGATCAGCCATGATCATATTGAATGGCGGTGCAGGCTCGAAGGGCCGAATGACCTACTCCTGCACCTATTTTCTATGTTTCTATGGGACAAGTTACTTAAGACACCCGAATTAATGGGACGGAAAGTTCAAGAAGGGATAAGAGAGAAAGGTCAGGTGAAATAGGAACCGGTGTGAGGGGAGGTGAATACCGAATTAAAAGTGTTATATATGAATGCGTAAAGTATAAGAAACAAAGTGGATGAGCTTGAGGCTCAGTTAGAAATTGGTAAATATGATGTAGTGGGAATTACAGAGACATGGCTGCAAGAGGATCGGAGCTGGGAACTGAATATTCAGGGGTATGCATCAATCGAAAAGACAGACAGGTGGGCAGAGGGGGTGGGGTGGTTCTGTTGGTAAGGAATGAAATTCAGTCTCTTGCCAGGGGTGACATAGAATCAGAAGATGTAGTCATTGTGGATAGAACTGAGAAATTGTAAGGGTAAAAAGACCCTAGTGGGAGTTATCTACAGCCCCCCCCCCCCCAAACAGTAGCCTGGAGATAGGGTGCAAGTTGCATCAGGAGTTAAAATTAGCATGTAACAAAGGAAATGCTACGGTGTTATGGGAGATTTCAACACGCAGGTAGACTGGGAAATTCAGGTTGGCACTGGACCCCAAGAAAGGGAGTTTGTAGAGTGCCTCCGAGATGGTTTCTTAGAGCAGCTTCGACTGGAGCCTTCCAGGGAGAAGGCAATTAATGATTTAGATGAAGGAATTAAAGGTAACATTAGCAAATTTGTAGATGACACAACGCTGGTTGGCAGTGTGAACTGTGACGAGGATGCTATGAGGATGGAGTGTGACTTGGACAGGCTGGGTGAGTGGGCAGATGCATGGCAGATGCAGTATAATGTGAATAAATGTGACGTTATCCACTTGAGGCAAGAACGGGAAGGCAGATTATTATCTGAATGGTGTCAGGTTAGGAAAAGGCGTAGTGCAATGAGACCTGGGTATTCTAGTTCATCAGTCACTGAAAGTAAGCACACAGGTACAACAGGCAGTGAAGAAAGCTAATGGCATGTTGGCCTTCATAACAAGAGGATTTCAGTATAGGAGCAAAGAGGGCCTTCTGCAGTTGTACACGGGCCTGGTGAGACCACATCTGGAGTATTGCGTGCAGTTTTGGTCTCCTAATTTGAGGAAGGACATCCTTGTGATTTAGGCAGTGCAGCGGTAGGTTCATGAGATTGATACCTGGGATGGCGGGACTGTCATATGAGGAAAGATTGAAAAGACTAGGCATGTATTCACTGGAGTTTAGAAGGATGAGGGGGATTCTTACGGAAACATATAAAGTTACAAAAGGACTGGACAAGCTAGATGCAGGAAAAATGTTCCCAGTGTTGGGCGAGTCCAGAACCAGGGGCCACAGTCTTAGAATAAAGGGGAGGCCATTTAAGACTGAGGTGAGAAAAAACTTTTTCACCCAGAGAGTTGTGAATTTGTGGAATTCCCTGTGACTGAGGGCAGTGGAGCCCAAATCACTGGATGGATTTAAGAGCGAGTTAGATAGAGCTCTAGGGGCTAGTGGAATCAAGGGATATGGGGAGAAGGCAGACATGGGTTATTGATTGGGGATGATCAGCCATGATCGCAATGATTGGCGGTGCTGGCTCGAAGGGCCGAATGGCCTCCTCCTGCACCTATTGTCTATGTTTCTGTGATGGTAGAGCATGGTGAGGCTTGCTAACAGCAGCCAATCACTGCCCAATATTACATTCGCATATTTATTGTAAAGATTTGATGGCAATGGCCTTGCACAGGAGAACAAGAACCTATGGGTGAGAAATATTGCCACTGACTTTATCACCAGCAGTGCAACACCTTATTGTGTGCAGTTTTGGTCACCTAATTGGAGGAAGGACATTATTGCTATTGGAGTGCAGCATACGTTCACGAGGTTAATTCCTGGAATGGCGGGACTGTCATATGTTGAAAGAATGGTGCGACTGGGCTTGCATTCACTGGAATTTAGAAGGATTAGAGGTGATCTTATGAATCATAAAATTATTAAGGGATTGGACACGCTAGATTTATGAAACATGTTCCTGATGTCAGGGGAGTCCAGAACCAGGGGCCATTTTAAGAATAAGTGGTAGACTATTTAGAACTGAGATGAGGAAAAATCTTTTCACACAGAGAGTTGTGAATTTGTGTAATTCTCTGCCTCAGAAAGCAGTGGAGGCCGATTCACTGGATGCATTCAAAAGAGAGTTAGATAGAGTTCTTAGGGCATGCGGAATCAAGGGGTATGGGGAGAAGGCAGGAACGGGGATACTGATTATTGATGATCAGCCATGATCACATTGAATGGCGGTGCTGGCTCGAAGGGCTGAATGGACAGCTCTCGCCCCTATTGTCTATGTATCTATGTAGAAATGGTCTAAAAATACAAAATCTGCGATCTGGTGAAATAATGACCTATGACGGCAAAAGCCGCAGAGGCTCAGCTTTATTTTCAGAAATATGCTGTTTGTTTGTCAATGATAAATGTCTTTCAAAAGTGATGGTTGTATAGCAAACCTGCCAGTCCTAAACCTGTACTCCATTTACATTATGTGAATTTCAAAAACTTTACAGATAGAATTAATTCACTTTCTGCAAGTTAAAATTCAGGGGGTAAAGTCATGCTCTTGTGCTAATTAACACTTTAAAAATTAACTGCAGACTTGTACAACAAAATACCAAATAAAGGATGACTTTAGTACTTTTTAAAATTAAGATCCAAATAAAGGTTTCTGAACTTTATTTATACAAAAAGCCAAATCCATATTGCAGCATAACAAAATTAATTCTTACAGCTGTCAGTGGTATTTGACAGCAAACTTGCAACAGTAACTTTTTTTTCTGAGATAAGTTGAGTTAGGTTACTTATCAGCATTCTATGATCAAACGTAATGTGAAAATCAGACATAAATCTGCAATAAAAACAAGCCATCCAGAAGTAAGCAAAATGTTGCTCGAAATTTCACGGGTGGGTTTTGTCTGTTCACAGAACCAACAGTAGTTAACATTTTCTTATAGTGCAAAGCCTCATGAAAATGAACATAGCCATTTTACAAATTCTAAATTAATATTCATTGACCTATGTATTGGATAGCGGTAACTGTAATCTTTTACGCTGAGTTTAATGTCATTCACAGGCTGGCTACATTGCAGCAGAAATGCAAGCATTTTTATCAGACTAGAATGAAAGCTACAAAGCAGGTTAATTTATTGTAACAGCATGAATGGAGAGTACAGATGCATGAATGAAGATTTTCATTGTACTTGTACCTCACTGTACTTGTGCATATATGTCAATAAACTCGACAATTTTTGGTCTTTATCCAGTATTCACACCATACAAAACCATTTGAGAAACATGAAAAAAGTTTCACATAATGAAACGGAACATAATGAGGCACATAAAGGGAAACTCTCTTCAATACGCATTGCTGTTTTTTTACTGCGTCCTGACAGATATGCATAAAATGTGTAAAGTAAAACTTGGTCAATTGCATTTTGTACCAGTGCTTGGTGTGACATTGAAACAGAAGATTGGTTCCACATGCTGTATTATAAATGACAAGGAACAAGTATGTGCATGTCAGCCACATTGTACCTTCAGTTTTTTATTGTAAGCAATCCTTTCCAAATAACTTCAATTTCTATTGAGGGTGGTCGGTCACTCTATTTGTGAAAAACATACAATTTAGTCAGACTGATTCTGACTGGTTTCACCATCACAATAATTACCCTTCTGTCTCACGTGTGGCTGATTCCCTATACACGAGGCAAGGCCACAAGTGGCAGATGACTATCGGAAAAGAGAAAATGTCCATATCAATCCAATCCTGCTTTCACCCCACATTTATACAAATTGCTGGGTCACTGTGACCAGTCACCACATAGATTGAATTAAGAACCCTGCTCAGTTCTCCCTCTATTTAACTTTAAGCTAGGCTGCAGTATTTATACTGCATATAGCAGTAGGAGATAACTAAGTTAGTACAGTGTAGGAAATGAAGACAGCTTTTTTTCCCTGGTCCCAAATCAATAAACCAAAGTCATTCAAAACCTGTATATTAGTAGCATCATACTAAATTTGGGATATAGCAAGATGACCCATTGAGAATAGATACAAACCACAAATTTTGCATCAACCCGGAGATGTGACCGCAGAAGCATGTGGTTTATTTGAACTGTTACAAATTTTAAAAAAAACTTGGTGCAAAGATCCGAGAGTAAATTAGATTGGAGGATTTTTTTTTAAAGAAAAACATGTTCTGACATCTTCCGAAGGAAGTGTATTTTATTTGTAGCTGCTAATCGTTCTATCACCATCATATAAATGCAGTTTGCAGCCCTGCAGATAACTAATATTGTATGCACTGCAATACTTAGTTTACTGAGGCTTCTTATAAAAAATGCACTGTACTGAGTTAAGGTTCTTCTCCTGCAAGGCACCATTTGGACTACAAATAATTCTGCATTTTAGACATCAGACGTAAGGAGAATGTGTAGATGCTTTTGCAGAAATAAGGTGGGTAACCAGTGTAAGCATTTGCAAGGATCTTGTTTTCCTACAGTAATTTTATACCTTATACATAATTGCCAGCATGACGAGGCATCAAATCCCAGGTAAGCAACGTGGCAGGATTTTAAAAAAGTTCTTAAATCTTCTTTTATTTTTGTTTGTAAAGAATGGTTGAAGATCTATCTTGATATGAAACTTAAATATCAACACCTTATCTTGGTGTACTCCTAACTAATGCAACACTAGCAATGCACTAC
This sequence comes from Amblyraja radiata, assembly GCF_010909765.2. Classification (NCBI taxonomy): domain Eukaryota; kingdom Metazoa; phylum Chordata; class Chondrichthyes; order Rajiformes; family Rajidae; genus Amblyraja; species Amblyraja radiata. Next base: position 10,366,801 of record NC_045959.1, on the reverse strand, counting down.
CTAGTATAGCTATAATAGGAAACTCAAATATCATGTACTGCAGCAATAGTTTGTATATATCTGAACTGCTCATTTGCAGATATTGCACATCCATAATTGTATAATTTGATTTAACGTATGCAATTATCATATATGAAATTACAAAATAATCACAGTTTTACTTCTCATTCTTTGTTCACTTTGTTCCTATGATATGATAGATACTGTAGTCATTACATTGGTCGTAAAATGAAGAATGGGAAAATGGTCACTTGATTTCCTTTCATAATGAAACAACCAAATTGCTTTTATTTTCAAAAGCCAGAGTTTAGATGGTAAAGTGGCAATCTTTATAATTATAAGGAAATTCTGGCAACCGGAAGGTAGCCGGTTCGAATCCCGCTTGGAGTGCATAGTCGTTGTGTCCTTGGGCAAGACACTTCACCCACCTTTGCCTGTGTGTGAATGTGTGTGAATGTGTGTGAGTGATTGGTGGTGGTCGGAGGGGCCGTAGGCGCAGATTGGCAGCCACGCTTCCGTCAGTCTGCCCCAGGGCAGCTGTGGCTACAGAAGTAGCTTACCACCACCGAGTGTGACTGAGGAGTGAATGAATAATGCGATGTAAAGCGCCTTGAGTATTAGAAAGGCGCTATATAAATCCCATCCATTATTATTATTATTATTCTTTTTAAAACCAGTTATTTTCTAAATATAAAATTGCTCAAAATGACATGATATCCTTTATTAGGCAATCCAATTTTTAAGTCAGGGAAATAAAACCGAAAGATTGATATTACCATGTACAATGAACATTTACTCATCTACTGTTTTATATGTATGACATTTGACGGTGTATTTAAACTTACTGTGGAAATTCTTATCCATCTCCCGATATTTTGTGAGCCAAAACCCTTGTCTAAAGCATCATCTTACTCTTATAACCCTGCTAATGTTTCTTTGTTAACTACATGTGCCATTGCACCCAAGCCTTGGACATTGAGGTCAGAAGACCAAACTATAGGGAATTCTTGAATTTCTGCCAATTTACATTAACAACCAAGTCTCTTCTTCCATAATGGCAGAGATTCCACGAAAACTATCTGCATCTAAAGAACAAAATATAATTCACATGATCAAAGTTCTTGTAGCCCAGTTGGTCTCTGCAAAGGTACAGATCAATCTAAGGCAAACACATCACTTGTGTTTTATTTCCAATATTTTCCACTGATGTTCAAATGTGACTCACACTTAGTTTTGAAATCCTATAGGGAATTCATAAACTATATATTAATCAGTTTTCTTTTCTACCATGCTTTTCTCCTCCAGTTCTTCGTCTTTGAGCTCCTCTGAATTTTCTTTAACTTCACCATCCTTTTGATTTTCATCACCATTTTCCTCCTTTTCTCCATCACTGGGTTCTGCATCTCCCTGTTCAATGGCTTCATCCTGAAGCAGTTCTCCTTCTTCTGGTTCATATTCCCCATCTGCTGACCAGATTCCGTAACACATGATGCTGATAACACCCAAAGGTAGACCAAAGAGAAAGCAGCCCAGGAGTGGGGAGGCCTTAAAAACGGACTAAAGTGAAGAAAAACATGGGAAAGAATATTGATACCCAGCACATTTTCAAAATTATTAACTGATTGAAACAAATAAATTAACAGTTATATTGACACCAAGACTACCACGCCAAATTTACAAAATATCCTTGGCCATGGCAACGACCAAGGTCCATTTGAAAGGTTGTGGTGTCTCTTTCATCCTTTTAGAATCTTTGACCTCTATTTTAGATTTTTCTGTTGGGAATATTATATTTCCAAAGTACTTTTTCCAGAACAAGGGGCACAGTTTAAGGATAAGAGGGAAATCTTTTAGGACTGAGATGAGAAAATCATTGTTTACACAGAGAGTGGTGAATCTGTGGAATTCTCTACCACAGAAGGTAGTTGAGGCCAGTTCATTGGCTATATTTAAGAGGGAGTTAGATGTGGCCCTTGTGACTAAAGGGATCAGGGGGTATGGAGAGAGAAGGCAGATATGGGATACTGAGTTGGATGATCAGCCATGATCATATTGAATGGCGGTGCAGGCTCGAAGGGCCGAATGGCCTACTCCTGCAACTATTTTTCTATGTTTCTATGTAACATCAGCATCAGCAAGGATTTTATAAAAATAACTAACAAAGAATACTATGCCTCTATAAGCTCTTTTGTTTATATAATTAAGAAAATGTAATATAATATGAAGAAGCAAATAACTGAGAGACGCGCATTATTTCGTTGCATTATATATCAGAAGGAGGTTGCGTCTAGTACGTAGGTAAAACACTGCTAGAGGCAGACAGAATGGGAGCAGAATGCAAGTATATAATTCAGTCTATAGATGTTTTGATATTATCCCACAAATAACAAAACTAATTGTAATTGGAGCAATGGAAGATCACTTTAAACATGTATCTTGTTGTGATGTGTGTGATTCTAGCAATGTCAGATGTGTGGCTCAGCTACAGTTTCCTTAAGATGTTTACGTTGCATATTCCAGTGAGCTACTGCAAGTCTGTATGCTGACGGTGCTCCTGTAGTAGTGGGGGGTTGAGGAAGCTCTGGAATAGTTGAGTCTGGGATCAAAGACAAGGGTGAAGATTTCAGCAACAGAGGTAGCTAGCCTTTGTGTAGTAGGGTAACTTGGATTGGAAAAAAACCCACCCGGATTCCAACTGGTCAACTTACAAAGATTCTGAATAAAGCTGAAGGCTTGGTGGAAACTAGAATGACGGCTAGTGGGTGCATGTGCCGGGAATTATTATTTAACATTCGAACAGGACATGGTAAATGTTTGAGAAAGGTGGAGAAGATGTAAATGTGGGTGTCCTCAGGTTCTGTGTGGAAAGTTCATGCTTGTGAAGTTCCTCTAAATTCCTGCAAGTGAAGTGGTTGGGCCAAGAAATGGAGTGGTTGGGCCTAGAAGAAATGGGGAGAGCAGGAAGAGAAATATTTCCAGAAAAGCGTTAGGCAAGTAAAAATGAAATCAGATATGAACAACCCCATTGAGAGAAGCCGATGAAAGTGGAGGAGCTATAATTGACCACTGCAGAGAGATTGAAACAAGAGGCATTATTATAAAGTCACATTCGTGATGAATGTCATTTATTGCTTTAGTTTAGTTGCATGTCATAGATATGAACGTCTATGGAATGACCCAAGTGTGGAATTGCAGAAAAGGTAATAAATTGGATAGGTATATGGAGGGGAAAGGAATGGAGGGTTATGGTCCGAGTGCAGGTAGATGGGACTAGGGGAGAATAAGTGTTCGGCACGGACTAGAAGGGCCGAGATGGCCTGTTTCCGTGCTGTAATTGTTATATGGTTATATATATGACAGCCATATTAAGAAGCCGGAAAGGAAAAAGAAACTGAAGATGGGAGAGTAGTTTCCAAAAGACAAGAATCAAATTACGATCGATGGATAGTCAGGAATTGGCAGGAAAAGATCAAGAAGCAGAAGGTGGTGTTATTGCCGTGATAAATTGGAGATGGGAGAAAGAGATAAATTAAACTATAGGAAACTGTGTTAAAAGACAAAGCAAGGAGAAAGTTCAGATGAGGTGGTTTAGAAGTTTGACAGGAATTGTCTTGCCTCTGTTAGTAAACTGAAGTGGCAACTAAATAATTACTTTGTGACTAGATGAGATGAATCAATAGATATGCAATAAACTATGTAATGTTCAATGAGTCAGTCAGTTATTTCAAGCAAATAAATTGCTGTCAAGTACTTACTAACAATTCTAAATTTAATAGCAAATGAAACATAATTTGTAAGTACTTACTAAAATGGTGGATTTTCCATCATAGAGCAGTCTTCTAACACGATAAAAGAAACTGTCTCCTCCCTGTGCCTGAAAAGAAAAATAAATAATTTAATTTACTCTCAAAACTGAAAAAATAGAAATTAAAAACGTAACAAAACAGGACATCAGGACGAGATGCTATCACAGATTTTAGCAGCAAATTCTCCCGATGTAGTGGATAATACAAAATAATGGTATTTTCCATGAATTAAGTGAGAAATATCTATTTGGGCAATTATACCATCCTTGCCTCGTTGAGCAAGTGCTTGGATTTCAATATGGGGACATTTTCCTGTGCAATATCTATTATTTAGCTGACATCACCAGTGAGATTTACTTCTGAAATTTAAACATTTCCCTTGTCCTCCTCAAAGAAAACTGCTACAATTCAATGTTTCAGGAGGCAGTCTGTTTTTGTGCTCAACACCAGGCTGCTCCCATGAACAGACTTTCACTTCTCAAAAAGAATGAATAATAATCTTATGCACAATCCATTCAATCCTCGTGACCACAACGATTAATAAACCAAAGGACAAGGGGAATAGTATTAGCTTTAGCAGATACAGTATGGAAACGGGCCCTTTGGCACACTGAGTCCACGCCGACAATCGATCACCAGTTCAAAATAGATCAATGTTATCCCACTTTCACATCCACTACCGTCATTCTGCTTGCAATTTACAGATGCTAATTAAAGTACAATCCCTTGCATTTTGGGGATGTGGGAGGAAACCAGAGCACCCAGAGGAAACCAAAGATCTTAGAGCGGAGCAAGATGGTCCACTCCTGCAAAATCCAATGGACTGACGTGTAGTACGCACTGGAGCGTAACTTACACCATTTCAGTAAACCCGACCGACTTCAGTTATGCCTCTCGCAATGTAATGGGCGTTGCAGGGGAACAGTATGTGTGTTTTTAAATGTTTAAAAAAATATATATTTTTAAAATGCAGTAAACCCTCATCAATTTCCCCCATCACTATCAGCACGGCCTTAGTTGCTATTTGCTGAATTAAGTGTGTGTGTGGAAACTTGCGCCATTGTTAATCTGACTGGAAGCCAAATCTGACTGGACACACGAAAAAGGTACATACCTTATACAGGGAGGAACTGCAGATGCTGGTTTAAACTGAAGACAGACACAAAAGGCTGGAGTAAATCAGCGGATCAGGCAGCATCTCTGAAGAAAAGGACTAGGTGATATTTCAGGTCGACTTTTTCGATAGCTGCCATGACCCATTTGATGTCATCCTTCGCCCTGCTCCTGGTCTCGGCCCGCACCGATCTGCCAGACATGCTGTGTGTATGTGTGTGTTTGTTTGGCGGAGTCTGAGGGGAGAAGCGCCGGCACCAAGAGCGAGCGAACGCGCGGACAAAAGCAACGATCATAGAGCGGCATAGATGACATTTCGGGTCGAGACCCTTCTTCAGACTGACAGTCAAGGGAAAGGGAAACGGGAGATATAGGCATATCTTCCATTCATTTGTCCCTAGTTACGTCTATATCTCTTGTCCCTCTTTCCCCTGACTCAGTCTGACGAAGGGTCTTGACCCGAAATGTCACCTATTCCACTCTATGATCGTTGCTTTCGTCCGTCTGTCCGTGCGTTCGCTCGCTCTTGGTGCCGGCGCTTTTCCCCTCAGACTCCGCCAAACACAAACACACACAGCATGTCAGGCAGATCGGTGCGGGCCAAGACCAGGAGCAGGGCGAAGGATGGCATCAAATGGCTCATGACAGCTATCGAAAAAGTACGGAAATGGTAAGGGGGAAATTTTAAAAAAACACCCAAAGGAAATAGATAGAAAATATAAAGAAAAAAAAGGGGCCGGCGATCGCTCCATGTACGTGTCGGAGGGAAGGGGGGGAGAGGATGGTTTGAGTTCCTCTTTCCCCTGACTCAGTTTGAAGACTGGTCTTGACCCGAAATGTCACCTATTCCCTTTGTCCAGAAATGCCACTCGACCCGCTGCATTTTGTGTCCATCCTTTAATCTCTCAGCCTGATATAGCAGAATTTCCCTGAATTAGCTTGATGCCATGATGGAAGCCGGTTACGGAAATGGCGCTATTACGGCTTTTTCGCGGAGTGAACAATATTGCTCCACTCTATGATCTTTGGAGGAAACCCATGCGGTCACGGGGAGAACATGGAAACTCTGGATTTGATCCTGACAGCACCCAAGGTCAGGATCAAACTGGGTCTCTGGTGTTGCGAGGGGAAGATGGGAGAAGGTCAACTAACCAATCTGAAAATAAAAATGACATTAATATTCATAAACTTACTTCTGCAGATCCTTCCAAGATTTTATTAATGAATTTAATCAAGTCCTCAATGCTCATAATTGGGGTTTCTGGTACAAAATACTGTTGGTTTGAGGTATTCAGCACCACAATGGAAGGAACAGCAACCTCACTGAAAGAGAAACAAAGAAACTTTCAAGCAATGCTAATGGTTAACACAAAGCTATTAATCTAATGCTCTGCTTTATATTTCTATTCAAGAAATCCTCAAACAATGTGAAACATAACTGAAAACTATTAGGAATAGTGCATATCGAGCCACCTAGTGGTAATAACTATAGTTACATATTTAGAGATCACAGAAGCACAACGTTAAAACCCTTCTTCAGACTGAAAGATAGATAGAGGTGGTGATGTGGGGTAGGGGAGGGGGGACTAGAGGTGGGAAAAGGCCAGAACAAACCTGGGCCAGCAACAGGTTACCTCAGGAACGGTGTAGCCCATAATGGCCCATTGTTGCCTGGGGAAGATGTGCTAATGACAGGGATACCAAGATGTGAACAATGGAACTAGTAGGGTGAATAAGGTGGGGGTTGGGGGGAAGGAATTCAGGATTTACTTGAAATTAGAGAAATCAATGTACATATCGCTGGTTGTAAGCTGCCCAACTGAAATATGAAGTGCTGTTCTTTCAATTTGCATGTGGCCTAACTGACTTCTCTGGACAGAAAGGTCAGTATTGGAATGGGAAGGAGAGTTAAAATGATGGCAACCAGGAGATTGCGTAGGCCAAGACGGACTGAGCACAAGTGTTCAATGAAACAATCACCAAGTCTATGCTTGGTCTCGCCGATAAGTACGAACCTACACCGGGAGCAGCTGATACATTAGATGAGGTTGGAGGGGTACAGGTAAACCTCTGCCTTCCTGAAAGGATGGTTGGGTTCCCTGGATGGAGTCAAGGGAGGAGGTACAAGGACAGGTGTTGCATCTGCTGTGGTTGCAGGGGAAAGTCCCCGGGGAGAGGGTGGTTTGGATGGGAAGGGATGAGCGAAATTCATCCCTTCCCACCCTAGTCGTCCTACTATCCTTGTATCCCTGTCGTTAGCACATCTTCCCCAGCCAACAATGGGTCATTATGGACTCCACCCTTCCTGAGGTCATCTGTTGCCAGCTCTGTTTTGTTCTGGTCTTTACTTGCCTCCAGTCACCCCCCATCTCTTTAAGTGTGAAGGGCTTCAACACGAAACGTCATCTATTCCTATTTCCAGTGATGCTGCCCGACCTGCCCATTTACTCCAGCATTTTGTGTCTATCTCCAGTATAAACCAGCATCTGCAGTTCCTTCCTACTACACACATTAAAATATAGCTCCTGCACTTGGCCAAAGTTTAAAGCAAGGTCCCAAACCAAAATATCATCTGTCCATGCTCTCCAGGGATGCTGCATGACCCGCTGAGTTACCCCAGCTCCTCTGTAATTTATTTTTAAAGACAAGCTTAAATTGGACTATCATGAGCATTAGGAAAGAGGGGATAAACAGGGACAACAACTTCCCTAATAATCAATGTGCAACAGGACAAGTGTATGGGTGTGCACATACGTAATGCATGTTCCAATGTCATCAAATTTACATTCTTGTTCACACCACAGAACAATCCTTGCAAAATGTTTAACAAACTGTACTAGAAATTGATACTATGAACAAAACAAAAATAACTAAGCTAATTAAAAACAATTCAGTAATGCACCAAGATGTGTTACCAGAAGGTTCAGATCTGCACCCAGTAAGGAAGTGGAGCTGCTACACTTGATGTCAGAATTGCTGGAGTACAGGGGTGGAGTTAGAAAGAACATTCATAATTTTTGTCCCCAATTGCTGGCCTGATCGCTCTACAAAAGTACAGGCAAGGGCAGAATCTGATTACACATTTGCAAAATAACTCAGATCAACTAAATTCAATGCAACCTGGTATATATCAGAAGACTGCCCTTGATAACAAAATCAAACACTCTTCAAGAATTGGAGAAGCAAAAAGCATTGACAGTGGAAATGTGCAGCAGGGATTTATAGTGTCTTTATATGATTCAACAATAGTTCCTTACTACCCAAGTCATTACAACCTAGGTTGGACAGGTGATTTTCCTTTTTAGATTAGGCGTATACGATTTTCCACAAAGATACATAGCTTCAACATGTTCATTGTTGGACACTCCAAAACAAGATTACCTCTTAGTACTTCATGCAAAATAATTTGCAGTCCCTGCAACCCCTACCCCCTCGATGCTGCCATGTTTTATTTCACTGAATGAAGATCATTTAGTATGTTTATTCCTCTCTTGCTGTCACTCGCTGTTCTCATAATTTCTACTTTAGCTTTTGCATTCTATTTTCCTCAGCATTGGGATTCTTGTACTATTTCTTCAATAAATTTTCCTTATGCATTTCTGTCTTTATGTTCGATGAGCCTCTCTCTCTCTCTCTGCAAAAATCTTCCTTTCCTCCATATCAGGATTGAAAAAGTGGTCCCAGCTGCAAATAAATCCAAGGATTGAAAGGTGAGGAAGTTGCAATTTTATTCACACTAAACAAAATTATCATTATTTTTCTCTTTGAGAACTTGACATTAAGACTTGAGGTAAATTACTTCATGTGCTGAACAACACTATTATATTTATTTTGAGTGACCCTCTTGATTTACTCAAATGACTACTCCAGAGTCGCATAACAATCACCTCAATACATTTCACACCCAGAAACTTCTGTGTACACACAAACTGAAATTGAAAATGGACAATGCAAAAAAATTCTGAAATTTAAAAATCAGAAAACTCTTACTCCATAATGACACCGTTGATGTAATCAGCTCCGTCCACGTGCCCAAACTGGAAATCCCTGTCAATGTATTTAAATAATGTATGTTTAATGCAAACACATTTTGAGAGTCCTTTTATAAACAAGTCCTTACTTTTCAGGTAGAATTATAAAATTTTACTCTGGTTGATTCATGTTATCTGCATCAGTATTCTTAAAAAACAAAATACAAACATTTAGTCCATACTTTCTGCCTCAATTTTTCAATTTTAAGTAAATACTTAACCACGTTCCCAGTGAGAACCTACGGATTCCATGCTCATAGCCTTGCAAAGTCATGATTATGAAAAGCAATGAGTGGATTTGGATGCAACAAGCATCATACTGGAAAAACAACAAATTTGAATGGTATTGTTCATGTCCCTTTTGTGAGTTCTCAAGGTAGTCCTGAGCCAAGAGAATACTCTGAAATATTGCCTTTAATCTAATGTAGGAAAGGTGGAAGACAATTTGTAAGGGCCCAGAAACAACAATGTGATAATAATAGAAACAGACTGCTTTAAATAATGTTGATAAGAGTAAAATATTGGCCAGACAACCAAGGAAACCACTTTGCAATTTTTAATAATGAATTCCATGGAATATCCTGTATCTACCCAAGAGCAGTTTAACATTTACCTGAAAATTATGGGTAGTTATAGGAAACACAGACAATGTGCTGATAATTTTCTAATGCTTTAAAATTTGAACCATATTATAATTTTATGGCACTGTTTCTTTTTGTGAGTAACCAATAGAGTAACGTCTTAAATGCACGTAAAATGCAAATACCATAAACAAGCCTACCTGGATCGTTATCATGGATATTTAGCCTTTCACACACGTCTCTCAATTTTTTATCAATCCAATATCCAATCCAATATTTATTACATGTCATTTGAACCTCAGTGAGGCTCAAACGAAACTCCGTTTCCACAGCCATACAAAGACAATATCCTACAGACATACACACAATTCCATTTACAAAAACATCCATCACAGTGTGTGATGGAAGGCAAAGTATTTTCTCTCCCCTGTTCTCCATTTCTCTCCCGATATCCAAGCCCCAGGCGGGCGCTGATAAGTCCCACGGCCATTTTAGACCGTGCCGGGCGAATTACGGTGCTAGGCCCCAACGACAACGGAGACCCAACAAGGAAAAGGTCGGGTCTCACGTACAGGGAAGAGATTTTTAAAAGTTTCCCCCTTCCCCCCCGCCCCCCACATATACACAGTTAAAAACACTATTAAAAAACACAAACAACTACATTTAACTAGACAAAAATAAAAAAAAAGACAGACAGGCTGTAGGGGCCGCTGCAACAGTGGGTCGTGCCGCCGCTAGTCTATCAACTAGATTAAATGAGACTGGTGCAGCATGGTGGCACAATTGTATTATCTCCCCAGTCTGAATGAAGATTATTGATTATATGTTGTTATCTCTAAAACAAATGTTCAGTGCCAGAACTAATCTTAAGATCAATACATATGCTGCTGCCATTAAATATAATTAGAATTTCATTAAGTTCTTAAGCAAGGGCATGTATTAGAATTATTCAATGTATTCAGCCATTCTTGCCAATTCTTTCAAAGAACTATTCATCCTCCTACGTTCCCCCATTTGACTTTCATTTCCTAAGAAATATACTATTGTGGAAACGTTTTACTTCCATGTACCACCAGGGGGCGCCGCACGATGGCAGCCTCGCCAACAGTCTGTCTGTCTTTTCGTCTTTTTTTTGTTATTTTTAGTGTGTTTTAAATGTTTGTGTTAATGTTCTCTGGTTTGTTTTATGTGGGGGGTGGGGGAGGGGGTCAGGGGAAACTTGTTTTCAATCTCTTCCCTTGTTTTCCGGATCGTATCTCCGGTCGCTCTGCGGCCTAACATCATGGAGCTGGAGGGCTGATTTTGAGCCCCACCGCGGGGACGTGGACTTACCATCGGAGAGGCTCAAACCGCACCTGCGGATTTCAACACCGAGGAGCACGCAGTCTCGGGTAGAGACCGATGTCGGGAAGTTCCAAACGACGCCGAAGGTTTTGACCAGCCCCGACCCAGGGTGCGATCGCCCGGCGTGGGGGAGCTGAGATTCTCCCTCGATGCAGGAGCTTATTTGCCCTGAACCCAGAGGGCCAGACTGCCAGCTACGGGAGCCAAGATCATCCTGTCGGCTCGAGGCCCCCGACCACGAGAGAACAAAGAAGGGAAGGGATTGAACTTTTATTAAATCTTCCATCACAGTGAGGAATGTGGAGGAATCACTGTTGTGGATGTTCATGTTAAAACTTATTTTGTGTGTTTTGTTGCTTTTTAATGGTATGACTGTGTGGCAAATTAAATTCCTCGTATGTTGCAAAACATACTTGGTTAATAAAGTATGATTATGATTATTATGATGATTATGAGGATAGCTCCTCTCCTTGCTATTTGTTTTGCTGGCTTTATGATTCATGGCTTGTTACCAGACTCAATGTTGTCTGTTCTGTTAGTGCCGGTCATTAAGGACAAAGCTGGTAAAGTAGGCAGCCTAAATAATTACAGGCCCATAGCTTTAGCCAGCATATTGTCAAAAGTTTTAGAAAGAGTTCTGCTGGATAGAATAAATGAGTTTGTTAACTCCACAGATAACCAGTTTGGTTTTAAAGATAAACATGGCACTGACTTATGCATATATGCCCTAAAGGAGATTGTAAACAAATATAGAGGCAAAAACTCTTCAATCCTTATGTGCTTTATTGATGCTTCCAAAGCCTTTGACCGTGTTAATCACAGAAAGCTGTTTGTTAAAACGAGTCAAAGAGGGGTGCCTGAATACATTGTTAGAATTCTGGCCTACTGGTATGCCCACCAGACTATGCAAATAAAATGGGGCAATAGGGTCTCAGCCCCATTTGGGGTTAGCAATGGTGTTAGACAAGGGGGGATTTTGTCCCCAGTCCTTTTTAATCTTTATATTGATGATCTGTCCAAGCAATTGAGAGCCTGTAATACTGGGTGCATGATTGGTAATATTTTAGTGAACCATATTATGAATGCAGATGATCTTGTGGTCTTTAGTCCATCTAGCGCTGGTCTCCAGCAGCTCCTTACTATATGTTCTGTGTATGGTGTGAAACATGATATTAAATATAATGCTTGTAATAGTGCCGTTATGATCTGTAGAGCCAAAGAGGATAAATGTCTAACATTTCCTGATTTAAATTTGTCTGACAATAATCTTAGTGGCAACGACGCATGCTGTATGTACAGGCGAATATTCTCTTGTGTAAGTTTAGGGCGTATACAGATGTGGTGAAGATGTCGCTGTTTAGAGCACATTGCACACCACTCTATACTGCGCACCTGTGGTCGAACTATGGAAAGACAAGTTTGCAGAGACTAAAGGTGTCCTATAACGATGCCATGAGAACACTGCTAAGGAAACCTAGATGGTGTAGTGCTAGTAACATGTTTGTGCCTGCAGGAGTCAGTACTTTAGAAGCTATCCTAAGAAATCATATGTATAAATTCATTTGCAGGATAAATGACTCTAAAAATGTAATTATTGTGTCCTTGTCAAACATAAGGTTTAGCACTACACGCTACGAGTACCAGTTGTGGAGACACTCGTATCGTTGTCTCGTTGTAGGACATTGATCATTCTTTTTTATTCTAGATTTTAATTCATGTATTGTGTTTTTTGGGTTTAAAAAAAAATATATAAAATTTATGATGTTATGTGATATACTAAGATTTTATATGTATTTTATGATGTTTTTATATGCAATGTATTTTTATGTAATGTTGTCCCTTGTCTGGACCTTGAGTCCGAAATAAAGTTTATTGTTATTATTATTATGATTCCAGAACATCCTAAATCACTGTATAAAAAGCTCAGTTTTCATTTTTTTTCACTTATCTTTATTTTGTGTCTGTTGGTTTGCATCGTTTGGTAGTGTGAAATAAAATTATACTCCTGAATTAATACACTTACAGCATGGAAACAGGCCCTTCGGCCCAACTTGTTCACACAGGCCAACATGTCCCAGCTACTCTAGTTCCAACTACCTGCGTTTGGCCCATATCGCTCTGAACGTCTGATCCATCTACCTGTCGCAATGCTCCTTAAATGTTGCGATAGTCTCTGCCTTAACTACCGTACCTCCTCCAGCAGCTCCTTCTATACACCCACCACCCTTTGTGTGAAAAAGTTACCTCTTGAGGTTCATATTAAATCTTTCCCCCCCTTCCTTAAACGCATGTCCCCTGGTTCTTGATTCCCCTACATTGGGCAAGAAACTGTGCGTCTTCCCGATATTCCTCTCATGATTTTTTACACCTGTGAGATCACCCCTCATCCTCCTGCTCTTCAAGAGTCCTAGCCTGCTCAACCTCTCCCAAATGCTTAGGCCCTCCCCACTTCTACTCAATGCTCTGATGGATGAACGCCAATGTGCCAAAAGACTTTTTGACTACCTTAACTAGTGATGCCACTTTCAACGAACTACGTACCTGTACACCTAGATCCCTCTACAACACTCCCGAGCCCGGCTGTTCACTGTGTATGTTCTGCCCATGCCCAAAATGCAACACTTCACATTTCTCGGTATTAAATTCCATCAACCATTCCTCAGCCCACCTAATCAAGATCGTGCTGCAATTTTTGAAAACCATCTTCACCATCTAGAATACCACCTACTTAAGTGTCATCTGTAAACTTGCTAATCATGCCATATACATTCTCATCCAAATCATTAAAATAGATGACAAATAGTAATGGGCTTGGCACAGAATCCTGAGGCACACCACTAGTCACAGGCCTCCAGTCAGAAAAAGCAACCTCCCACCATCACCCTCTGCTTTCTTCCATGTAGCCAATTTTCTATCCATTCAGCAATCTTTCCTTGAATCCCATGGATTCTAACCTTTCAGAGCAGCCTGCCTTAAGGAACCTTGTTGAATATCTTTCCGAAATCCATGTATACAATATCTACTTTCATCAATCTTTTTGGTCACATCCTCAAAAAACTCAGACTGAAGAAGACGGGGAGGGAGTGCTGGGGGATGAGGGGAAATGAGCTGCGCCTGCGCAGTTGGGGGCTATACGTGAGTGGTGGAATATTGCGTTGGGGAAACGGGTAAGTGGTGGAATATTGTGTTGGGGGAGCAGACCCAACGGGTCTGCACTTAGTCTAGTGATTTTATAAAGATTCAGTAATATTTTTTGCTATTGTAATCGGGGATAATTTATATAGCCCAGTTTGCATCACAGCCCTTCCCAACATGAATCGTGGCTTTCAAAGATGTGTACATAAAGTTCAGGTCTCTGCTCACAGAATCATACAGTTTTGCTTATATCACCACCCATTCTTTTTCCCCACAAAATGCATCGCTTTATATTTCACCTGGCATCTGACTCACTATATCAAATTTACATCTTCCGTCAGTATGTGATCCTTTTCAATTGTTTAAATATGCAAAGCATTTATCAACAAACCTGTGAAACTGCTCCCTGTAACCAGTAGCAACTTCATGAGTAATGTCCTTTAAGCTGGAAAACAAAGAAAATGAAAATGAGCAGGCAAATTTACAGCAGAGACGTGCACTGCAGTTTATCCTACATTATAAATCATTGGTAAGATGAGTTGATCATCTGTGCAAGATTTCATCTAAATTAGCAAACTTTGCCAGGACTTGGAAGGTGATCTTTCAGGCATAATAAATGCAAACATGAACAGGTAAGAATGAAGGAGATGCACAAGGTGGGAAACAACAAATATAGAAGGTAGAGCCGACAGAACTGGAGGACTCATCTGTGAGTAAGTAAGGCATGCGGGTATACAGAGGTAGAAACAAGGACTAACATTTTAAATTGGAGGCTGTGGGTGACCAGATGTCACTGTAGACAGAAGTGATGGAGGAGAGAAAACATGCAGGCAAGTTTTGGATAAACTCAAGTTTAATGGGTGGATGAATGTGAGGTTATCCACTTTGGTAGCAAAAACAGGAAGGCAGATTACTATCTAAACACAGCTAGGATATCAAGGAATGTTGTGGTGGGGGGGGGGGGGGGGGTGGTCGGGAGAAGTAAAGATTAGAAAAAAGAAAATAAAGAGATGCCTTCAACCATCATTTGCAACTCTTGTAAGAAAAATCAAGCTGAAAAATACAAACAGCTGTAGAATAATTTGTACTATGGGGCTTCTATCAATGACAAACATGTTTGATGTGAAATGTATGTTATTAAAAGTAACAAACTTTTACCGATCCGAGACAAAAAACAATAATGTAGGTGAAAAGCTGGTTATCAGTGTTCAACTGAGGTTGCTGAAGTATTCTAGTGTTGTTAAACCCGTTTAAATGTATTCTAGATGATTAGATCAGATGACCACCCTCCATATCCTCCCTACGTAGGAACATCCACACCATCACCTATTCGGTCTCTAATATTTTGATTAAACAATGAAAGTGTTCAATGAAAGTGAAATATTTTTTATGTTGCAATTACTCTGACCAAGGTATTTTTGGAAGCATTCATAAGGTTGGTTATCAATTCTTGTAAAATATACAACAATTCCAGTAAGTCACAAGCTATCTTACCTGGCATGTTCTTCAGATGAATTCTTGCCATCAATAACTGCAACCACCACTAGCTTTCCTGAAGAAGTCAGGCAGGTATTAGATTACAAGGTTCTGTTAAACAAAGACTATTTGCAAAGAATGATTTTACTATTAAATCAGCACAATTCAATGAAAGATTCCATGAGCATAACACCTACAGCAGGAGAACCGTTTTAGGAATCGTGCAGTCTCTGTCAAGAAGTACATTACTTTATGCCTAACACTGACCTTGTCATCAGATATGGTTTCCTGCTGTCAATTCTTTATAATATTCCAAATTTAAGCCTATTTTCTCTTATTCCTTTTCTAAGCCCATCGCTTTTTCTTCATTTCTTTATAATCGCCCTTTAAACATAACTTTCTTTCCCATTCAGCATTTTCTATTACAGTCTTTCAGAAGGTCCTGTGATTTATAAAGCCCATTTATCTGCAAATTTAAGCCACAATTTAAAACAGTTGTATTAAAAAGACAATCATTTTGACTAGACTATAATTTGTCGATCAGTATTCTGCTACATTCCATTTTTATTTTGAAAGTACTTTTAACTTTGCAGAAAATGATATTGTGGGCATAGACAAATCAGAATCTTGCAGAACATATGATCTACCAATTTGGGAGGTTAAGTAACTTACATTTTTGAACTAGGTATTAATTGTTTGTATTACAATGTCCGTAATACACAATTCTGGATATCTGGCCATTCAATAATAAAACTATGCCAAATTGAATATTTAAAGGAAAAAATAAAATAAAAATCACACCCCTATTCTTGTGTTTTGAGCTTTTAGTTTGATTTCTATTGATTATTAGGGCAATTCAAACTACATTTAACAATTAGGAGATGAAGATATGCATTAAGCTTCCCCATCCCAAGAGTATATTTCATAATAATAACTTTATTTATAAAGCACTTTAAACAACTGCAGTTGCCACAAAGTGCTGTACATGAGAACTCATGGACAAAAAGCTATTACAAACCATTAAAAAACGTAAAACGAAGGACTATAAAAAACACACTAAAAATTAAAAGACATTAAAAGCACTAAGAACAGGAGCAATGCCTCAGCCAGTGTTGAAAGCCAAAGAATAAAAATGTGTTTTTAGGGAGGATTTGAAGATGGACAGTGAGGGGGGCCTGTCTGATGTGCAGCGGCAAGGTGTTCCAGAGTGCCGGAGCAGCAACAGAAAAGGCTCTATCCCCTCTGAGCTTCCGCTTAGACCTTGGTACCTCAAGGAGCAGCTGATCAGCTGACCTGAGGCACCGGGCAGGAGCATATAGGTGGAGCAGCTCATTCAACGATTTAAAAACAATTAAAAGAATTTTGAAATGAACTCGAAAGTGCACTGGGAGCCAGTGAAGGGAGGCCAAAATTGGCGTAATGTGCTCCCTCTTTCGAGTTCCGGTCAAAAGGCGAGCGGCAGCATTTTGAACAAGCTGGAGACGAGCCAATGAAGCTCGTGCGACTCCAGAGTAGAGTGCGTTACAGTAATCCAGCCTAGATGTAATAAAGGCATGGATTACTGTTTCAAAATGCTGCCGCTCGAGAATGGGCTTCACCTTTGCCAGCTTCCTTAGGTGAAAGAAGCTGGACTTAACCACCGCGCCTATTTGTTTATCTAGTTTAAAATGCAATCATGGCAACCCTGCGCTAATTCCCTGCTGAATTAGAGCTTGAAATTCAGTGTTGCTAAGGAACTTGCTTCCAATGACATATTTGGTTTCCTTTCAGCACATGTCAGTTTCAATCATGGCGATCCACTTAAATTAAATCTTCTAATATACTTCTCATTTGTTAACTCCGTCTACAAGTGTCAAAAATAATTGCAGTAGCAGCAAATCAAATATAAAAAATGCAATTTTATTCAGAACAATATCAAATTAAAGATTAAGTATTATTTTACAATTCAAAAATGATTTAAAAAAATGTAATGGAAAAGTACCCGTCTCTGAAAGTTCATATAAAGTGAAACCATCAATGTTAAGATATCCTAAGAATCTTTCTTTATTCACCCATGAGGACATATCTCCATCTTCATATTCTGAGGGGGAGAAAAAAAGAAAAAGTATGGTCAATCAGTCAATGAACTTGAAAGGCACCACAATTACAACTTGAACAAAAATCAAGGGGAGGTTAAATATTATTTCCTTCATTAAAATATTCAGTCCTTATAATAATAATAAAATATTTTAATTTATTTTATTTTATTTATTTATTTGAGTCCTTGTGCAAAGATGCTACCTATTCTCATTTCTCGTTGGCCCTGTTTGGTGATGAGGCGAGGATAGAATGTGAAGATTTGGGTGAATGAATAGGACAGAAACATTGCAATAGAAAGGTCAATTATCTTTCTAGAGATGATACACATTGCACTTTATCACATACTTATTCTAACATCCTGAGAGACCTCTCAATGTTTTGAAAGTCTGTGCCTTTGCCAATAGCGATTCTTAAGAAACCATTGCCTTGAAAAAAAAATTGCTTAGGTCCTCGATTGCCCAGTAAGCTCCACGTTTCTGTTTGAACTACATGCACAGACAGAACAGCTCATTGAAATGAGTTGCTCATTTACGAGAAAAAGAAAACTCCATGCAGCGCTCTAACTGTTCAAATGTTAGCCGATGCATATTGAATACCAATTTAGCCGCAACTGATGATCCCCCCCCCGCCCCAACCCCCCTCATAATTCGGACAAAATTATGATACCTCAGTGGAAATTCCCTGAGCGGCCATAGATGGCGTTGTAAACTGAATGCGAATGGCCCACTATGTTCGGTTTACAGGTTTAACAGACTTATAACGGAGGGAGAGGTATCCATTATTGCCGATGACTGCAGATGATGGTTAATAGACAAAAGGATACAAAGTGCTGGAGTTATTCAGTGGGTCAGGACCCCTGGAGAACATGGATAGGTGACATCGGGGCCATTCCTCAGACTGATTCAGTTGGCCGAGTTTGTGTAATTTCACATTAAAACTAGGTGCAGTGACCGTGGGGCTCCCTCCCCTCCCACCTGCTGACGCTTCCAAGGTAGAAGGAGGCTGTGGTGGGGGGAGGAGACTGCGGTGGGGGGAGGGGGAAAGGGCGGGGCAGAAAGGGGCCGACTGGACAGAGTGACAGGAGAAGCCGGGACTGTGGTCGAGCCGGGAGTGGAAAAAGCCAGCAGGTGAGGGGACTTCATTGCAAGTCGGGAATTGGGTCAGAAGCCAAGGCTCGGAATGGCTGGGGAGACGCTACGAGCCAGGGATGGTTGGCAGGTCATTCCATTCATATTCAGCTTAATTTTTATATTTGTTAAATTTAAGTTTCTGACACTCCATGGTGCCTTAGAAACACGGGAAGGGAATCATTAGCAGGCCAGGGGTGTATTATAATTTCATTATCGTGTGGCACTATTGGTACGGAAAGACGGATAATTCAGGAAGTCTCTGGAACTGAAAAAAATCGATGTTCAACCTGTGCACTATTGTTAAATACACCATCGAGACACATTTAATAAATGTGCACTTGTTGATGGAAAGCACAAGGTAGAGCATGAACAACTTACAGTCTCTCAGTTTAAATGGACAGCAAACAGAAAGGGGATATAAGCCCGAATATAAGTAAAAAAAGACCAAGTCTAATAACATAGAAACATAGAAAACCAGTGCAGGAGGAGGCCATTCGGCCCTTAGTAAGTCCAAGATAGCAAGCAGGCATGTACTGATTCATGTACACATTCATTCCATGAAAGTGACAAACAATGACCACCTTCAGTGAGGAAAGATCTAAGCATTACACTTGACACTCAATATGTACCACAACCAAGAACTATCAACATCACGTGGGTCACCTCCAAATGAATGTAGCCATACAGTGGTGCAATCAGTGGAGTTATTTACTCTTTCTTTAGATATACAATGAGGGGAACAGGATATCCAGCCCTTAGAGCCTGTTCCACCACGATGTTGATGAATAGTTTATCTGCGGCACACTATCATATGCTCTGATTTACTTAATGCTCAGAAACCCATCCATTCCTGTTTTAAATGAACGAAATAGCCGAGCTTCCGCAGCTATTTGGTATATAGAATTCCAAACATTTACCCAGTGAAATATTTTCTCCCCTTCAGTCTTGAATGGCCGATCCCTTTCAGACT
Source organism: Amblyraja radiata (assembly GCF_010909765.2). Classification (NCBI taxonomy): domain Eukaryota; kingdom Metazoa; phylum Chordata; class Chondrichthyes; order Rajiformes; family Rajidae; genus Amblyraja; species Amblyraja radiata. The sequence continues at coordinate 10,347,136 of NC_045959.1, read as the reverse complement.
GCAACTCTTGGCACTGGACGCTTCAATTAGGAGCAACACTCTCTTTGAGAGCCGGTAGCGACCTTGTCCAGTTGACGGTGTCAGGCAGATCCTTTGTTCCAGGTTTTCACAAGCTCCGGTTTCACTCATGGAGACAAGTTCTTACTTTAATGTAATGGCAATTTCAAACTTTTCCAATATCAAACTTTCCGTTGCCATTACTACACGGGAATGTGGGAGTTATCTTATGCAGACAAAAGAACAGATCTTCCAGTCATTATTTAATTGATTCTTTATTGAAGTGGTTGTACAGCCAAAAAGATGAACATACCAGATCATCTTTATTCATACTGATTGTAGCTTTCTGTTCTTACTATCTGGTAAGAACTGTGTTCTCTTCAATTCCCGTGGCTCGTCTGATCTGGCCATTCCCTCTCCAACTATGTAACGCCCATCTACGCATCAAATGCCCACGCCCAAGCGTTCAAAATAATACTGCTAGAAATATCTAGACAAAATAATATAATGTCTCCGACAAAGCCATTTATATACTTTAGAAGAATGATTGGTCTCATCAAAACATAAAGTCTTTAAACGAAACACCCCAACCCTATCAAGGTAAATCCAACAGCCTAGAAAATGTTTGCTTTACTTCCTCTGTGACAAGTAACATCCTCTTATACTCTAATAGAATATTATTTACAGTTTTGGTCTCCTTGTTCTCTCTAGTACTGGTGTAAAGTGACTGCACCATGCACAAAATGCATTGCTGTTATTAGCAAAGCAAATTGGCAGCCAGTCTCAAAACTACAACTTGTACCATGGAAAACAAAGATTTCAGTACATGGTGCAAATATAATTTCCATTTCTTCACTGTCACAGCGTCCAAACCCTGGAACCTTGCCCTTCACAGCATTATGGGAATGTGCTGACCAGAAAGACTGCAGTGGATGAAGACAGCAGTCATCAGTGCCTTCTCTATGTGGGATGGTCAGTAAATTTTTGGCTTTATCAGCAATATCCGTATACCAGAAAAAGAACAAATAAAAAGGGCAATACACTATACTCGCTGGAGTTTAGAAGTATGAGGAGGGATCTCATTGAAAAATGAAATGCCCAGATAGAGTGGATATGGTGGGGATGTTTTCAGCAGGAGAGTACAGAGCTCAAATGGGCATAATAGAGGATAGATCAATACCCTGGCTATAATTTTACATGCTCATACAGGCACATTAGTTAAATATTTTCAATAGCCATGCTCATTTTATACTCCCCATTTCATCCATAATTTGACATTTAACTGGTCCCTGCATTTTCCTCTGATGTGCAAAGAACTGAACAATTTAAGTTTGTGTCGAGTTTCATTTTTTCTTCTGTGCTTCACGCAGTTCGGAAGTACCTATTTAAATAATTAGTATAAAACACAAGCTTGTTGTAGTTTTCCCTCACAGTAAGGGGGTTTTTCATGGCTGTTCCAAGTGAGAAATTTGTTTTGGCTCTCAACCATGTACACCATGTGGAACAATGAATAGATTTGCATTTTTTTAAAAGATTACTGTAGCCAGATCTAAAAAAAAGACTAATCGAATGTTAGTTATTATAACTAGAGGCCACAATTATAAAGGGAAGTGTGGTGTTCTGTCATAGTTATATAAAGTTTTGACTAGACTACATCTGGAGTACTGTACGGTCAGCTCAGAAAAGAAACTGAGCTTGGACGCTATGCAGCAGCTGTTATCAGGCAACTGAATCATCTTTCCACAACTAGTGAACAGTCTTAAACTATCTACCTCATGAGTGAACCGCGGACTAGCTTTTATCGGACTTTACTGGCTTTATCTTGCACTGAACATTATTCCCTTATCAGGTATCAATGCACTGTAAATGCTCGATTGTAATCATGTATCGTCTTTCCGCTGACTGCATAGCACGCAACAGAAGCTTTTCACTATAAGATCCCCTCTCATCCTTCTAAATACCAGTGAAGACAAGACCAGTCGACCCATTCTTTTATCATGTCAGTCTCGCTATCCCGGGAATTAACCTGGTGAACCTACGCTGCACTCCCTCAATAGACAATAAGTGCCGGAGTAGGCCATTCGGCCCTTCGAGCCAGCACCGCCATTCAATGTGATCATGGCTGATCATCCCCAATAAGTACCCCGTTCCTGCCTTCTCCCCATATCCCCTGACTCCACTATTTTTAAGAGCCCTGTCTAGCTCTCTCTTGAAAGCATCCAAAGAACCTGCCTCCATTGAGACGTGCTCAATAGAAATAATGTCCTTCCTCAAATTAGGAGACCAAAATTGCCCACAATACTCCAGGTGTGGGCTCACCAGGGCCCTGTACAACTACAGTAGGACCTCCTTGCTCCTAAACTCAAATCCACTCGCAAAGAAGGCCAACATGCCATTCGCTTTCTTCACTGCCTGCTCTCCCTGCATGCTTACTTTCAGAGACTGATGTACATGCACACACAGGCTTGTTGCATCTCCTTTTTTTCTAATCTGACACCATTCAGATAATAATCTGCCTTCCTGTTCTTGCCACCAAAGTAGATAGCCTCATATTTATCACATTACACTGCATCTGCCATGCATCTGTCCACTCACCCATCCTATCCAAGTCACCCTGCAGGCTCATTGCATCTTCATCGCAGCCCACACTGCCACCCAGCTTTGTGTCATCCACAAACTTGATATGTCACATTTAATTCCCTCATCTAAATCGTTAATATATATTGTAAATAACTGGGGTCCCAGAACCGAGCCATGCGGCGCTCCACTAATCACTGCCTGCCATTCTGAAAAGGACCCGTTAATTCCCACTCTTGTTCCTGCCTGCCAATCAGTGCTCTATCCATGTCAATACTCTACCTCCAATACCATGTGCTTTAATTTTGCACACTAATCTCTTGTGTAGGACCTTGCCAAAGGCTTTTTGAAAGTCCAGATACACCACATCCACTGGCTCTCCATTCTACTTGTCACCTCCTCAAATAATTCCAGAAGATTAGTCAAGCATGATTTCCCCATCATAAATCCATGCTGACTTTGACAAATCCTGTTACTGCTTTCCAAATGCGCTGCTATAACATCTTTAATAATCGACTCCAGCATCTTCCCCACTACCGATGTAAGGCTAACTGGTCTATAATTCCCCGTTTTCTCTCTCCCTCCTTTCTTAGTAAGTTGAGTTACATTTTCTACTCTCCAATGTACGGGAACGGATCCAGAGAACATTGGAAAATGATCATCAATGCATCCATGATTTCTAGGTCCACCTCCTTGAGTATTCTGGGATGCAAGCCCTGGGGATTTATCTGGCTTTAGCCCCAACAGTTTACCTAACATAATTTCCTGTTTAATGTGGATTCCCTTCAGTTCCTCCCTCCCACTAGATCATCGGTCCCCTCGTATTTCTGAGAGATTGTTTGTGTTTTCCGTAGTGAGGGCCAAAGTACTCGTTTAACCGTTCTGCCATTTCCTTGTTTCCTGTTATAAATTCACCTGTCTGATTGTAAGGGACCTACATTTGTCTTCATTAATCTTTTCCTTTTTACATATCTAATGAATGTGCTTTTATTGTCCAAGTGGTCCAGTGCAGAGTGGAGATCTAGCGGGATCACATCCTCCAAGGACCTGCTGTGGCTGTAGGTCATGACAAATACAAAACAGGTCTTCCAACTATTCAGTAACAAAAAGATATGTTTGAACATTTGCCTATTCATAATCCACGTCATCTGTGTGACTTGGAAAATTTGAATTGGCACAGCTCATGATACTTTACATGTTTGAGGTTAAATAGAATAGGCGAGCCAATCGAAAAATCTCAATCCATTTTAAGGAACGATTTCCGGTTCACAAATGCACCTCATTGGTCACTGCATACACAGAGCTAAGGAGGAAGTGCTGCTTTTGCTCACCTCATACTAATCGAGTAAGAAAACAACCAACATACTACAATAAACTGGCCGATTGAAGTAATTTCCAGTCAATGGATTTGGGATTTTAAGTAACAGTGGCTCTGCAGCCAGAGTTAATCAGGTTGGTATTTCCACAATTAACTTAAAAATATTACTCAACAGTTTGAGAAGATTGCAGTAAATCCGAATGGTTTGGCTAATTAACACAGTTGGTCCGATTTAAGGATAAATGCCTGATCATTGCTAAATATATCAGCTAGGCCAGTGGTAGAGGTGTTACTATGAATCAAACTGCCTTGTAGGGAAGGGTGGATAGAAACCCTTTCCCAATTCTCAATGGTCGAAAAAGATTTCTGGCATGGGTGGTGATGCAAATCTTAGTCTAACTTTGGGTTTTAAACTGTAAGAACAGCCAAACTCTCCTCCATGGGGCAGTAGAAATATTTTGGAATTAATGATCTTTTGATTCCAATGTTTGATCAGAAACTTTATAAAATAGGGGTGTATTGTTGGCTGTGCTGTTTAAATAATTGATTAAACAACTTTTTGGGGGGGAAACTAGGTTTTAATATCTGAATGATAATTTTGAAATTTTGCACAATCGTAAGCCAGTGCAGGGCAGTAGGATAGCTAAGGCAGGATGGCAGCATTGGACATCTGCTGCAAATATCTGAATAAGTCGAGGTTTGCAGAGTGAAGTGTCCGGGTCGGGACTAGAATGCATACCTTAAGATGATAAAGGCATGCATGAGCATTTCTCGAGCAAATTAACTAATAACATTTTCGCATCTCCAATTTCTCTGTGATATGTTGATTGATAGACAAATAAAAGCATAAAGCTTTAATTTAAGTAATCTTAAAAATGTGATATTTAAGTTGGTCAATTTATAATAATTGCTTTTGAATTTTAAATGCATCCTGAAATTTCACGTGCTGAATTTAGATAACCTAGCCTGAGCCATCAAATTACAATCTACAATTAAAATCCTGCATTCTTGAAGACACCAATGAAAATATCATCTCACAAATTAACAGTATCATCTTTATATTTTGTGTTTTCCTCCATTCTTTACATTTAAGCAGCTATTTATCCTACATTTTTGTGGGGTTACAATTTCATTTAATTCCTCCATTGTCAAGCCAGATTTTGCTATCAATTTAATGTTGGATGTAATGATGCTGCATGTATTAAGTATCCTTTAGGTAACATGATAAATGCCAATAGACAATAAACAATAAGTGCAGGAGTAGGCCATTCGGCCCTTTGAGCCAGCACCGCCATTCAATGTGATCATGGCTGATCATCCACAATCAGTACCCCGTTCCTGCCTTCTCTCCATACCCCTTAACTCCGCTATCACTAAGAGCTCTATCTAACTCTCTCTTGAGAACCAGAGAACCAGCCTCCACTGCCCCCTGAGGCAGAGAATTCCACACACTCACAACTCTGTGTGTGAAAACGTTATTCCTCATCTCCATTCTAAATGGCTTACAACAATGGTTCTGGACACCCCCAACATAGGGACCAGGTTTCCTGCCTCTAGCGTGTCCAAACCCTTTATTCATCTATCTATCTATCCATCCATCTATCCATCCATCCATCTATCCATCTATCTATCTATCTTACTAAAAGTCTGACCTTGACCACTTCCTGTTGTTCTGTATATTGATTTTAGAAAAAACGTTGCCACTTACGGCTGTGATTTTTGGCCATCTTACTCAAGAGTCCCCCTCCGCTGCGCAGGATAAGAGGATTTTTCCCATCGATGAAATATAAAAGAGTTATTAGTGTTTAAAAAATGTTGAAATTCTCTCTCCTGAAGGCCACGCCCCTTCCGGAGCGACTATAAAACCCGGAAGTGTTGAGTGCCTCAGTCAGTCTCTGCAAGATGGGGGAGCGAGAGGGTCATGTCTCTCAGTCTGAGCTGTGAATAACACTGAACACATGTCTACTAAACTGTGAGTGTGGTTTTACTGACCTCGAGTGCCCTTAATTTGGTTTGAAAATGAAAATGTGGATGGTTTGAAAAAGCACAACAAAATAGGGGTGTGTTGGTGGTTGGTTTGAAATAAAACACAGCAAATGGTTGTTGGTGGTGGTTGGTTTGAAATAAAGCACAGCAAATGGTTGTTGGTGGTGGTTGGTTTGAAATAGCAAATGATTAAAAGTCTAAACTTAACAACTTCCTGTTTCCACTGTATATTGATTTTAGATAAAACGCTACCACTCACGGCTGTGATTTTTGGCCATCTTACTCAGTCCCCCTCTACTCATCAGGTGCAGAGGATTCTTCCCATCAATGAAAAATAAAAGTGTTATTAGTGTTTAAAAAATGTTGAGAATCTTTCTCCTGTCAATCACGCCATGAAGGCCAAGCCCCTTCCGGTGGGAGGGATTATAAAACCGGGAAGTGTGGGTGTGGCTCAGTCGCTGCAAGATGGGGGAGGGAGAGGTCACGACTGTCTAAGCTATGAATCAACTGAACACACTGAATGTCTACTGAACTGTGAGTGTGGTGTTTATGTGGTGTTTTATGCTGGTTTCACCCTGCTTGAAATGGTATGAAACTGCATTTGAATTTGGTGGCCTTGCACCCAACTTGAAATGGTATGAAACTGCACTTGAATCTGGTGGCCTTGCACCCTGTTTGAAGTGGTATGAAACTGCACTTGAATCTGGTGGCCTTGGACTCTGCTTGAAGTGGTATGAAACTGCACTTGAGTTTGGAGGCCTTGCACTCTGCTTGATGTGGCATGAAATTGCACTTGAATTTGGTGGCCTTCCACCCTGCTTGAAGTGGTATGAAACTGCACTTGAATTTGGTGGCCTTGCACCCTGCTTGAAGTGGTAAGGAACTGCACTTGAATTTGGTGGCCTTGCACCCTGCTTGAAATGGAATTTCAAGGCATAGCCGTGTCAACTGCCAGCCCATCAGCCGTGAGTGAGCTGCCAGCACATCAGGCTTGAGTGACTGAGCTGCCAACCCAAGAATCCATTTGGCTCACAATGTCCATACTAGCCCTCTGGAAACCAGTCCCTTCAGCCCACAACCCCCATGCTAGCACTCCAGAAAGCCCCCACCCCTCCCCACTGGCCACCAATATAGAAATATTGTGTTGGGGGACCAGCCCTCCCGTGTGAACATGGGACCCAACGGGTCCCACTTAGTCTAGTATATTACTAAAAGTCTGATCTTGACCACTTCCTGTTGTTCTGTATATTGATTTTAGAAAAAACGCTGCCACTTACGGCTGTGATTTTTGGCCATCTTACTCAGAGTCCCCCTCCGCAGCGCAGGATAAGAGGATTTTTCCCATCGATGAAAAATAAAAGTTATTAGTGTTTAAAAAATGTTAAGATTCTCTCTCCTGAAGTCCACGCCCCTTCGGGAGGAACTATAAAACCGGGAAGTGTTGAGTGCCTCAGTCAGTCTCTGCAAGATGGGGGAGCGAGAGGGTCACGTCTCTCAGTCTGAGCCGTGAATAACACTGAACACATGTCTACTAAACTGTGAATGGTTTTACTGACCTGTCAGTGCCTTTAATGTGGATTGAAAATATAGTTTGGAAATGCTAAAGCTGTGTTGCCTTTGGTTTGGAAATACTAAAGCTATGTTGCCTTTGGTTTGGAAATGCTAAAGCTGTGTTGCCTTTGGTTTGGAAATGCTAAAGCTGTGTTGCCTTTGGTTTGGAAATGCTAAAGCTGTGTTGACTTTGGTTTGGAAATGCTAAAACTGTGTTGCCTTTGGTTTGGAAATGCTAAAGCTGTGTTGCCTAATTAAAGTTACCTTGCCTAATTAAAGTTGCCTTGCCTAATTAAAGTTGCGTTGCCTACTTAAAGTTGCCTTGCCTACTTAAAGTTGCCTTGCCTACTTAAAGTTGCCTTGCCTAATTAAAGTTGCCTTGCCGTCTATATAATTAAAAGTCTAATCTTGACCACTTCCTGTTTGCGCTTTATATTGATTTTAGAAAAAACGCTACAACGTACGGCTGTGATTTTTGGCCATCTTACTCAGAGACCCCCTCCGCTCATCAGGTACCGAGGATTTTTCCCATCGATGAAAAATAAGAGTTATTAGTGTTTAAAAAATGTTGAGATTCTCTCTCCTGTCAATCACGCCATGAAGGCCACGCCCCTTCTGGTGGGAGGGACTATAGTCCTCAGAAGTGTGGGCGTGGCTCAGTTTCTGCAAGATGGCGGAGAGAGAGGTCCCGTAATAATCTTATTCGTTTCAATAAGATGCCCTCTCATCCTAAATTCTAGAGTATACAAGCCCAGCCGCTCCAATCCATCAACATATGACAGTCCTGCCATCCCGGGAATTGACCTCGTGAACGTACGCTGCACTCCCTCAATAGCAAGAATGTCCTTCCTGAAGTTTGGAGACCATAACGGCACACATTACTTCAGCTGTGGTCTCACGAGGGCCCTGTACAACGGCAGGAGGACCTCTTTGCTCCAATAACCAACTCCTCTTGTTATGAAGGCAAACATGCCATTCGCTTTCCTCACTGCCTGCTGTACCTGCATGCTTACTTTCAGTGATTAATGAACAAGGACCCCCCAGATCCCGTTGTACTTCCCCTTTTCCCAACTTGACACCATTTAGATAATAACCTGCCTTCCTGTTTTTGCCACCAAAGTGGGAACCTCACATTTATCCGCTTTAAACTGCATCTGCCATGTATCTTCCAACTCACCCAGCCTGTCCAAGTCACCCTGCATCCTCATAGAATCCTCCTCACAGTTTCCACTGCCACCCAGCTTTGTGTCATCTGCAAATTTGCTAATGTTACTTTTAATCCCTTCATCCAAATCATTTATATTGTAAATAGCTGTGTTCCCAGCACCGAGCCTTGTGGTACCCCACTAGTCACTACCTGCCATTCTGAAAGGGACCCGTTAATTCCTACCCTTTGTTACCTGTCTGCCAAGCAATTTTCTATTCATGTCAGCACCCTACCCCCAATACCATGTGCTCTAATTTTGCCCACTAATCTCCTATGTGGGACCTTACCAAATGCTTTCTGAAAGTCCAGGTACACTACATCCACTGGCTCTCCCTTGTCTATTAGCCTGGTTATATCCTCAAAATTCCAGAAGATTAGTCAAGCATGATTTCCCCATCGTAAATCCATGCTGATTCGGATCGATCCTGCTATTGCTATCCAAATGTGTCGCTCTTTCATGTTTTATTATTGATGTCACCGATGTCAGGCTAACTGATCTATAATTCCCTGTTTTCTCTCTGTCGCCCTTCTTAAAGAGTGGGACAATATTAGTTACCCTCCAATCCACAGGAACTGATCCTGAATCTATAGAACATTGGAAAATGATCACCAATGCTTCCACGATTTCTAGAGCCACTTCCTTAAGTACCCTGGGATGCAGACCATCAGGCCCTGGGGATTTATCACCCTTCAGTCCCATCAGACTACCCAGCACCATTTCCTGCCTAATGTGAATCAATTTCAGTTCTTCCGCCACCCCAGATCCTCTGGTTAGTATGTCAGGAAGATTGTTTGTGTCCTCCTTAGTGAAGACGGATCCAAAGTACCTGTTCAACTCATCTGCTATTTCCTTGTTCCCCATAATAAATTCACTCTTTTCAATCTTCAAGGCTCCAACTTTGGCCTTAACTAGTTTTTTCCTCTTCACATACCTAAATAAGCTTTTACTATCCTCCTTTATATTCCTGGCTAGCTTACCTTCTTACCTACTCTTTTCTCCCCGTATTGCCTTTTTAGTTATATTCTGTTGCTCTTTAAAAGTTACCCAATCCTCTGGCTTCTCGCTCATCTTTGCTATGTTATATTTCTTCTCTTTTATTTTTATACTCTCCCTGACTTCCCTTGTCAGCCACGGTCGCCCCTTACTCCCCTTGGAATCTTTCTTCCTCTTTGGAATTAACCGATCCTGCACCTTCTGTATTATTTGCAGAAATACCTGCCATTGTTGCTCCACTGTCATCCCTGCTAGGGTATGTTTCCAGTCAACTTTGGCCAACTCCTCCCTCATGGCTCCATAGTCCCCTTTGCTCAACTGTAATACCGACACCTCTGATTTACCCTTCTCCCTCTCACATTGTAGGTTAAAACTTATCATATTATGGTCACTCCCTCATAATGGCTCCTTGACCTGGAGTCCCCTTTATCAAATCCGGTACAATGCACAACACCAAGTCCAGAATTGCCTTCTCCCTGGTAGGCTCCAGTACAAGCTGTTCTAAGAATCCATCATGGAGGCACTCCACAAACTCCCTTTTCTTGGGGTCCAGTTCGAACCTAATTTTCCCAGTCTACCTGCATGTTGTAATCTCCCATAACAACCATAGCATTACCTTTGCGACATGCCAAATGTAACTCTTGATTCAACTTGCACCCTATATCCAGGCTACTGTTTGGGGCCTGTAGATAACTCCCATTAGGGTCTTCTTATCCTTACAATTCCTCAGTTCTATCAATGGCACATCCCTTCCTTTAATCACATAATCAGCTCAAACCGTCAAGATTAACTAACAGCCTAAATCATTATTGGAGGAACAGCACCTTATATTTCGCTTGGGCAGCTTACACCTCAGCGGTATGATCATTGATTTTTCTAACTTCAAGTAACCCTTCCTTTCCTTCTCTCCATCCCTCTCTTCCCACTTCCCCAACCAGTCCTACTGTCTCCGACTCCAGTTTATCTTTGTTATTGTTTGCTTTGTTGTTACTTTCTCCCAGCTAACAATGATCTATTCTACATTTTCCTTGATCTCAATTCCCTTTGTCCTGTTTTCACACCTTACTCCTCCTTATCTATGTATCTCCCTCTTCCCGACATCAGTCTGAAGAAGGACCCGAAACGTCACCCATTTCTTCTCTCCAGTCCCGCTGAGTTACTCCAGCATTATGTGTCTACCTTCAGTCTAAATCATTAGGTGCTTGCTATAGAAAGCTAATCCACGAATATGCTACTTGTATAAAGAACCTGTAAACAAGTACACCAACGCAACATAGATCTGATGGATGATAATTTTTTGATTGTTTCTGATGGTCATCGTGAATTGACTATTCAATCACTTTTCATTGGCCAGGCAATTCTAACCACTCATGCTTTTACTCTATTACCCTACAGGTATCTCCATCAGTTGACTTCATGGCTCAATCACATGACGGCACAGAACACCTTTCTATTACGGTATATGAAGACGATGTAGAAAGTTCCATGTTTGTCGTCCAGGTAACTTGCTGCAATCACATGTTGCTACAGTATTGGTCAGAAAAGTCATATTTTGATAATACACAAATAAAACAAATCCAAGCTACACTTTCAAACACAAATGACAGCATTCAATTTCTACTGAAAGTCTTGCATCGCTCATCTTCATTACAAAATAGTGATTATTGGACACCCTTTGTAATTGGACTCCTGTTGGATGCAACATCAAGAGGTTATCAACTGCCTTCAAGAACAACGTGGAATGGAGACCTTAAGCAACTACTGAAAGACAAGACCATTCTATTAACCAAGTAACAATGCTTGTATTATGCAAAGAAATCAGCTCATTGTTTTACTCTGATGTGATATTCATTGTAGGTATTTACCAGGACTGTAGCTACCGACATGACAAATCACTAGAGTCAAGATTCAGCAGAAGATTTTGGGAATAGGGAAGGAAATGTCTCATCCCTTTTGTCAACTTCTTCCCACACTGGGAATCTTATTTTTAATTACAGGACGTTTAAAATGTATTTACATTTATAACACCTTAGGATCAATCTAACACTAATCAAGAAGTTAGCTGTGAGCATGTCCTCTCAGATCACTGATACTGTGTGCGTTGGAAAACAAGAGGCTACTGTACATTAGCCACATTAATTGTCCTTTAATGTTTGCTTTCACAATCAATACATTGAATTATGTAGTTGTTTTAAAGTAGCACAGAATGTATTTAATGCCGTCATTTGTGGTTGTATGTCTACAGGAGTTAGGGTATTTCCTGAAAGACGTATGAGATGGCACACAGCTCATTGTACGTGCTGTCATTCAGTAAGGTTACCACTGGACTTCTGTATCAACTGTATTTTCCTAACTTCAGTACATCTCTAGATTGCCTCAGCATCAAAGACCTTCTGGGTTGTTTGCATAGGTTTTCTGCATCTCAGTTCCAAATGGCTAATTTCTTAACCCAAAACCAGGAACCCATGGTTCTAGGCTCTCAAAGTGCAGAATATCCTCTCAACATGTCATCCTCAAAATGACCCCTTGCTTTCGACCTTTGTAATTTCAATCATCATCAAATGATAAATATCTGAAGCATTTTTCTTTTTCATAAAATGTCTTGACTCTACCTAACCTTGATTTTCCAAGTGACCTGATACCAACTGTCCTTCATCATAGCATTTGTTTACCCCTGATAAAAAGGTTCCATAGGAAGATCATTAACTCAAAATGTGTATGCCGTTTTAATCTTCACAAAAACTTCCTGTTCCTTTTCCGTTTATTCAGGTTTTCTAGCATTAATTTTGTTTTGCTGATGTCAGGCAAACTCCCTACTTTACCCATTTTCTTTACCCTCAATTCAGGTTTATACGTGTTACTTTTCAACCAAAAAATCTACTTTAGAATCAAGAGAACCTTGAAATTTCAAAACCATGCACCCACTATATCTACCACCATCTTTTAACTTGCTAGTATGTTGATCATCAGGTCCAGGGAGGAGTCATCTTTTTGATCAGATTATAAAATAATCAATATGAAGAAATTAATGTCAATTGGAGGTACACAAAAATGCTGGAGAAACTCAGCGGGTTCAGCAGCATCTATGGAGCAAAGGAAATAGGCAACGTTTCGGGCCGAAAACCTTTCTTCAGACCCTTCTTCGGCCCGAAACGTTGCCTATTTCCTTTGCTCCATAGATGCTGCTGCACCCGCTGAGTTTCTCCCGCATTTTTGTGTACCTTCGATTTTCCAGCATCTGCAGTTCCTTCTTAAACAATTAATGTCAATTGTCTTGAAGACAGGCACAAGAGACCACATGAGCTGGAATCTTGAGCAAAAATCAAAGTGCTGGTGGAACTCAGCGGGGCAGGCGGCATCCTTGGTGGAAAATGGACAGGTGACATTTTGAGTCGGGACCCTTCAGTCCGAAGAAGGGTTCCAACCCAAGTCATCGTCAATTGTTTTGAGTTCCTCCTTCTCATTTGTATTGGCTCTTACAGACAATCTTACTTTATTTGTATCATCTACTGTAAAGACAGATTGGAAACAATTTCTTTTCTTTTCTCATCACCTTGCTTTACAGAATTCCTAATTATATGATTACATTCACAATTGTCGAGTGCATCTTTTAATCTCTTCATAATTTTTTAAACTTCAGATGACAGAATATTTCAAAACTTCAAACTTTGGCTAGCCATTTTCAATTTACAATTTTAAGATATCTCGATCCTATTTGAGCAAGTGTAGACCATCCCCAAATATGAGCAGAATAGGTAGAGTGCTCGCTTATTTTACACGGTCAAATCCTTATTTATTTAACTGAATTAAAAAAATTATATGTCTGTTCAGGGAAAGATGTGAATAGCAACACCAATGTTCCAATTTTCTTAATGGCTGTTAGACAACAATTGGAAAAATGGGCTCAAAGAAGTTGGGTGTGCCATCACAATTGTTAAGAAAAAATATTGCTTAAATGATATTGGACAGAACTTGCAAAAACATGCAGCATCTTTCTGTGTCATTAATTTTCTACTATTCTGGTTTCAATGTTTTTATTGGAAGCATTTGTACAAAAAAACTTGACAATTTTACAACTTTGTGAACAGCTTCAATTTTAACACTTTCCAAAAAGGACATTAAATTAAAAAGAAAGAGGAAGAAGGAGCGAGAGAAAAAAGAAAAAAAGAGGGGAGATATACCCGTCGACCCACCCATACGCCCGCTCACCAAGCCCTACGAGTAATTTCGAATTTGTGTTCAAATATTGTTTTGCTCGAGAAAATCAATAAAAGGTGACCATATTTTTAAAAATTGCTCAAGTTTATCATTTAAGATAAACCTAATTCTGTCTAGATGTAATGTGTCCGTCATTTCTGTAATCCACATCTTCACTGGAGGAACTTCAGCATTTTTCAAGAATTTAAGTATGAGTTTTTTTGCTGATATTAGTCCATAGCCGACAAAGCGTCGCTGAAAAACAGTTAATTTACTACATGCCTCTGATATTCCCAGTATTATCAGTTTTGAGTTAGGCTCTAATGGGATTTTCAGTATATTGGAGAGGACGCTGAATACTTCCGTCCAAAAACTTTCTATTTTTGTAATAGTACAAAACTGTGGGTTAAAGTGGCTTTTTGGAACTGACACTTATCGCAAAGAGGGTAAACACTGGGGAAGATTTTGTTCAGTTAGGTTTTTGAGTAGTATAACCTGAGCAGCACTTTGAACTGTATCATATTGTAAGCTTTTGTCCCATATATCATTTGAGATTTGTTGACCCATCTCATCTTCCCATGCACGCCTGTAAACCTCAGATGATGGGGTGTGGATGTTTTGAAGAACATTGTAAATGTAGGATATCAACTTCTCTGTATCTGCATGTCTATTCAAACACTCGAGTTTGTCTGGACTTGCAGTGTAGTCTTGCATGTATGTTTTCACATAGTCCCTAACCTGAAGATATCTCAAAACATTATTAGTATTCAGATCGTACTTCTCCTGCAACTCTTGGAAGGAGTAAAGAGTCCCCTTCCAATATAGGTCTCCCAGTGTTGATTCCTTTGTTCTTCCATTGGGTGAAAACACCATCTAAAGTAGAGGGTTTAAAAGAGGGATTGTTTGCAATAGGAAGAAGGAGACATGTCTCTCAATTTGAGACTGAACTTCAACTGTTTCCAGAGACTAATAGCACCATGTATTATAGGGTTAAGATGATACATCAACTTATTCAGGGGTATTGGAGACAGGACAATCGAGCCTATGGAGAAAGGCAAGCAATCTTCTCTTTCCATTTTTAGCCAGTTAGCCGGTTGGTGTGAATCATCCAACCAGATGATTATGGTTTTAATATTCGATGCCCAGTAGTAAGAGAGGAAATTGGGTAAGGTTCGTCCTCCATTCTCTTTGGATTTGCACAGGTGTCGTTTATGTATTTGGTGGCTTTTATAGTCCCAAATGAAATTAGTAATAATGGAATCAATTTTTTTAAAGAAAGATTTGGGAAGATATATCGGCATTGTCTGAAATAAATATAAAAGCTGTGGGAGATAATCTTTAAGGCATTCAATCTGCCGAGGAGGGAAATAGGCAGCGTTTTCCAAAATTGAATATGTATGAAGTTTTATGATTAATGGAGGGAAATGTGTTTTGAACAGGAGGGAATATTTCCTGATAACGTAAACCGAGATATCTGAATTTGTCAGTAACAATTCTAAAAGGGAACTGTTGTAGCCGGATGATGTCTTGTTTGTTTATTGGCCTAATTTTGCTTTTATTCAAATTAATTCTGTAGCCAGAGAAGGTGCCGAATTGGTCTATAATGGATAGTATTTTTTTTAGGAATGAATGTGATAGACAATAGGTGCAGGAGTAGGCCATTGGGCACTTTGAGTCAGCACCGCCATTCAATGTGATCATGGCTGATCATCCCCATTCAGTACCCCGTTCCTGCCTTCTCCCCATATCCCCTGACTCCGTTATTTTTAAGAGCCCTATCTAGCTCTTTCTTGAAAGCATCGAGAGAACCTGCCTCAACCCGAGGCAGAGAATTCGACAGACTTACCACGCTCTGTGAGAAAAAGTGTTTCCTCGTCACCGTTCTAAATGGCTTACACCTTATTCTTAAACTGGTTCTGGACTCCCCCAACATCGGGAACATGTTTATTGCCTCTTGCGTGTCCAAACCCTTAACAATCTTATAAGTTTAAATAAGATCCCCTCTCATCATTCTAAACTCCAGAGCCCAGCGGCTCCATTCTCTCGGTATATGACAGTCCCGCCATCCTGGGAATTAACCTTGTAAACTGACGCTGCACTCCCTCAATAGCGAGAATGTCCTTGGTTACTTGGTCCTCCAAAATATTCCAACTGGAATTTAAACTGGAGGTGGTGAAGGGAGGGATTAAGCCAGAAAGGGTTATTGGGAAGAAAGTGCTACTTTAAATTTAGTTGCATCTGGTTGGGTGACTATAGTTTGGTGGAGATTATTCCATGCTTTAATTGTGCGTGGGAAGAACGAATTGCTGTACACATCTGTCTTTGTAGCTGGGATCACAAATTGGATCGAATGCCCTCGTCTGCTCCTAATTGGTTTGGGGTTGGTGTAGGTCTTGTGATCTATGTCTAGCTGACCATTTAACATTTTGTAAAAACAGGTCAAACGGTGAGCTTCACGTCTGTCTTGGAGAGGGTTCCACCACAGAGAATTCAGAAGTTTGGTGACACTCGCTTCTCTCTCATAGGTGTTAGTAACAAATCGAGCGGCCTGTCTTTGGACACGTTCGATGGATGAAATGTTTTTATCTGTGTATAGGTCCCAAGCTGCAACTGTGTAGTCCAAATGAGGTCTAACGAGGGTGAAATACAGCTTCTCCTTGACAGAAGCTGAACAATGATGAAAGTTGCGCCTCAGGAAGTTTAGGACACCTGTTGCTTCCTCAAATGAGGGGACCAAAACTGCACACAATACTTCAGGTGTGGTCTCACTAGGGCCCTATACAACTGCAGAAGGACCTCTTTGCACCTATACTCAACTCCTCTTGTTCTAAAGGCCAACATGCCATTCGCTTTCTTCACTGCCTGCTGTACCTGCATGCTTACTTTCATTGACAGATGAACAAGGACCCCCAAATCCCGTTGTACTTCCCCTTTCCCCAACATGACACTATTTAGATAGTAATCTGCCTTCCTGTTTTTGCTACAAAAGTGGATAACCTCACATTTATCCACATTAAACTTCATCTGCCATGCATCTGCCCACTCACCCAACCTGTCCAAGTCACCCTGCATTCTGATAGCATCCTCCTCAGTTCACACTGCCATCCAGCTTTGGCTCATCTACAAATTTGCTAATATTACTTTTAATCCCGTCATCTAAATCATTGATATATATTGTAAATAGCTGCGTTCCCAGCACCGAGCCTTGTGGTACCCCACTAGTCACTAGCTGCCATTCTGAAAGGGACCCGTTAATCCCTACTCTTGTTTCCTGTCTGCCAACCAATTTTCTATCCATGTCAGCACTCTACCCCCAATACCATGTGCCCTAATTTTGCCCACTAATCTCCTATGTGGGACCTGATGAAATGCTTTCGGAAAGTCCAGGTACACTACATCCACTGGCTCTCCATTGTCCATTTTCCTAGTTACATCCTCAGAAAATCCCAGAAGATTAGTCAAGCAGGAATTCCCCTTTGTAAATCCATGCTGACTCAGAGATATCCTGTTACTGCTATCCAAATGTGCAGCTATTTCATCTTTTATAATTGATTCCAGCATCTCCCCCACCACCGATGTCAGGCTAACTGGTCTATAATTCCCTGTTTTCTCTCTCCCGCCTTTCTTAAAAAGTGCGGTAACATTAGCTACCCTCCAATCCACAGGAACTGATCCTAAATCTATAGAACATTGGAAAATTATCACCAATGCATCCACGATTTCTAGAGCCACTTCCTTATGTACACTGGTATGCGGACCATCAGGCCCTGGGGATTTATCAGCCATCAATCTACCCAACACCATTTCCTGCTTAATATGGATTTCCTTCAGTTCCTCCGTCATCCAACATCCTCTGGCCACTAGTATATCAGGAAGATTGTTTGTATCCTCCTTAGTGAAGACAGATCCAGAGTACCTGTTCAACTCATCTGCCATTTCCTTGTTCCCCAAAATAAATTCAATAAAAAAAAATAGGTGGAAAGTAGTTGGCGTAGAATGCCCAATAGAGGTAGTGGAATACAAGTATGGCTTTAGGGGTGGGTATAACTCAAAATATGTGACGCTATGTGCCCGAATGAACATATTCTATTTCCATTGCCATAACATTACTCGATCCTGCAAAAGCCCTGCAAAACAAAAACCTTGGACCCCTCAATAAAAAGTTATTAATTTTACTGGATCTTCACATTCCTTCCATAAATATGTGGCCACAAATACTCAATATGCATTCTGAATATTCCATCACTGAAATATGCCAATTCTAAAACAATCAAAGGTAACCGTGCACGTCTAAAGATTTCATAATTCTTCGACAAGTTGCTGCTTCAGACTTGAGAAATCTACTTGCAGAATATCAGAACATCGTGCCATCTACCTCATTGTCATCCCACATTCTCCCCGCCATGCCAAGCATACCTGGCAGAAATGATTGACAAGACAGCTTGCTTTAATTGCATTGACCTAAATATCATCTCTTCTCGTGTTAATTTCCATATCCAAGATGCTTCCTTGAAAGTGAATGCCACACTTTGACTTTAATTCCTTTCTTTTAAGGGGTGCATAAAGCTGAACATACTACTGACAAAGTAAACAATATTATGCACTTAATTATTTACTGTTAGATTCAATGCTCTTACTTATAAAACACAAATTTTGATGATAGCATTTGATTATACATTCCTAATGTAGCCAATAAATACAAAAAAAAATATGTGAAAGTGGGATCTTATAAGGTTGTGAAGAGCAATCTTGCATATTAATTTTCCATTACTCAATTTCTTGTGGAGGTGCAAGGGGAATGAATCATTAAACCTAGGGGACGTATGCAAGCACATCTTCCAGTCAACTATCTCCCTTGTAATGCATCACTTTGCCAATCTTGACTGCTAGATCCTATTATGAGTGAAAACAAAAAATATACTCAAGAAATCTTGACCCAGAGAAAGCATCTCTCAGCTTAAGTCTTTATTTGCATTAATTCAAGAAAAGAAAATGCAAAGCTGGATGAAATAGCAAAACTGAAGAGATCAGCTTCAATGAGTTCAAAGAGAAAATGGCAGGCAGCAAATTGGGGGCACATCTCAAATGGTGGTGGAAGCAATGTGCGAAGAAGGAAGGGAGAGTAATTTATCTATATTATTTTGGTGTAAACATTTACCCCTTTAATGGACACATTGATTAAAATCATTTTATTCACACGTTATTTCACATCATTAGAATAATTTCAGTATTTGTTCAAGTACGTCAATTTAATCATATCTACTGTAAAAGTCACATTCAATGATATGATCTTGCACAACAGCAACTTCAAGTACAACTTGCACACTAATCTAATCTTCATCGTCCCAAATTTTAGTGGATTGGCAAAGAGAGCCAAAGATCTAGCTATGAATTCTGACAAAAGCATCCCACAAAACTCGTAAACCTGTAATGAGGCAATGTATCACGCTAAAGTCATGTGGTAAAGTGGAACTACAGAGGACAGAAGTAAAAAGGTATAGCACACAGGCCAGGTGTAAGGAAATTAAAAGCAATACAGGCCAATCTCACACTACGGAGTTGATGCCATCACAAAAACAATCATGTATTACAATTTTCCACCATACAAAATCTTATTTCCAATTGAATCTCACATTATATGGAGATACGTTCGGACAGGATGTTTTTCTCTCAACAGTAAATGATAGCATTGCAGCAACTATTTTATGGCAGGGGGCCACTTCGGAGATTGCCATGTCAATTTCCAAAGCAAATCCCGTAAGTAGCCAGCAATTACGTTTGGAGATCTGGAGCTAAAAAGGTGGCAACCTCATGTGTCAATCTACTTATCATCTTCCGGACTTCAATTTGAATAGAGACATACAATTTTAAATGCATGTCGAATGCACGCAAGATAATTTAATGATGCAACTTACAACAAATATCCCTGTAAACCGTTTCAAAATATAAAGTTTTACATTTAGTCAAATTCCTTTACAATTAAGTTTAGGTTGATAACTTGCACTTAAAATTCACTCGCCTCGTTTCAGATATTTCAGGCAGGAATTTGACTAAGAAGCACTCAGTCTATTCCTGTAGATGGCGGCTTAGCACCACTGGCTCCTCTGCCAAGCATCTATACCAGCGTTTCTCAACCTTTTTACCCATGCGGAACCGTTGAAATAATTTTCATGTCTCAGGGAACCCCTACATAAAAATCATTATATATCTTTAATAATCGCTTTCTTTCTCTTTCATAAACTTAAAAGTTCATAAGGCAAACATAATATATTTTTCTGATAATAGGTTTACGCAAAAAATAACTTACGTTTTTCTCAAGTTTATTGACAATGCAAAAATAAACTGAAATCAAACTGCTTGTTCAAAACTGAAGCAAATAAAGGCAAACAGAACTAACCTTGGGAGAGGGGGAGGGGGAGAGGGAGAAAACAACACAAATAAACTTTTGATTAACAAAAGTTAAAATAAACATATTTATTTTAAAAATTCATTTAACATCCCTAATTGATGTGTAAAAATAAATAAAGAACGTGGGTGAATGAGGGACTGTACCTGCACGGCAGGAAGCAGACAGGACTGATGGAGACCGTGCATGCGTCTGTACTCGAGTCAGTCACTTGATACATGAATCTGTCACGTACAGCTCCTGTCCACTGACCACTAAAGACAGTTTTACAATGGCGCTGTATAGACGTTGCTAAATATGACGTCGCTAAATATGCTAAATGGACATCGCTAAATATACCGTACGTGTATAATAAAATCACGAATATGAAATTAAACACAAAAATTACTAAAAAAAATGCATTTATATATGATTAAAGGCAGACACAAAATGCTGAAGTAACTCAGCGGGTGAGGGAGCATCTATGGAGAGAATGAATGGGCGACATTTCGGTTCGAGACCCTTCTACAGACTCATGTCAGGGGAGGGGGCGGGACAAAAAAAAAATCTCGCGGAAGCCTAGCGTTCCGGGGTGCCCCGGTTGAGAAACGCTGACCAATATTTAATGTCCAAACCTAGGTCACCTCTCCAACTGAACAATGTTATTATTGCAACAACCCACAAGATGAATAATATGGAAAATTCAGACTGCTAGACAGAAAATTGAATCTAACAACACTTTAAAAATCTCTTTGTCTGAGCTTCCATCAAGAAACACGATTGAAAAAACTGAAAGCTTTTCACTGTACACGTGACAATAAACGAAACTAAACCAAATGAAAAATTGCGAAGGACCAGAGGTACAGTGAAAAGCCTTTGTTGCGCGCTAACTAGACAGTGGAAAGACTATACATGATAACAATCGACCATCCATAGTGTACAAATACATGATAAAGGGAGTAAAGTTTAGTGCAAGATAAAGTCCAGTAAAGTCCGATTAAAGATAGTCCGATTATTAAAGATAATAAAATGTATCTTGTACTTGCTGATAGATTTATCAATTGAAATGGGTTTGTTAATCCTGGCCAAATTGGAGAGGCTAGGACACTAAAATTGAGTAAAGGCTTCTGGGCTGCTAGGCCATTTGGTCAATTTAAAAGTGCTTTTTCATACTAGCCAATTATGCTTGTTATAGTAGCTCCGCCTAGTATGTACATTTAAAATATCGAGAAGCCGCTTACGCTAGTTAGTAGCAGTAGCAGCTCGGAACCGTAACATCTGCAGATCCATGCTGAAAGTGATTTAATAAATATGTGTTGTATCTTAATGTGTGTTCGAGTCAAATCATTGATCCCACTTCTGACCCCATGTAATGATTTGACTCCAACACATATTAAGTTACAAGCAGTATTTCGCTTAGTCTAGATATGCAGCATAGAAACGGGCTCATTGGCCCACTGAGTCTACGACGATCAACATTCACACTAGTTCTATGTTATCCCAAGTTCTTTCACTCCCTGCATACCAGGATCAATTTTATAGAGGCCAATTACCCTACAAATCCACACGTCTTTATGATGCAGGAGGAAACCGGAGCACCTGGTCTAAAGAGCGCTCTTTTAGAAAGAAGATGCGGTGGAACTTCTTTCATTAGAGGGTAGTTATTCTGTGGAACTCATTGCCACAGAGGGTTGTGGAGGCCAAGTCAGTGAATATTTTTTTAAAGCAGAGATATACAAATCCTTGATTAGAACGGGTGTCAAGAGTTATGGGAGAAGGCAGGAAAATGGGATTAGGAGGCAGAGATCAGCCATAATCGAATGGCAGAGTAGACTCGATGGGCTGAATGGCCTAACTCTACTCCTATAACTTGTGAACACCCGGAGGAAACCCAGGCAGTCACAGGGAAAACGTGCAAACTCCACATAGATCGCACGAGGGGTCAGAATCGAACCTGTGTCTTTGGCACAGGGAGACAGCAGCTCCCACCAGCTGTGCCACTCCAAATGGACAGAAGATTTGGAGGGGAGGATTTCCTTATTTATTCCAAGCAAGGAGCCAGGGTATAACTGGGATATTTTAACTACCCTGAAAAATTGAAAATGTTTGATTTATATGATCCCAAAATGACCGTAACACATTTACAATAATAATTTAGTTTAGGATTATTTGCACTGAATGTTATTTTGCAGTTCTTATGTGAAAGATTGTCAGGAATATTTTGTAACAGTCAAAGGTTACCTGGAAATCACTTACAGGAATCCAAGTCTAGTGGAAGAGCATCCTTTGATATAAAAACCCTTTCCATAGCGGATAAGCAAACAAGTATTTCAGCATTAAATGTTAAGAATGACTCACACCATTTCCTCTAATTTGTGTGCAGTTACAGTGAAAAAGCCATTGATTGTTTTTAAAAGGTCACTGCATTACAATGAATAAATAACGCCAGGGGTTAAGTGCTTGGTTATTAAATAGATTTCCATCTTTTTGAAGAAATTGTAGTATGTAATAATGAGAAAAAGAAAGCTCTTAAGAAAATGTTTCATTCTGGATTACTGCCAATTTTAAATTTGGAACAAAATGAAGAGAAAGGGAAAGGGGCAGCAGAATAGAGCAGGTCTGGTAAACAGGTGGTCAAACTTTGTGCAAAACCACTTAAAAATAACAAACGTTAAAACGCATCACCTAAATTTATATATGTCCATAAACATAAATGTTTCAAAATATTAAAAATGTAAATAATGTGGGGCATTTCCAGGGACAAGGATTAATAATTCATTGTAGATATTTCTTCTAGAGCATACATTTTAAAATAATTTAAACTTGTCATTGCTGTGACTAATTCATGATTTTCACTTTCTTTTTGTAATGAAATGAAACCAGCTGATGAAACTGGACTTCCCCTAGATTCTCAGTGAATAACAGAAGCTCCAATACACCTGAAACAGTAATAGCTCTGCTGCCGTGAAGAAATGTTGCTTAGAATGCTCCTGCTTCTTCCATGGTAAGTTTTGCTTTACAAGTATAATATTCTGATATAATTTAGTTGCTGCAGGTCCTTAAACGTAAAATGTATAACTTATTAATTGATGGTGTTAATGTATTAGCGGTTACTTGTTTAAATAATTCAAAATAGGAAAAACATATTCAGCCCCTCATGTCTGTTCTGCTATGCCATAAGATCTATGTTAATCTTCTAACTCAGCGCTATTATCTAGCACTGATTCTATGTCACTCCATTTCCTTAATATTTAAAGAAATATAACTGTCATGAATATATTCTTAACTAACCCTCCAAAAGCCTCTTGGGTAAAGAATTCTACATGTGCTCCACCCAAGAGAAAATTATTTTTGTCTTATTATGAGACAGAGCTGGATGAGGAAACTTCATTTAGAAAGCCAAGCCAGGGAAAAGAAAAACAGCTTGTACCCATGAAACCCTCTCAGCCTCTATTCTTCTAAATTTCTGAAAATAGATTGAAGTCTGCTTCACCTCAAGTCCCAAACGTCCCATCCAGTTATTAGCCTGAAGGGCCCCTGAACCAAAATGTCTACTATCTGTTTTTCTCCACAAATGCAGCTGACCTGTTGTTCCTCCAGCAGTTTGTTTTTGTTGCCCAGGAATTAACTGATGAGTTGTTATTGTATTCTTGCAACTCCATGTATGCCCTTCTTCAAATGAGAAAACTGGACTTCGAAACAATATTCCAGATGTGTTCTCACAAGGATTAAATATATTGGAGCAACATACTCTTACAGTAAAGGTCAATGTAATATTTTCCACATTAATATGTCCACTGTCACTGGAATCACTTCTAAGAAACAACAGGTGCAGGCCATCAGATCCTGGGGCATTTATGCCATTTAGTTCCATTCATCTTCTCAATACAAATTTATAATAAATGCCAGTTTTCTTGACCTTCTGAAAAGGTTAAATGCTTTTAAATATATAAATGATATATAATGGAATCCTGGACTAGGTTATAGCTTATATTTCGTCTCAAGCAGACCTTTTTTAGTGGATTGATAAGAGAGAGACAAGCCTGGGCTTGCCTCAGGTTGCTGTGTATTGGGACAATGACCGGTGCTGTTGAAATGTGACTACCAATTGATGAGAGAGAGAAGCTCAGACTTGTCTCGGTGATGTATATTGAGACAATGACCGACGCCTTTGAGATGTATTGTCTTGAAAGTACCAACTGATAAGATGCCTTTGAAATACGTCTACTAATTGACAAGAGACAAGCTCAGACGCATCCTGTGGTAATGTGTATCGACTGTATCTCTGATCATGACTAACATCTTTGGAATGTGACTAAGTGACGAACACACAGTATAAAATATTATGCAAGTCTTTGTTCATTGAAGTGATGGCACGGGGGAAGTCACGTGTCTGTGTTGCTTATTGTGGTGCATCCCCGTCATTTCCACAAGCAGATGATCAGTAAAGCTGGAGTTGGTCTAACTAACCTTTTTGTGAGTTGTCTGTTTATTAAGTATTGAAACTTATCACTTCTAATTGATTTTAAATCTGTAATTTCCTATTAGTCCTGGGAGGTTAAGTGTGTCTTTTTTGTTAAAATACATATCATTTCCTTTATTCCCCAATATAGTTTCTCATTGGTCGGTCTGTAAGGGACCTTAATGAACTTTCAATAACATCTCTCCTTGTTTTGTATCTACATAAGCTGTTAACGTCTATGTTTTTTTTTTTTTCCATTATGGCAGTTCACTCCTACAGAATTCACAAATTACTGACAAAAATATCTGCGAAAGTGATTAAAAATCTGCTCTTAAAGTTCATGGGAAAAAAATAATCGAATAAACAACTTGCATTCTTTGATGCATGTGCTGATGACATGGTTTTGCGTTCCGTTTTTTGAGGAATCCCCTCTAGTCTCTGACATGTCCATGCTGGGAAAAAGGTTCTGAATGTCTAACCTAGCTATGCCTTCATAATTAAAATCCAGGTAATTCAGTTGCATCAGCCCCTCATCCTCAAGCCTTCATCACCCTCTCTCAACTGTCATCAATACAATTTGCTTAATTGTCTGTTTCCTACCTATTGAAGACATGCTCCTTGCTCTCTTTACTTGATTTCTGACATTCCCGGTCCTGATTGTCACTGGCCTACTCTGTTTCATGCGACACAGATCTGCCTGACCAGCTGAGCAATTCCAGCATTTTCAGTTTTTCTTTAAAAAAAACAGATCTATTCTCAAAATCTTAGTGCATAAATAGGAAAATATTACCTGCTCATTCTCCTTTGCCTGTATGGGACGAGTGAAGGTACAGCAAATAACTCTGACAAACATGACACTCGACAATTTCAGAATCCCTCCACACTTGCTAATGTAATTGCTTGATCAAATCCCCTTCACAAATAATATAGGCAATTATCTTGCTTATTGGGTTAATTAGGCTTAAAAGGTTACAAAGGAGTAAAAATTCTGTTCATAGCTTACAAATGTAATTTTAAAATTAATGTATCAAATCAGCACTATACATACAATTACATATTTCTAACTCGTTAAACAAGCGAGAAATAAAAACGTTTATAGTATATTTAACTTAATTTGAAAAAATTTCAAATATTTTTAATTACTTTCAAATACTTATGCTTGTAAACTATTCTCTTGCTTTCATAGCTGGGATCTGTGCAGCAGACCATTCTCAGCATTTATCGGATACAACGCCATAAAGCGAAGAGTGACTTTACAGGTGTTCTGCCAAGATAAAGCCGTAATCAACATCTTAAAGAAGATTAAGTACAATCTGCCCAATGGCATTAAACAGGATGTGACTATGGTTAGCAATGACATTCGTCTATCTGTCTACTTTCCGATGTCATACAATTCAGCAGATCTCATTGAAGGCTACAAAAATGAAATTAATCAACAAATGCTAGCAAATGTGTCAAACCATGGGTACAAGCTTAAGTACAACAGCCTCTGCCGGAAACATCAACACCTCGTACTGGTGCATCCCAAATGTATCAAAGAATGCCGCAACAGAATGATTGTGACTAAATGATAAAGCAACTGAAAATAGTGATAGGAAAAGAAAAACATTGAAATCTGTTGTTCAGGAAATCTCTTCAGTAATGTGATGGTATTTATCGACTACAATTGTTCTTCCTCTTCCCTTCCCTCCCATGTGAGCACCGTGTACAGTTCTGGCCTGGATGTTCTGGAAGGATGTGGAGGCTTTGGAGAAGGTGCAGAAGAGGTTTACCAGGATGCTGTCTGGATTAAGGGCTATTAACTATAAGAGGTTGGACAAACGGATTGTTTTCTCTGGAGTGCCAAACGTTAACATAGAACTGTACAGGCCCATCTGTCCACAATGTCCATGCAAAGTATGTTAAGCTCTGCCTGCATCTGATCCATATCCCTCCATTTCCTTACATTCATGCACCTATACAAAAGCTGCTTAAATGCCACGATCATAACTGCCACCACCACCACCAGGAAAAAAGGACAACTGGAAAAAAGCTTAAATTGAGAGGCATGGATAGGGTAGATGCTAAAAACCCTTCCCCCCCCCCCCCAAAGTGGAAATAATAAGGGCAAGAGGACATAGGTTTAAGGTGAGAGGGACAACGTTTAAAGATGATGTGCAGGGTAAGTTTTATTACACTGAGAGTGGAAGGTGCCTGGAAAGCATTGCCGGTTATGGTGGAAGCAGACATGACAGTGCTTAAGAGAGTTGTAGATAGGAATATGGATATGCAGAGAATGGTGGGATTTAGATCACTTGCAGGCAGAGGGGATTTGTTTACATAGGCATCATGTTAGGCACAGACATTGTGAGCCGAAGGGCCAGTAGCTATATTGCACTGTTCCAAGGAGGAAGTACTGTAGTCTATTTTCCTTGTTTTCCCCAATTTGGAATATGAGAGTATTTTGATACTATAATCACAAAAACACATTGTTTTTAAAACAATGGAAAATTAAACTTAAGTTGCTATGGAGATTACTACTTTTTATTTTCAATTAAGTTATATGATTTCAAAAATGATCTCCCAACCTTGTTTACATAAATAATTTAGTTGAATGTTGATATCCTGATTTCAGGGCATGTTACCCTCAGAAATGTATTGTGCAAGTTTATTATGCCCACCAGGTCCTTTAGTTTAGTATTGCAAACTAAAATTGTCTTAGTTTACAATATTAGAATAGTTCTTCAAAATATCAGTTGAGAAGGATATCTTGTATGTCTCTTTTCAATTCATTCTCTGAGGCACTTCACTAATTTGGCTAGCCCAGTCCACATAAGATTACGCTTGTTACATGCTTCACTAATTTCTTTATTTGTATTTTGTCCTGGACTGTTAGCAAAAGCACAAAAATATTCTTACCATAATTTTCCAGCCTTTTGCAATTTAATAGATCCCTATCATACAATCATCCCCCCCCCCCTCTCCCCAAGTCAAAATAATCTCTACGACTTTATTCCAACTCTTTTCAGGGCCATCACGTTTCCTTTCCCATTGTGCCTCTTATGTAAAAGAGAAGTATTCTTGCATTTATCCCTAACCACATAGGGATAATTATGATTAAGTCACTACTTGCACCATGAATTAATCTACTATGTTGAAAAAGTTCTAGGGGTTATTTTAAACATATTCTTTATCATTCTAAAGTAGTCTTGGTTGGTAATGCCATAAACTATTATGAAACTTTCCTGACGGAACCAGATATATAAAAAAAAAATTAAGGTTGCTACTCCTTACACTCAACTGCTCCCATTTATCTTTATTTGTACACTCTATACTTGTACTAGTTCAAAGATAGTAAGAACTCCTCATTATTTTGCAAAGATTGCCAAATCACTTGAATGGACAGGAATTGCAGATTTGTATTAACTAGTACAGCTTTTAAGTACCTTGAAAAATGTGCAATTTGCTGCATCATTCGGTATTTTTAAGGCAGAGATTGCCAGATTCTTGATTAGTAAGGGTGTCATGTGTTATGGTGAGAAGGCAGAAGAACAGGGTTGAGAGGGAAAGATAGATCAGCCATGATTGAATGGGCAGAGTAGACTCTTTGGACCAAATTACCCAATTCTGCTCCTATGACATGAATTTATGTGATTTAAGTTTTTATTGTTGCATTAACCTAGTTACACCCAAATATTATTTCTCTCTAATTTTATATATGACAGCAACTTCATTAAACTATTTCCAAATATTTTATCAATAAGATTATTTATGTACCATTAATTAATTTATGTTACTGAAACTTTGTACAATCAGATGCATTACTTTTAATTTTATCTTTGCAGCACTTCGTATAATGTATAGAAGTTAATTAAAATATTAACTTTTTGCATTCTGGTGTTCTCCGATTTTTTTTGTTTTAAATGGTTGCTTACCAATTTGATGCATCAACGATACTGGATGCCAGGGATGTCTTGCACAGAAATTACCCATTGGGTACAAGTGCTGGACCAGGGGACAATTGTTATACCTTTATGGACAGCTCTCTACAAATGTAGAATTGAGATCCACTACCTTAGTGCTGACTGCAAATTAAGGGTCAGTATTCATCTATTACACAGTCCTGTCCCATTCTCGGCCCAATAACTACCGCAATATCAAATCAAAGTAAAAAAGGATGGGTTGCACTTGAACCTGAGGGGGACCGATATCCTGGCGGGGAGATCTGCAAAGGCTACTGGGGAGACTTTAAACTAGAATGGTTGGGGGGAGGGACTCAAATAGAGAAAGCTATTAGACAGTGTGTGAGGCAGGAGGCAGAGAAGGAAAGCATTCAGACCCAACATGTAGGGGGGAAAGAAGAAAACAATAATAAACAGAGAATAAGAGGTGGTGGGGTTCTTAAATGGGTGAGCAGAGAAACAGAGGGGTGTAAAATGTGGGCGGAAGCAATAGGTAGCAAGGTGAAAAGTAAAAGTGGCAGGCAGACAAATCCAGGGCAAAAATCAAAAAGGGCCACTTTTCAACATAATTGTATAAGGGGTAAGAGTGTTGTAAAAACAAGCCTGAAGGCTTTGTGTCTCAATGCAAGGAGCATTCGTAATAAGGTGGATGAGTTGAACGTGCAGATAGCTATTAATGATTATGATATAGTCGGGATCACGGAGACATGGCTCCAGGGTGACCAAGGCTGGGAGCTGAACATCCAGGGATATTCAATATTCAGGAGGGATAGAGAGAAAGGAAAAGGTGGTGGAGTAGCGTTGCTGGTTAGAGAGGAGATTAACGCAGTGGAAAGGAAGGACATTAGCTTGGAGGATGTGGAATCGGTATGGGTAGAACTGCGAAACACTAAGGGGCAGAAAACGCTGGTGGGTGTTGTGTACAGGCCACCTAGCAGTAGTAGTGAAGTTGGGGATGGCATCAAACAGGAAATTAGAAATGCGTGCAACAAAGGCAAAACAGTTATAATGGGTGACTTCAATCTACATATAGATTGGGTGAATTAAATTGGCAGGGGTGCTGAGGAAGAGGATTTCTTGGAATGTATGCGGGATAGTTATCTAAACCAACATGTAGAGGAACCAACGAGAGAGCAGGCTATTCTAGACTGGGTATTGAGTAATGAGGAAGGGTTAGTTAGCAGTCTTGTTGTGCGTGCCCCCTTGGGCAAGAGTGACCATAATATGGTTGAGTTCTTCATTAGGATGGAGAGTGACATTGTTAATTCAGAAACAACGGTTCTGAACTTAAAGAAAGGTAACTTTGAGGATATGAGACGTGAATTGGCCAAGATTGACTGGCAATTAGTTCTAAAAGGGTTGACGGTGGATATGCAATGGAAGGTATTTAAAGACTGCATGGATGAACTACAAAAATTGTTCATCCCAGTTTGGCAAAAGAATAAATCAGGGAAGGTAGTGCATCCGTGGATAACAAGGGAAATCAGGGATGGTATCAAAGCAAAAGATGATGCGTACAAATTAGCCAGAAAAAGCAGCATACCAGAGGACTGGGAGAAATTCAGAGGCAAGCAGAGGACAAAGGGCTTAATTAGGAAAGGGAAAATAGATTATGAAAGAAAACTGGCAGGGAACATAAAAACTGACTGCAAAAGTTTTTATAGATATGTGAAGAGAAAGAGATTAGATAAAACAAATGTAGGTCCCTTGCAGTCAGAAACAGGTGAGTTGATCATGGGGAACAAGGATATGGCGGACCATTTGAATAACTACTTTGGTTCCGTCTTCACTAAGGAAGACATAAATAATCTGCCGGAAATAGCAGGGGACCGCGGGTCAAAGGAGATAGAGGAACTGAGTGAAATCCAGGTTAGTCGGGAAGTGGTGTTGGGTAAATTGAATGGATTAAAGGCCGATAAATCACCAGGGCCAGATAGGCTGCATCCCAGAGTACTTAAGGAAGTAGCTCCAGAAATAGTGGATGCATTAGTGATAATTTTTCAAAACTATTTAGATTCTGGAGTAGTTCCTGAGGATTGGAGGGTAGCAAATGTAACCCCACTTTTTAAGAAGGGAGGGAGAGAGAAAACGGGGAATTATAGACCAGTTAGTCTAACATCGGTAGTGGGGAAACTGCTAGAGTCAGTTATTAAAGATGGGATAGCAGCACATTTGGAAAGTGGTGAAATCATTGGACAAAGTCAGCATGGATTTACGAAAGGTAAATCATGTCTGACGAATCTTATAGAATTTTTCGAGGATGTAACTAGTAGAGTGGATAGGGGAGAACCAGTGGATGTGTTGTATCTGGACTTTCAGAAGGCTTTCGACAAGGTCCCACATACGAGATTAGTATACAAACTTAAAGCACACGGTATTGGGGGTTCAGTATTGATGTGGATAGAGAACTGGCTGGCAAACAGGAAGCAAAGAGTAGGAGTAAACGGGTCCTTTTCACAATGGCAGGCAGTGACTAGTGGGGTACCGCAAGGCTCAGTGCTGGGACCCCAGCTATTTACAATTTATATTAATGATCTGGATGAGGGAATTGAAGGCAACATCTCCAAGTTTGCGGATGACACTAAGCTGGGGGGCAGTGTTAGCTGTGAGGAGGATGCTAGGAGACTGCAAGGTGACTTGGATAGGCTGGGTGAGTGGGCAAATGTTTGGCAGATGCAGTATAATGTGGATAAATGTGAGGTTATCCACTTTGGTGGCAAAAACAGGAAAGCAGACTATTATCTAAATGGTGGCCGATTAGGAAAAGGGGAGATGCAGCGAGACCTGGGTGTCATGGTACACCAGTCATTGAAAGTAGGCATGCAGGTGCATCAGGCAGTGAAGAAAGCGAATGGTATGTTAGCTTTCATAGCAAAAGGATTTGAGTATAGGAGCAGGGAGGTTCTACTGCAGTTGTACAGGGTCTCGGTGAGACCACACCTGGAGTATTGCGTACAGTTTTGGTCTCCAAATCTGAGGAAGGACATTATAGCCATAGAGGGAATGCAGAGAAGGTTCACCAGACTGATTCCTGGGATGTCAGAACTTTCATATGAAGAAAGACTGGATAGACTTGGCTTATACTCGCTAGAATTTAGGAGATTGAGAGGGGATCTTTAAATTAAATTTCTTTATTTATATAGCACATTTTTAGTCAACTTGCATTGACCCCAAAGTGCTTCACATAATTACATCCACACACACAGGCAAAGGTGGGTGAAGTGTCTTGCCCAAGGACACACACAGGCAAAGGTGGGTGAAGTGTCTTGTCTAAGGACACAACGACAGTATGCACTCCAAGCGGGATTCGAACCAGCTACCTTCCGGTTGCCAGCCGAACACTTAGCCCATTGTGCCATCTGTCGATGATACTTATAGAAACGTACAAAATTCTTATGGGGTTGGACAGGCTAGATGCAGGAAGATTGTTCCCGATGTTGGGGAAGTCCAGGACAAGGGGTCACAGCTTAAGGATAAGGGGGAAATCCTTTAGGACCGAGATGAGAAGAAACTTTTTCACACAGAGAGTGGTGAATCTCTGGAACTCTCTGCCACAGAGGGTAGTTGAGGCCAGTTCATTGGCTATATTTAAGAGGGAGTTAGATGTGGCCCTTGTGGCTAAAGGGATCAGGGGGTATGGAGAGAAGGCAGGTACGGGATACTGAGTTGGATGATCAGCCATGATCATATTGAATGGCGGTGCAGGCTCGAAGGGCCGAATGGCCTACTCCTGCACCTATTTTCTATGTATCTATGTAAAGTCCATCTATTTGATTCTGGTGCACTGAAAGCCAACACCCTTGCCCTTCCATTGTGGCCTTTGCCGACAAGCCGAAGGCACTATAACAGTGAATATAGGCTGGACACAGATCAGAATACATAAGAACCAAGATGTGGTCAGGATCTTTTAAATTATTTGACAGAAAGCATCCTTCCAATCTCCATGGGTTTAAATTAAAACTGAATGTAAAACAAATTGTAAATTTTGGTGGCGGTCACAAATTAAGCTGCATTAACACCACCAAAGCAGAGCGATGTAATCTAAGATACATGCTGCTTCTCCAAGAGCTAACCAATCTCAGATTTGGTTGTCATTTGGTTCCTCATATGACGTCAAAGAGCACACACAAGTCAAAGAGGTTACAGCACAGATCCCAAAGGAACATGTCTGAAGAAGGGTTTCAGCCCGAAACTTTGAGTATTTCCTTCGCTCCATAGATGCTGCTGCACCCGCTGAGTTTCTCCAGCATTTTTGTGTATCCCCAAGGAACACCACTGGTCACAGACCTCCAGTCAGAAAAACACCATCCCACCTCCTGCTTCTGTGGGTAAGCAGTCCTGAATCCAAACTACCAAGTCACCATGGACCCCATGGATCTTCTGGATCAGCCCATCATGAGGGATATTTATTTGTTTTAAAAAACCCCCATTAATATGCCTGTAAATCTGCAGTAATAGTTACATAGATCCATTCCAGTGCAAATGACAATTTAGCACATTGGCGTGAAACATGAAAAGCTCACACGTTTTAGATTCAGGAACAGTAAATGACAGTAGTTTTGGATGGAACTCTCGCCATTTACTAGTGAATTCCGGGCTCGGTTTACACTTATTGGAAGTTTTGGAATTTAATCAAATGTTGTTGCTGGATTATCCCTGAGCTTTCTGCACTTATGTTCTTGTTTTCACAGATAGGTTTTCATGAATATATATTTGCATGTAAAACTTCAATTTTAATCACTTTGTATGCTCACAGATATATAACAAAAGAAAAAGATGCAATCTATGGAATAACGAAAGCATTCATTCATGGGCTTCAGTATTATTTATCATTTCAACCTGGCATTCTCCTGGTGTTGGTTTGGCAACAACTCTGCCCAAGACCACATTAAATTGCAGAGTCTTGAATGCAGCCTAGTCCACTTGCCTCCATTAGTTCATTTACACTTCATGCTGCCTCGGGAGTGCAGCCTAGCTAATTAACTGTCATTTTGACACTGGCCATTCCCTGTATGATACTGTACGCATTTTTCAATTGCTTTTTAAATCTATTGTATATGGTTTCAAAAATAAGACTGGACATGATGATTTAAATATTTTCCTCAGGACACTTGTACATAATTACCATAATTAGGTTACTGGACTATATAATGACCAAGTAAAGGGACAAAGTGAGTATTTTTATTCAAGTGTTTATCTAATTACTTGGGCCCTTTTGAAGCTCTGCAGCACCATTTACACTCATGTACTAGTTTTACAGACCATCAATTACTCACATACCTGGATTATTTTAAACTGATAAAATATATAAACCAAAAATAAATCAGTGAAAAATAAAAAGCAACCAATCAAAATTTACATTTTGCTTTCAGAATGCTACATATTGCTATCCAAACACATTTAGAGTTGATCAACCAATCCAGTTTCCTTATGGCACAATGATGGGGAAATAAAACACAGTAAAAGTGCAGGTCAAAGTAGAACAATAGAACAAACAGCATAATTATGTGAATGGAATTAGGCAAATAAAAGGAAAATCTCAAAACCTACAAACTAGCCTGTACATATTGCAGGATCCTGCCAGGCTTCCAACACTTGTAGAGGCTACAGGAATTGACAACGTCTCCATTTTAATGTTCAACAGTAAATTATCTATTCTGAACTTGTGAAACAGCACAAGTTCATGAATAGATACATTAACTAACACAAAAAGAAAGAATGAGGAAGAAGAGTACTTTGCTTACAAATTCAAACCACTAATGGGCCTGTCTCACGGTGCGAGTCCACCCACGAGTGATCCCGAGTGAAAGAAAAAAATCACACTCGCGGATGTCTATGAGATTCCAAGTTTATGTTCACGAGGTGAAACGAGTTCCCATGTGTATGTCTAAGTTCGCGTTTACTTCTCATTTCTGCGATGTACCAAGTTCCTCTCCCGAGTTACCAAGTTCATCTCCCGAGTTACTCTTGAGTCAACCGTGAATGAAGGTCTGTTTTAAGTATCAGATAGAGGAGCTGGACAGCATCTCATACAGTAAGTATATTCTGATTCAGTATTGAAAGTTATTCAATTTCGGAACTTAAAACTAGGCAGGATCTCGGCCCTGCACTCGCTGCAATTGTGCAGCAAGGAGGCGGTGGCGGCGAAGCAACAATGTTAAAGAAGACAGCTCCATCCTGAATTTACTGCCAGGTCTACACACTGCGGGGAGACGGGAGATGAAATCTTTGAATGTGGACGGGTGTCTCCGCGCCTGCTCGTTCTAAGCGGAATATATTTTTAGTTGCCTTTCAAGCCGTGCTTTGGTTTTATTCCTTGTTTTTGTTTATTCGCACACACTTTTCGTGTGTGAGGGTGTGAGAAGTCCATGCCGGGTGCCGGCCGGCCGCAGCCGCTGTTCTTTCACATCAGTTGCACATCAGATTGTTGGGAGACGGAGCTCAGGGTTCGCCTCCTGAGCTGCTTTGGTGCCCAGGCGCGAGTTGAGGTGGAGGGAAGCTGGGGGGTGGGGGATGCGTAGGCGTCATTAATCTGTCTGGGGTGACAAGGCTCTTGGGTTAGGCTGGGATCATTCTCTGCTCTCATCGCTCTCTTTCTGTGTGTGCATTAGCAGGGGGAAGAGCGGTCTACCTCGCTGAGGCACAAGACCTCTGCCGCCTGCCCCTTGCAGCCATCAACTTGTTTGTTCCTTTGGTGCGCCTCATCTGCCCAGCTCCCATCCCAGCGCTGCCCCAGCTCTCTGCCCCATTCTCTTGGAAATGTCGCTTCCGCCACTGTAACGAGGAGGGGTCCGGCTGGCTGGCTTGGTGGGTTGGTGGGCAGGAAGAGGGAGTGGGTACAAACCACCAAATCCATTTTCAAAAGTCGGGCAGAGCCGTGTAGAACTCACGTTTCTCTCTGCTTCATATACGTGGGAATTCCCTCAGTATGGTCACTCAGCGGGACAGGCAGCATCTCTGGGGAGAAGGAATGGGTGACGGGATGACGTTTTCAAAATTCTGCTGCGTCTTTGTGTTACTCCAGCACTGTGTTCACTTTTTGTCAACCAGCATCTGCCCTTCTTGTGTAAGACATTATTTGTATCCGTGGCAGTTGATTGTCGCTCCCTTCAGTTTCCCAGGGGGTCGGGACGGGACTGGAGTTGGGAGGGGGAGGGATGGGGGGAGAGGAGGGGAGTGGGGGTTGGGGTGACTTAGTACGGGAGACAAGTGTAGGATAGGTGTACTGACTGTATGGGCAGACACTTTTGTAGTGATTGCCCACCAGTCTCAAAAGCCGCTGTGTCTCCCTGTCCCTGGGATAGCAGGGGGCCGATCAAACAGCACAATACCCCCCTCCCTCTCCACGCCAACACAAAGGGCAACGATCCCAAGGCTTTAGCGTCAGAAACAGCGGGCAGGCGACAATCACCCGCCATAACGCGAGAGAGATTATGCACTATTGTAGGTCTCCTTTGCACGTCAATGTTTCTGTCTTTCTCCATCTCATTCTTGGCCCTGTCTGTCGCCACCCCCACCTACACCCCTCTGCTTCCCGGCCATGTGTGTGACCCCTTCCCTCCCCTCTCCAGCTCCCCGCCCATTGCACCGGGCGCGGGGGCTTTGCACCATCTTCACGTCGGCGACGCCAGCAGGTCAGTGGCAGTCGCCCCGGGGCAGGTGCTCGGGGGCTCTCTGCCAGCGTGGCCCCAGACCAGGGGGTGGGGGTGGGGGGAGTCAGCAGGCACACCGGCTCTGCCACACCATGGGCCGCCGCCAACCAAGCCACCCGTCCACGTCCACATGCTCGGTAGAACAGGAGCTGAGACTGGGAACTGTACCGCCCTTGCCCCCTCCCTCTGCAACTGCAAACAACCCCACTCTCCTGCTCACCTAACCCGCCCATCCCTTCTCTCTGGGTATTGAAGGCGCTTCTGGTCTGCAGTGTGCAATAGTCACCAAAATACACTGCATCTTTGGAAAGGAAAAATACAAAACATGTCAATCCCACTGGATAGGCCTTAGTTATGGTGCTGTACAACACGGAAACAGGTCATTCGGCCCAGCTTGGCCGTGCCGTCCAAGTTGGCGTCTTGGGGTAGTCCTATTTGCCTGCATGTGGCCCATAGCCCTCTAAACCTTCCCCATCCATTTATCTGTCGTTAATAACCTCAAGAAAATATTAAGTCTACGTGAGCCTGCTTCAGTTTCCTGGGTCCAACTCAGAGAGAAATCTCCCCCCTTTCCAGGG
Organism: Amblyraja radiata; assembly: GCF_010909765.2. Taxonomy (NCBI): domain Eukaryota; kingdom Metazoa; phylum Chordata; class Chondrichthyes; order Rajiformes; family Rajidae; genus Amblyraja; species Amblyraja radiata. The sequence goes on along the minus strand of NC_045959.1, from coordinate 10,310,291 downwards.
TTAATCGCTCTGTTTATAATGCTCTCTGCATTATGAAGTCCTCGACAGTGAACCCCATGGGCAATCACTACCAACGTGTCTTCCCACACAGTCAGTACACCTCTCGTACACTTGTCTCCTGTACTAAGTCACCCCAACCACCCCCCCCCCCCCCCCTCCCGCCCTCCCCTCCCTCCCAACTCCAGTCCCAGCCTGACCCCCTGGGAAACTGAAGGGAGCGACAATCAACTGCCACGGATACAAATAATGGTTGATGCTGGTTGACAAGAAGTGAACACACAGTGCTGGAGTAACACAAAGACGCAGCAGAATTTTGGAAACATCATCCCGTCACCCATTCCTTCTCTCCAGAGATGCTGCCTGTCCCGCTGAGTTAAAGATTGCCCACGGCAGACTCACGGGTCACTACGGTAAACTCACGGGCCACTACGTTCTTACAACGAGTTTAAATGTTTCAAATTTTAACTTCAAGAGTAAATTTGACTCGTGGAAATCTTTAAACATGTTTAAAATTTTTCAAGAGTTTACAAGTTTCCCGTGTACCTGCTGTTAGCGCCACGAGTCGCTACGTTGCGTCCACGAGTTCCGACGTTCCCGCTACGTTAATTGTACTTGATTACCATGAGTTTAATTTGTTTTAAACTCGGGGTCACTCGTGGGTCGACTCGCACCGTGAGACAGGGGTTTTATTAAAGAGTCAGTAAAGTGAAGATTTGCCAGTAAATCTGAAGGGCAATGCCACAAATATCTGCACATTTAAGTTACAGGAATTCAGGAGCATTGCTTGGAGAGTCAGATTGTTCTTAAAGGCATTTTTTATTTATTAAAGTAACAAGGTGGTAAAGGCTTTAATGCTTCACTGCCTGGATGTACAAAGAAAAATGTACCAAGACCAATTTCATTTTATTGCTTTTCATATATCTCCTGCTCTCCAACCATCTCCACCAAAACAAAAAAGCCTTTGAACAAACTTGAATTAAGAACAAACCACCCTTCTTTACTCACCATCATACGTGTAATAGGTTCCATCTTTGAACACCAACACAGCAGGAAGTTCCTGGACAGCGACATCCTGGTGGAAAAATAGAATAATAAACTCACAAACTGGCTTCAATATTCTCCATTGAAATGATAGGACTGAGAACTTTCTAACAAAGCAAGTACTACAACTAAGGTACACAAAAATGCTGGAGAAACTCAGTGGGTGCAGCAGCATCTATGGAGCGAAGTCTGAAGAAGGGTTTCGGCCCGAAACGTTGCCTATTTCCTTTGCTCCATAGATGCTGCTGCACCCGCTGAGTTTCTCTTGCATTTTTGTGTACCTTCGATTTTCCAGCATCTGCAGTTCCTTCTTAAGTACTACAACTAAATGGGCATGTCCCAGCTTGACAGACTATAACTAATGTGGTTATACAGGAATTAATGCATATGCCACAATTATCAATCTTACATCAATGCTTTGGATGAGGGGACCAAGTGCAGCATTACCAAGTTTCTAATTATGTTAAACTTCATGAACAATAATGCAAATTATCCAAACCGTATTTTTCCAATTTCCAGAGATGATGAACACTGGATAGGCTAGATTAGGAATTTCCAAGCTTAAGTAACTTAAATAGTGTACTGTTACATCTATTGCAGCTTCTCGAATAGCTTGCAAAATTAGAGCAAAGTAAAAGGAACTGGTTTGCATTTCCAAGTCCCAGATTTGTTTGGTCCTCTTAATTCCAGGTTGAACACCGATTTTCCGGCACCCTTAGTTCCAGAGCTTTTCTGGAATTATCCGATTTTCTGGTCCAACAAAGGTCACATGATAATGAAATGACAATTCACCCCTGACCCACTAATGACACCGCTGTCGTGTCTCTAAAGCACCATTGAGACTCAGTAACTTAAATATCACAAATGTAAACTGACCAGAAATGGAATGAGCTTCCGACCCATCCACCATGCTAACGATCTCCCTGGCCATTTATAGTTCTGTATTCTGACCCTACTCCCAACTCACAAAATGCACCAGCGGGCCTTTCTTCACCCTCTGAAAGGAGAAAGTGCTGGAGGTAATTCAATGGGTTAGGATCTCTGGAGAACACCGGTAGATGACATCGGGACCCTTTCTCAGATTGATTCAGTCGGCCAAGTTACTCCAGCACTTTGTCTCGTTTCACTTTAAAACTAGCCGCCGATGTTGCTGGTCTGCATCAGCGAGACCTTCATCACCAGTTCACACGACTGTTGTTGTGGCTCACGTTGTAGCTCGTCAGTGTGCCCCTACTGACAGAATTTGCTTGGTCAACATAGGGCTCCCTCAACGCTCACCTGCTGTTGCTTTCAAGGTGGAGTATGTCAGTGACTGGGGCAGAAGGAAGTGGCAGTGGTGGGTGGAGCCCCAACTTCCAATCTTCAGGTCGCCGCCACCTCCTCCCATCGTCCCCCCTCCACCGGCATCGGCACCTAGTTTTAAAGTGAAACGACGCAAAGTGCTGGATTAACTCAGCTGAATGAATCAGTCTGAGGAAGGGTCTCGATGTCAACTGTCCGTGTTTACCAGAGATCCTGATCCGCTGAATTACTACAGCACTTTGTGTCCTTTTGGTGGGTGAATAAAGGCTCGCCTGTGCATTTTGAAAACCGGGAGCAGGGTTGGAAACCAGAGGTCTAAACAGCCAGGGTGACAGTGGGAGCCAGGATGGGTCGGCAGGTCAGTCCGCTATATCCGATATGTTACAAGGGGGTAATTAAAATGAAGGTTTACTGTATTGTCTTTGAAACACAATTAGGAGAGAAGATTTAAGAGCAAAAGCATTGAAAACTTGGGCTTTCTTTGGTTGAAAAATTCAAATTCCTAGGAGTCAATGTCACCAACACCTTCTCCTGAACCATCCATTGTGGCGACACTTGGTGGCAACCCAAGGGCACAACGAACCATCGGCTCTAGAGGGCGGCGTCTTGGTGTGGGAGACGCTAGTCACAGGGTCGGTACCTGTTGGTATTTAAGGCCGGGCAACGCCCGTGTCCGAGGAGGAGTAGGGAGCTGTATTGGAGAGAATAAACACGTCTAGTGCACACAACTTGTGTCCGGCTGGATTCCTGCGAGTCCCCGCCACATTGGTGACCCCCGACGCCCAGGAGTGTAATCCTGGAAGGGAGATTTTTTTTAAATGCATTCTGCCGTTGCCGCCTACGAGGCCGGAGGACTCAACGCGGTCTACCTGAAGCTGCCTACATTTTGCACCTTGCAGCCGAGGGTTTGGTTTCGACAGGCCGAATCCCAATTTTACATCCGCGGCGTTACAGCTGACGAGACTCGCTATCACTATGTGGTTAGCGCCATTGACCAGCAGACGGCCGGTCGGGTCATTCCTTACCCAGGTAACCCGCTGGTGGCGGGTAAGTACACAGGCCTCAAGGAGCTGCTGCTCCGGATCTACGGGCTGAGCCGAATGCAGCGCGCCTGTCAGGTCCTTAACATGGGCGTGCTTGGCGACTGGATGCCCTCGGCACTCATGAGCGAGGTGCTCATGCTCAAGGGCGACCACCTGCCCTGCACGCTCTTTGAATTTACCTACCTGCAGCAGATGCTGCGAGACATCCGCCGGCAGCTCGCAGGGGAGTTTTGAAGATCCCATCCAGCTAGCGGCCCGAGCTGGAATACCTGGAACCGCTGGAATCCCCGGAATCGTTGGACCGGATTGATTCGTCGCTCGGGCATGCCCAGCGACCCAGGACCACGCCCACAAGAGGGCCACGCCTACAAAAGCCACAGACAAGACAAGTGGCACAGGAGAGGAGGATGGCTGAGCACCAGACCAGACAAGTAGCACAGGAGAGGAAGATGGCTGAGCAGGACTCAGGAGATCCAAAGAGAAGAATCTGGTGTTTTTACCACCAGCGCTGGGGTTCAGCAGCCCGCCAATGCCACCAGCCATGTTCGTTCCCGGGAAATGGCAGCGCTGATCGCCGATAGTCACCACGGTGGCCGGCAGGATCCAGTGACTGCATGTCTGGGACCAGCGCTCGGGGCTCAGATTCTTCGTGGACACCAGGGCGGAGGTCAGCATATTGCCCCCATCTTGACTCGATCTTCGTGCTTGTAAGAGGGGCCCCCGTTAACTGCTGCGAATGACAGTTCAATCCGCACATATGATGTCCGCACGGTTCCTGTCATTTTCGGCCATTTCACCTGGCCATTCATCATCGCAGACGTGGCCCAGCCACTGCTGGGCGCAGATTTTTTGCGGGCGCAGTCGCTCCTCATGGACGTCAGGGGCCAATGTGTCGTCCACACGTGAACTTTTGAGAAGATCTCCTTGCGCTCCACTGCGCCCACCGCACCGGTCATGAACCCCATAGCGACGGTGGACAATGTCTATGCCCAGGTACTGGCTGAGTTTCCGGACATTGTCACCCCCAGGTTCGGCTCGGCTAGCCCGAGGCACGATGTAATGCACCATACTCTGGCCAAATTAGAAGTAGTACAAAATGGAGGATCTTTGCATTTGCAGGGCCTGCTTAGCCTCTTTTTGTGAAAAGTTGCAAGCTGTGAGCTGGTGCCACAAAGTCTTGACCCTAGATGATTATTCAGGATGAGGTGAGGTCCAGATGTCCTTTCCTTTGTTAAAATGTATAAGGACTTTTGCAGAGGAGCTCAGAGGGGGTACAAATGCATGGTCAGGATTGGTCAGATAAGGGGGAGTTGTAAATACTGTTAATTATGTTGCAGTATGTTTGGGACTGTTGTCTTATGATTGGTTAAAGTGTGAAACCTTGTTCCGACTGTTTACAATTACCTGGGAAAATGTTTCTCTACATATGTAAATTATGTTAACTGAGTTCCTGCTAGAACTTTCTGCAGAAACAATGTAATGGGGTACATTGTGATTGGGTTAGGGAACTGTCAATAACTGTATAATGACATCGATATTGGTGATTGGTTTGTAGGGGCTGCCACCCCATCTAGTTTTGCGCCACAGGGTCCGATGACCTATAAAAGAGTGGACCACACGAGGATCGGAGTCAATCTTCTGGAGGGGGGCTTTGGACTGCGTGAGCTTATGGAGGTGTCTGCTTGCACAAGGCTGAAGGGCTTGAACGAGCAGAGACCTGGATCGGACCTGCGGTGGTTAGGTATTGTATAGGGAGTTCATTATTGTTGGAAAGAATAAAGAATAGTTGAACCGGTGCTTGCCTCAGTGTTTTACTGAACTAAACGAAGGAGAGGGGGTAAGCTTCAGGAGCATAATTACAGTATCACAGCTTGGTTTGGGAAAAGTTCCATCTAAAATTGTGTGCGCAGCCCAGACCATCACACAAACGAAAGGTAGACAGAAAATGATGGAGAAACCCAGGTGAGGCAGCATCAATGGAGAGAAGGTATAGGCGACATTTCGGATTGAGACCCTTCTTCAGACTGATTTTGGTGGGGAGGTGGGGTTCAGGAAAAAGAAAGAGACGGAGACAATAGGATTTGTGGGAGAGCTGGGAAGGGAAGGAGGGAGAAAGCAAAGGCTATCAAAAATTAGAGGTCAATGTTCATACCGCTGGGTTGTAAACTACCCAAGCGAAATATGAGGTGCTGTTCCTCCAACTTGCGCTGGGCCTCACTCTGGCAATGGAGGAGGCCCAGGACAGAAAGGTCAGATGGGGAATGAAGTGATGAGCAGTTGCTCCGTCTTTCCAGGTGAGGCAGCGTTCGCCTGCAGCTCCTCCAACCTCATCTACAGCATCCGCTGTTCCAGGTGTCAACTTCTCGACATCTACGAGACCAAGCGCAAGTTCGGCGATCGCTTCGCCCAACATCTCTTCTCAGTTCGTACCAACCAACCTGATCTACCGGTTGCTCAGCACATCAACTCCCCCTTCCATTCCCAAACTGACCCTTCTGCCCTGGGCCTCCTCCATTGCCAGAGTGTGGCCCAGCGCAAATTGGAGGTACAGCACCTCATATTTCGCTTATACACCCCAGTGGTATGAACATTGACTTCTCTAATTTTAAATAGCCCTTGCTTTCTCCCTCTTTGCCCGCCCCAGCTTTCCCACAAAGCCTGCTGTCTCCGCTTCTTCCTTTCTTTTTCCCGCCCCTCCGACATCAGTCTGAAGAAGGGTCTCGACCCAAAACATCGCCTATTCCTTCGCTCCATAGATGCTGCCTCACCCGCTGAGTTTCTCCAGCATTTTTCGTCTACCTTCGATTTTTCCAGCATCTGCAGTTCTTTCTTAAACATCACACAAACCAACTTCCCTTCTATTGAAGATGGACACAAAATGGAGTAACTCAACAGGGCAGGCAGCATTTCTGGAGAGAAAAATAAATGGGTGAAATTTTGGTCGAGACTCTTCTTCTGAAGAAGGGTCTCGACCCAAACGTCACCCATTCCTTCTCTCCAGAGATGCTGCCTGTCCTGCTGAGTTACTCCAGTATTGTGTCTATCTTCGAATTACACCAGCATCTGCAGCTCCTTTCTACTCCCTTCTATTGACTCCATTTATACCTCGCACTGCCTCGGCAATGTCAGCATCATAATCAAGGATGAGTCACACCCTGGCCACGCACTTTGCTCCCCTCTCTTATGAGGAAAAAGGTATAGAAGTGTGAAATGCATGCCAGCAGATTCAAGGACACTTTCTAGCTGTTATCAGGCAACTGAATCATCCTACCACAATCAGAGAGCAGTGCTGAACTACTATCTAACTCTTCGGTGATCCTCAGACTATCCTTGCTTGGACTTTGCTGGCTTTACCCTGCACTAAACGTTATTCACTTATCATGCATCTTTACACTGCAAATGGATCGATTGTAATCATGTATTGTCTTTCTGCTGACTGGTTAGCACACAAAAGCTTTTCACTGTACCTCGGTACTCTTGACAAACTAAACTGAACTGAGATGATGCCTAACTCGAAGCATTTTAGGCATTTCCTGTAATGCTTGAATACAAAACACTGTTTAGGTTATTTATTATCACGTGAAAAGATTTGGTTTGCATGCTATCAAATCAGATAATACTATATGCAAATACAATCAGCCCAAAATTAACTGCAATGGAGAGAGTGAAGGAAAAGATATAGTGCAGAATAAAGTTATCAAATTCTAGTGCCACAATTCCAGAGACAATGTCTAATGTCCTCAATAAGGTGGAGGAGATTCAGACTATACCCTAGCTTCTGGGAGGACTGTTCAGAAATCTGATAAGAGGGGGAACATCTGTGTTCAGAGTCTGGTGGTGCCCAATGGGAGTGGAGAGAAGGAATGACTGGAGTAGAAAATGTCATTGATTCTGTTGGCTTCCCCCCCCCCCCCCCAATGTGTAATGTTAGAGGCTGATGAGCAAACGAGCTAGTTCTGACAAACTGGAAAGTCTGGTTTTGCAATGTTGTTGATTTCACTGTACGATACAATAGAACTTTATTTATTCTAGGATGGAAATTGATCTACCAACAGTCAGAAAACACAAGAAACATAAAATTAAAGTGAGTAGTGGAAAGGATTTGGAATGTACAAAGATTTGGGGAGGAGGGGAAGGGGGAGGGGGTGGAGGGGAGTCAGTCTTTCCCACGGCAGAAGGAAAAGTTGTACAGTTTGATAGCCACAGGGAAGAAGGATCTCCTTTGGCGTTCTAAACAGCATCTTGGTGGAACCAGTCTGTTGCTGAAGGTACTCCTCACGTTTATAAAGACCATATGATTGTAAAATGTCTTGATGGAAGATGTCATGCTAGTCATCACTATTTTAGTTGAGCCTCACCAGAATAGTTCAAGTAACAAAGGCAGGTCAGGGTAGAAGTGGATGAAGAATTAGATTAAATTAAACTGGAGGAACAGGGCCACCCTTGAGGAACAGAATGTTTTTTTGTGAAGTGGTCGACTTTTGTTTCAAAGGGTAAAATAGAATGTCTCTATTTGATGCATGCAAAATTATAAAAGGACTGGACAAGCTAGATGCAGAAAATACTAGCGGAATCAAGGGGTAGGAGGTGAAGACAGGCACAGGTTACTGATTGTGGATCATCAGCCAGGATCACAACGAATGGCAGTACTGGCTCGAAGGGCTGAATGGCCTCCTCCGGCACCTATTTTCTATGTTTCTATATGCTGGCCAGTTGAGTATTTTTTCTTATATTTCCAGATACTGCAGATTTGTGCCCTTTGTTGCATGTTTACATCCCTTTTAACTCATTACGTTGTTAAATTTAGAGTAAACTAAAATGAAAAAGGTGAAGAATTATGTTTGAAGTTACTTGGATCTCATTTTTTTTTAAATGGAGTCGCTGTTTAAGTGCCTTATTTATATTTTAAGATCAAGTCACCATTCAGCAAAAAGATCAACTTCAATATGACTTTAATGATTTGGACGAGAGAATTTAATGCAACATCTCCAAGTTTGCGGATGACACGAAGCTGGGGGGCAGTGTTAGCTGTGAGGAGGATGCTAGGAGGCTGCAAGGTGACTTGGATAGGTTGGGTGAGTGGGCAAATGCATGGCAGATGCAGTATAATGTGGATAAATGTGAGGTTATCCACTTTGGTGGCAAAAAAAGGAAAGTAGACTATTATCTGAATAGTGGCCGATTACGAAAAGGGGAGATGCAACGAGACCTGGGTGTCATGGTACACCAGTCATTGAAAGTAGGCATGCAGGTGCAGCAGGTAGTGAGAAAGCGAATGGTATGTTAGCATTCATAGCAAAAGGATTTGAGTATAGGAGCAGGGAGGTTCTACTGCAGTGAGACCACACCTGGAGTATTGCGTACAGTTTTGGTCTCCTAATCTGAGGAAAGACATTCTTGCCATAGAGGGAGTACAGAGAAGGTTCACCAGACTGATTCCTGGGATGTCAGGACTTTCATATGAAGAAAGACTGGATAGACTCGGCTTGCACTCGCTAGAATTTAGAAGATTGAGGGGGGATCTTATAGAAACTTACAAACTTCTTAAGGGGTTGGACAGGCTAGATGCAGGAAGATTGTTCCCGATGTTGGGTAAGTCCAGAACAAGGGGTCCCAGTTTAAGGATAAGGGGGAAATCTTTTAGGACCGAGATGAGAAAAAAAAATTTCACACAGAGAGTGGTGAATCTCTGGAATTCTTTGCCACAGAAGGTAGTTGAGGCCAGTTCATTGGCTATATTTAAGAGGGAGTTAGATGTGGCCCTTGTGGCTAAAGGGATCAGGGGGTCTGGAGAGAAGGCAGGTACAGGATACTGAGTTGGATGATCAGCCATGATCATATTGAATGGCGGTGCAGGCTCGAAGGGCCGAATGGCCTACTCCTGCACCTACTTTCTATGTTTCTATGTTTACTGAATTTGATTAAATTTATGTTATTGCTTGATTTTTTCCCTCAAAGCAACCACAGGTAGTATAATTTAAGGAAGTGGATATACCGAGTGTGACCATACGAGGGGGCTAAATTACGTACTGCCACAGCCTCATCTCCTGAAAGTATTTTTTTTGAAAGGGCCATCTTTTACAGGAAACTTGTTTCTTACAGTAGTCAGCTTTCAATTAATTCCTGCAATTTCCTTCAAATATTTGTTTTTTTACCAGTAGATTAATAAGGATGTTAAAATATAAATGAATCTACAATCTGAAAAATTTTGAAAGACAAACTTGAAAGTGAAGAAACCTCATCTGTAGAATAATTGAAAAGGCTTTGAGGGGAAAAAGGTCAGAAAGGTGTTGATTTTAGGCATTTAACTACCTACTGCTATGTCATTTATATCAAAGAAAATTCATTTAAAAAATCCACATGATTATTAATGAGAAACGTACCTGTGGCAAAGCATCCTCTGAAGCAGAAAAGAAGTAGGTATACACAATCATTTCTGATGCCACTTCAAAGAACTTCTCCTGATGGGAGCAAAATTGTAAGAATGCCAAATGGTTAAAAATACTGTTCTCCATTCCTCCCCTCTATTAACCAAAACAAAAAATCCAAAGCAATACAAAAATACAAATGTTTTCCAGATATCATTTACTGACTAATTCTATATATCTATAACTTGAACACATGGAATTGCCAGCATTTCTTGGTGTAAATGCTGCCGTTTCCTGTGTGTACACAAAAGCTTTGAGAGTACAGAGCAAGATCGGTTATGCCCACTGGAGTCAAGTGGTAAATGCGCACTTGCTGAGATTTCCAGCAAAAAAGTTACTCTTGGAAATGGGTTACATCTCGTGGAAAATTAAACGTAATAAGTCCAAGGAACAGCCCTACGCTCAACAGGATCTGCTCATCAAATTATTTACTATTTCATTCAAAATTGCAATGCAATATTAAAACAGCAGGGACTGTTGTACGTTGTGCTTCATTGAGCCATACAAATTTATAGCACAGAGGCAGGTTGGCCCAGGCTATTGGTATTAGCTTTGATAGAATAACTGAAAAAACAAAAGAAAATATCAGTGAATTCAGAAAAAACATTATTTCATATATTCCAGGATTAATCATGTAAACTTGTATGGTGCACCCTGCCTTAAACAACCAATCTGTACATATTTACGATCACTTTACATTCGTACTCATTTCGCCAAATTTCAAATTTCAAGATCCTTTCCATACAACAATTTTCAATGTTGGTGGCAGATTGAGTTAGCACTGGGCTTTGGGTTCATTTATTCCAATCCAAGCAAATCAAAATTATCCAAACTCATCCTTAATAGTTCAGCAAATTTCAAAATGTTCAGTTAGATTTTCTTATCATACTTTACATTTTTTAGGATATCTCAATCAATTAACCCTGAAAATCCCTGCCCATAACACACACCTTAATCATGTCATTGACCACTTTCTTAAAGTCGCCAAATTTGTGAATAATTTTAGCTTTTATCAAACAATCTGGTTGCCCAAATTAACTTGTCTTTTTCCAAGAAAATCATTAATTTTATATTATGTTTTCTAAATACTAAGAGCATGTTTGAAGTTGACTGCAAATGTACTTATTAAGTTATTCAGTTTGCGACTTCCAAACAAAACGTAGTACAATATTGGCTGCTCTGGAAGCTCGTATAATAATTGGCATGTTTGCAAGAAAGCAGCAAGAGCTTATGTTCTCTCAAGCAGCTTAATATCTATGCTATGAGTGCCATTCACTTTTAACATTGGTGGCCCCACATGCTGGAAATCTTCATAATTTCTCTGGATTGGCCAATTTAAATAGGATGGATTAAGACCCAGGTTTCTTTACATTTATATTCTTCTTATAATTTTCTAAAATTATGGCAGGTGATTAAGAAAACGTGATGAATGCAGTTCTACATTTAAAATAAACACTAATTTTCACACCTTCAGAGGAGATTCACCACCAACGTAAACAAAGAAAACCAGATGCCTCTGTTGCCTGTGATCAAAGAGTTGTTGAGTGGGAAGTGATCTCACTAACGGTCTATTAAAACAAACAAAATATATCAATGTCACAATTTTCAAAACGCATGTTTATTATTGGTTCTACATGTCAATACCTCACAATTAAGATTTGATGGTTCACAATAAACTCTTGTGAACCATCACAATAAGTGCAACCTCTTCTGATGCAGACTTTATTCTGTTGGTTTACATTTATTATAAGTTTCAAACACAAGCTCGGCTTCTCTATAGTGCACACGTGAACATTCTTCGAAACTAAACCCTATTAATAAGGCACGCTTGAAATGTTGGTGCTATTAAGACTGCCATATTTTTTGGACTATTAGATATTATTCCAACATTACGTTATGCAGAAGTATAATAATTTTTGCAGTCAACCTACTAAGCTTCAAGGGAGCATGGGAACCTTGATTTTAGCGGGCAAGGAGAGCGAGAAGCAGCACTGAATGACGTGCTCAAATATTTTAGCTTTTGGCACTGTCGGTGAACCATCTTACACATCAAAGTTTACAAAAGATGAGTGCAGCATTGGAATGGTTGCCACAAATTTTTCATATATTTAAAATATCAAAAATATCTGAAAACATGGTATCCAGCAAAATTAAGACGATCTATGCTTTTCATCATCTATTTGCCGGTTCAGTGAGAGAACCAGTGCAAGAAACTCACTCCCTTCCCATGTCTCCCAACAGTTGACAATAGAACATTATCCAAAGCATAAAACAAATCCTTTGGCATTTATGGATATAAAGGCAAGGAGTAGGCACTTACAAAGCATACAAACATTGCAGTTTTTATTAGACAAACTAGCATTAGCTGCTAACATTTTGGAGACTATTCCTATAAATGTTATGGCAATTTTGCTCCTCTGTTTTTCAACTGTACCCATCTCCGTTAACTTTTTTTACATTTCTTTAATCTCATTTTTCTTTGGCAGAGATTGAAGCGAAGTGGAGAAAGGTCGAAATGCTAAGGCAGCATTTACGGAAGTTCTACATAAACATCACCTCTAATCCTTCGTTAATCAAAGAATAAGTAATGATGAAAACAGTGAGTGCCATATCTCCACGACGCATGACACCCAATGATAGACACAAAATGCTGGAGTAACTCAGCGGGACAGGCAGCATCTCTGGAGAGAAGGAATAGGTGACGTTTCCGGACGAGACTCTTCAGACTGATACCTTTGTTCAACCACATCTTTCCTTTGAAAACTTTAGTCGTATTTTTTCCACATCTATCACCTATTACTATTAAACCTCTATTCACTTTCCTTTCAATCCCAAGGACTATTCAGCCAGAGATCTCCTCATTGTGAATTTACAGAGAACATGTATTTCTCACACAAAGACTCCATTAAAAAAGATACATACACAATGAATTTTGAGCTAAACTCCTGAACCTTAGCATTTATTTCTGATTAATTTTTCATCTAGTTTCTCAATTCCATATACTTCTTCACTCCTCACACTCTCTGCAACCCAATATACATTCGTTTTTTCAAATTTCCAGTTCTGTTAAAAAGTTAAAATTGCACCCCAAGGAGGTCAAAGTATTAAAAATGAAGACATACATTAATGCCCGTCACATTACCCAATTGAATCAATCTCTTAATTTATGACTCAAGTTAAAAAACATGAAACTGATATGATAGTTCTAGGACAAAACTTTACTGAATGAGCCACTAAAATATAGAAAGTTTAAACATTGCGTCTGATTACATGGAATGAGAGTAAGCATGCAACTGAAAGTAGGCACACAGGTACAGCAGGCAGTGAAGAAAGCTAATGGCATGTTGCCTTCATAACAAGAGGAGTTGAGTATAGGAGCAAAGAGGTCCTTCTGCAGTTGTACAGGGCGCAAGTGAGACCACACCTGGAGTGTTGTGCGCAGTTTTTGGTCTCCAAATTTGAGGAAGAACATTCTTGCTATTGAGGGAGTGCAGCGTCGGTTCACGAGGTTAATTCCCGGGATGGCGGGACTGTCATATGTTGAAAGAATGGAACGACTGGGCTTGTATACACTGGAATTTAGAGGATGAGAGGTTATCTTATTGAAACATAAGATTATGGGATTGGATACGCTAGAGACAGGAAACATGTTCCCGATGTTGGGGGAGTCCAGAACCAGGGATCACAGTTTAAGAATAAGGAATTGGCCATTTTGAATGCAGAAAAAACTTTTTCACCCAGAGAGTTGTGAATCTGTGGAATTCTCTGCCTCAGAAGGCAGTGGAGGGCAATTCTCTGGATGCTTTCTGGAGAGAGTTAGATAGAGCTCTTAAAGATAGCAGAGTCAAGGGATATGGGGAGAAGGCAGGTACTGACTGTGGATGACCAGCCATGACCACAATGAATGGCGGTGCTGGCTCGAAGGGCCGAATGGCCTACTCCTGCACCCATTGTCTATTGTCTCTTGAATGAATGGTAACAAATTGCAGAATAATGTACAAAGGAAATGATTGAGCCTCTTTGACAATGCAAGCATGCCAGCACTTTGTCATCTAAATACTTCTAATACAATCAAAAGTAATTTTGGAAACAATGGAATTACAAGTCTTCACAGACAACCAAATAGTTCATATACATTTGTTAATCAAAGAATGAATCATGGGCCAAAAAAGTAAAATTCTCCTGCTCTTCAAATTAATGTCATATGATCTTTTGTATCCACCTGAGGGGGGTAAACAGGGCACCTGTTGAATATTCAACCAAATGATGAGACTTTTGACAGTATAGCACTACTCAGTCAGTCACTGGAGTGCATCTCCAGTGACTCAAACCTCAACCTTTTGATTTGAGGCCCATGTGTTTAGTTTAGTTTTGAGATATAGCATGGAAAGAGTCTCTTCGGGCCACCGAATCTATGCTGACGATTGATCACCCACACTACTTCCATGTCATCCCACTTTTGCATTGTACGCACTGAAGCAATTTACAGAAGTCAATTAACCTACAAACCTGTACGTCTTTGGAAAGTGGGAGGAAATCTGGAAGAAACCCACGCAGTCACAGGGAGAACATGCAAACTCCACAAAGAGCAACAGCGGTCAGGATTAAGCCCAGGTCGCTGGCACCATGGCGAAGTAACTCTATCGCTGCACCACTGTGCTTTTAGCTTAGCCAAAACAGTAATTTTACTGTTAACCCAAAATTTCAAAAGGAAGAAAATTTTACTCACCCCGACACCCTGTTAGAAAATTCAATTATATCCTCTTTGGTACGAGGTCCTCTGTAATTATATGCAAGATCTCCCTTTAACCTATGAATAAAAAAAACACACAACTTGATCCAACACAAATATGAGAGTTTATCAAGCATCACCCCACTGCTACGGGTGCTATAGGTTCACTCTGAAGGACAAATAACCTAAATGGGCGCTAAAGCCCATCGTTAGTAAGTATGCAGATGATACTAAGATAGGTGGTGTTGTGGATAATGAAGTAGATTTCCAAAGTCTACAGAGGCCATTTGGGCCATTTGGAAGAATGGGCTGAAAGATGGCAGATGGAGTTTAATGCTGATAAGTGTGAGGTGCTACATCTTGGCAGGACAAATCAAAATAGGACGTACATGGTAAATGGTAGCGAATTGAGGAATGCAGTTGAACAGAGGGATCTAGGAATAACTGTGCATAGTTCCCTGAAGGTGGAATCTCATGTAGATAGGGTGGTAAAGAAAGCTTTTGGTATGCTAGCCTTTATAAATCAGAGCATTGAGTATAGAAGTTGGGATGTAATGTTAAAATTGTACAAGGCATTGGTGAGACCAATTCTGGAGTATGGTGTACAATTTTGGTCGCCCAATTATAGGAAGGATGTCAACAAAATAGAGAGAGTGCTGAGGAGATTTACTAAAATGTTGCCTGGGTTTCAGCAACTAAGTTACAGAGAAAGGTTGAATAAGTTAGGTCTTTATTCTCTGGAGCGCAGAAGGTTAAGGGGGGGGACTTGATAGAGGTCTTTAAAATTATGAGAGGGATAGACAGAGTTGACGTGGACAAGCTTTTCCCATTGAGAGTAGGGAAGATTCAAACAAGAGGACATGACATCAGAATTAAGGGACAGAAGTTTAGGGGTAACATAAGGGGGAACTTCTTTACTCAGAGAGTGGTAGCTGTGTGGAATGAGCTTCCAGTGGAAGTGGTGGAGGCAGGTTTGATTTTATCATTTAAAAATAAATTGGATAGGTATATGGATGGGAAGGGAATGGAGGGTTATGGTCCGAGTGCGGGTAGATGGGACTAGGGGAAAATAATTGTTCGGCACGGACTTGTAGGGCCGAGAGGGCCTGTTTCCATGCTGTAATTGTTATATGGTTATATGGTTATCAATAACATGGAATTCACCATCTTCATCAGATCCAGGCTGCTATTAGGATATGATAAAAAAAAGATTTGTTTTCATTTTAACAAATGCCATTGATGCAGGAAGCTTGGGGTTAGATCTATTGATCCTCTACTTCATGCTTGCATTGCTCAAAATTACCTAAATTGCTCAGTAGTTTAGACTTTAAAGAGAGATACAGTGTGGCAACATACCTTTGGCCAACCGAGTCCGCGCCGACCAACGATCACTATCCTACACACTAGGTACAATTTACAACTTTTACCAAAACCAATTAACCTACAAAACTATTTCTTTAGAGTGTGGGAGTAAACCAGAACACCGAGAGAAAACCCACAAGGTCACATGGAAAAAGTAGAAACTCTGTACAGGCAGCACCCATAATTAGGATTGACCCCCAACAGGTCTCTGGTGCTGCAAGGCTGCAATTCTATTGTGCTGCCCTTAATTGTGAACGTTCCATATAATGCAAGTCTTTTCTGTATTCCAAAACTAGCATTTTGCGAACAAACAGAATTTAAACGCATTACATTTTATGCATCAGAAACAATTAGGCCCCAACCTAATCTGTCCACCATTATACTTTACATGAGTGCTCCACCAGCATCTGCAATACTATACACAAAAATGAATATATTTTGAAATATACACAAAAAGTATTCTAGAAAGGAATTTGATATAATTATTAAAAGTGGTATATTGTTCTAATTTCTGGCAATCTGATCTAAGGAACAGTTGAGTGCCAATCACCCTGGAGGGTCTAGAGTTACATCTAGATCAAGGAATTTGTCCCCCTCTCTCACCTTGTTTTTTTAAAATTAGTTTAGTAGAGATACAATGTGGAAACAGGCCCTTTGGCCCACCAAGTCTGCACCGACCAGCATTCACCCCTACACTCGATCTAACCTACACATTGGGAACAATTTACAGACTTCAATTAATCTACAAACTTGCACGTCTTTAGAATGTGGGAGGACGGAGGAATTGGGAGTAGGGGATGGAGTCCTTACAGGAAGCAGGGTGGGAAGAAGTGTAGTCTAGATAGCCATGTGAGTCAGTGGGTTTATAGTGTATGTCGTTCAATAGTCTATCACCTGCAATGGAGATAGTGAGGTCAAGAAATGGTAGAGAAGTGTCGGAAATGGTCCAGGTGTATTTGAGTGCCGGATGGAAGTTAGTGGCGAAGTTGATGAAGTCAGTGAGTTGTGTGTGGGTGCAGGAAGTAGTACCAATGCAATCGTCGATGTAGCGGAGGTAGAGGTTGGGGATGGGGCCCTGGTACATCTCGAACAAGGATTGTTCGACGTACCCTACAAAGAGGCAGGCATAGCTGGGGCCCATGCATGTGCCCATATTTTTATGGAGGAAATGGGAGGAGTCAAATGAAAAATTATTAAGGGTAAGGAGGAGAGTATCTGTAGACGGGGATTGGTTGGTTCTCCGGTCGAGAAAGAACCAGAGGGCTTTGAAACCACCCTGGTGGGGGATGGAGGTGTGGAGTGACTGGACGTCCATGGTGAAGATGAGGGGGGGGCCTAGAGAATGGAATGCCCGGAGACGACGGAGAGTGTCTGAGGTGTCTTGAACTTAGGTCGGGAGGGATTTAACCAGGGAGGATAGGATGGAGTTGAGGTATGTGGAGATGAGTTTGGTAGGGCACGAACAGGCAGAGACAATGGGTCTACCAGGACAGTCAGGTTTGTGGATTTTGGGGAGAAGGTAAAATCGGGCTGTATGGGGCTGGGGAACGATGAGGTTGGAGGCTTGGGGGGGGCAGGGAGCCGGAGTTGATTAAGTCAATTGGATGTTATGGACTTCTATAGATAAGGCAAGCACAGCTAGTGATGTTTACAAAACACTGAAGAAAGAAGACTTCGGAATCTTGGAAAATAGTTAGATGTATTCAAGTATTTGCCAGTTTGTTTTAGAAAAGACCTTCAAAATAAATGGATTGTTTTTAAGCTAGATGTGCCGATAGCCAGCTCTGCACTTGGATAACGATCTGGTAGTTAGCCAGGAGGATTAACCCATGGAGCAAGCGACAGGCGAGTACGAAGAGGAGCCACAAGGGGGAGCTGTGGAGTCAGAAGAGAGAAGATATGGAAGAGAGACCAAGCAAACTGAGAAGGGAGAAGCAGCCTACGTAGAAAGATGCCAGATGGTTAGAGAAAAGTTCTGGAAGCAGATGATCAAGAACATTTAAATTCAGAACAAACTAATGGAATCCAAAGAGAATGCGATGATACTGCAATATAATCAGGAGCAATTGCTCAGCCTTGGTCTCGAGGTTGGAGAAAAGCAAGACGCATTGCTGAAAGCGCTAATGCCCGAGGAAGAGCTCAAAAGACACACCCAGTGGTTCCAAGAAAAAGTGGATTTTTTTTGAGTGGTTTTGTAGAGTATGTGAGGAAGTAGTTATTTGAGATGGAACAACTTACGCACTCTACACTCAGAAGTGCGATGCAACAAGTTGTTGAAGTGGGAGAAGAAATTGGACCACAGGATAGTATTTCAAACGTCTCAACACAAAGATCTGGATGAAAATCTGGTTCTGTAGCCAGTTCAACTACAAGGGTCTCTGGTCAAAGGGAAGCCTTGGAGGAAAAATATGAGATTCAGGAACAAGAAGAACAGCTGATGAGAGGCTAAGGAATTAAGTGAACGAAAAAGGCAGTTGAGGAAGGAGAAGGAACGGCTGGAAATAGCCACGAGACTGGCAGTTGCCGGAGCAAGGTGGGAGATATTGAAGGGCCAAGGATCATGATGTGGCGAGAGTATCTCAGAAGAAAAGTTCCTTAATAGGAATGAAAGCAGCACCTAAATTGAACCCACAGCCAGAGTCACTCTGGTCTCGCGACTCAGAGCTAGCACCAAATGGGTGGGTGGGCGGCAAAACTTCATTTAGTAACAAGGAGATAGACCGAAACAAATAACTTTTGGGCTGTCTGTTGAGGCTCGTAATAAGTCGGCGACCCAGTACTCTTCTCAGAAGCCTGTTCACTGTTCCTCTGAGTCCAATGAGGGATTTAAACAAGAAATCTGTGAATTAGTGAGGAATCAAATGAGAATTAGCGAGTCTCTAGCTCAACATAATATCTCTTCCACTTTACCTCCAATTGAAATTCCTAAGTACGACAGTGATCCTTTGCAATATGAAACTTTCATAGACCAGTTCATGGAGGGAGTGGTAATGAAAACTACTAATGAAAGAGATCGCTTACGATTTCTGGAGCATTACACAAACGGATATCCAAAGCAGCTTGTTGGAGGTTGTCGGAATTTGCCTGCAGGTGAGGGCTATCATACGGCAAGAGACTTGCTTAGAGAACATTTTGTTAATGAACACCAGATTGCTAATGCATACATGAAGAAGGCCTATGCTTGGACAGCTTCAAGGCAGAAGACGCGAAAGCATTGCATGAGTTCGCGATATTTCATAGAAATTGTTGTTGCTCAATGAAACATCTCAACTACATGCAAGAAATGAATGT
Organism: Amblyraja radiata; assembly: GCF_010909765.2. Classification (NCBI taxonomy): domain Eukaryota; kingdom Metazoa; phylum Chordata; class Chondrichthyes; order Rajiformes; family Rajidae; genus Amblyraja; species Amblyraja radiata. The sequence continues at coordinate 10,291,092 of NC_045959.1, read as the reverse complement.
TGTTAGTAATATGAGAATTATCGTTCTAAAATTGCCCTATAGGCTTAGAGAAAGGTGGAGAGATAGAGTGGGTCTGATACTGGAAGTTGAGAAACGAGAAGCCATGCTTCCCGACCTGGTGAATTTCATGGAAAAGGAAGTATGGTTAATGTCAAATCTACGCCATGGGAATATTGAAGATCCTAAACCAGCAAATGTTAAAGATTCTTCTACCTTTACTAAAACAAAAGGAAAATCAGGACCCAAGGAAAGTAATTTTGCTACCGCTGTAATACCTGTAGTAACAACAGGTGAGAAGAAAAGAGACACATCTGCCATTAAGCCACGAGGTTTTTGTTTGTTATGTGATGAGGTTGGTCACACCATAAGGTGGTGTCGAAAATTCAAGAAGGAATATAAAGAAAAGATGGATTTCTTAAAGGAGAAGTGAATCTGCTTTGGATGTTTGAAGAAAGGACATGGTTAAAGACTGCAAGAGTCGTATAACTTGTAATAAGTGCATCAAGATCATCCTGAATGACCTCATACTGAACAGAAGAATACGGAAAAGAAGCCAGAGCAGATAGAACAGAAGGAGAAGCCAGCTACTAGTGATGCTGTTACCTCACCTCAAAAAATGCACATATTGGGGTCAAGGTAGAAACCTGTATTTTCTCCACCTTACTAGTAAAGGTAAGGAGCAGCCAGGGAAATACAGTGTTGCAAACATATGCTTTTTTGGATCATGGGAGCTTGGCTACCTTTTGCACAGAAAGCTTGATGAGAAGGCTGGACATCACAGGAGAAAAGACTAAGATTCTAATGCATACCATGAATGAGAAATCCTGCGATAGTCATCATATTACAGGTATGGAAATATCCAGTCTGGAGGAAGACAATTTTATACAAATATCTGATGTGTTTGCACATGAGACCATGCCTGTTTCTCATCTAAATATACCCAAGCAAGAAGACTTGAAACAACGGCCTTACTTGAAGGATGTCGAGACACCTAAAATAAATTCTGGTATCGACCAACTTATTGGAACGAATGCTTTGAAGGCATTGGAGCCTAGAGTTTGTCAGCAGTCTCGGGGACAGACCATTTGCGGTGAGGACCTTACTCGGATGGGTTATCTATGGCTCATTGAGAAGAAACAACAGAAACAGGAACGAGAATAACAACCCTGCTGCTGCTGTCAATCAAATATCTACTGATAAATTAGAAGAGCTATTGATCAAGCAATACAATCACGACTTCAATGAAAGTACCAGTAAAGAATCAGAAGAAATGTCCAGAGAGGAGTTAAAGTTTTTGTATATTATGAACTACTCAGTAAAGATGATAGATGGACACTATTGTCTAGACTTGCCTTTCAAACAGGAAAGTATTAGCCTGCCGAATAATTGTCACATTGCAGAACAGCGCACCCAGAATCTGAAATGCAAGTTTGACAAGAATACGAAATTTCATGAAGAATATCCATCTTTCCTAAAGGACATGATTGACAATGATTATGCTGAAATGGTAACAACAGACCAGCTGAATCGAAGTGACGGAGAGTTACGGTATATTCCACACCATGGGGTGTTTCACTCAAAGAAGGGGACCTTGAGGATGGTCTTTTGACAGTGCTGCAGTCTTCAATGGAATATCAATTAACTGTCAACTACTACAGGGTCCGGACCTTACCTACTCACTCATTGGCGTTTTTATTAAATTCAGACAAGAACTGGTTGCTTTGATGGCTGATATTAAAGCAATGTTTCATCAAGTGAGAGTATCAGAAAAGCATATTGACTATTTGCGATTCCAATGGTAGCCTGATGGGGATGCACAACAAGATCTTGTTGAATATCGGATGAAGATACATCTCTTTGGAGCGGTATCATCACCAAGTTACGTAAACTTTGCATTAAGGAAGACCGCCGAGGACAATAAAGCTCATTTTCCAGAAGAAGTGACAAACACAGTAGAGAATAATTTCTATGTGGATGATTGTTTAAAATCCATGTCTACGGAACAAGAAGCAATTCAAATGGTAAAACATCTGACTTCCTTCTGCAGTAAAGGAGGATTCACGCTTTCCAAGTGGATCAGCAACAGCCGTGTTGTGTTGGAAAGCATTCCACTAGATGACAGAGCCAAGGGGACCAGGGAGTTGGATTTGTACAAAGACAATTAGCCAATGGAAAGAGCACTGGGATTGCACTGGTGCTTTAAAACAGATGTGTTCAAGTTCAGAATCTCGATTCAAGAGCGACCATGTACTAGAAGGGGTATCCTATTCGTGATTGGTTCCGTTTATGACCCTTTGGGATTTCTTGCACCATTTACACTGCCAGCCATTGATTTTGCAGGATCATTGCAAGGAAAAACTTGGATGGGATGAGAGTGTAACAAAAACTTCCTCTCAGTGATGGACAGAATGGTTAACAGATCTCAACACGATCTCAGAATTCAAAATGGACCAGTGCATGAAGCCTACAAACTTTGGTCGAATCAGATATGCACAACTGCATCAGACGCAAGTGAAAGTGGCTACGGTACTGTTTCATATCTAAGACTGGAAAATGATATCAAGGAAGTACATGTTGCATTCTTAATGGGAAAGGCCAGAGTGGCACCATTGAAGCAAATGACGATTCCCAGAATGGAACTTACTGCCGCAGTCTTAGCTGTAAAAGTTGACAGAATACTGCAAAAGGAACTGCAGCTTCAGCTGGACAAATCTATCTTCTGGACTGATAGTACTACAGTGCTTAAATACTTTAACAATGAGAACAAGCGTTTTCTAACATTTGTAGCAAACAGAATCTCTTACGTAAGGAGAGCTACTAATGTATCAGAGTGGAAATAGGTTAACACAAAGGAAAATCTTGCGGATGAAGCTTCTAGAGGAATAACAGCAGATCGCTTCTTAAGCAATAAGAGATGGATCAATGGACCAGAGTTTCTCCGTAAGCCAGACAGAGAATGGCCAAAGCTTGAGTTGGGATTTGAAATCCCGAAATTAAACAAAATGTTACAGTGAATGTTATTGCTAAGGATTCATCGAACATAACAAATGACTTAATTACCCACTTTTCATCATGGAAAAAGTTGGTGACTGTGGTGGGATGGGTTCCTAAAACCAAAACAAGGTTATTGCTGTTTGCCTGAAGGAAAGAGATTGCTGAGGGTATTTCTGAAGAAGATCCTGAAAAACTGAAAGAAAAGGTTGAGCAAGTTTTTATGGCATCATACCACGTACAGGGATTACATCCTGAGGATCTTCCCAGAGCAGAAAAGGTGATTATTTCTTTCTGTCAAAGACAAAAATACAAAAAAGAAATATCGACGTTAGAAGCTAGAGTACATGGTGCCAATAGAGACAGTCAATGTATAAGCTGGATCCGGTATTGGAAGGATGACTTCTGAGAGGTGGCGGACGTCTGAATCGACTGGCAATGCCTGAAGAGGCTAAGCATCCTATTATTCTCTCGATAGACTTTCATATTTCAACATTACTGTTACGACATATTCATGAACAGATTGGACAGAGGAAGAAATCACATGTCGTCACAACTTCGTAAGAAATATTGGATTATCAAAACTAACTGTTGCAAGAAAAATAATATGAAATTGTGTTGGATGTGGGCGACAGCGTGGAAAAGTTGGAGAACAGAAAATGGCGGATTTACCTCTGAAGAGGATTCAAACTAATAATCCTCCATTTACAGATATGGGAGTAGATTGCTTCAGTCCTATTGAGGTTAAGAGAGGACAAAGCCTTGTGAAAAGGTATGGTATAATCTTCACTTGCATGGCAAGCAGAGCAATGCATCTTGAAGTTGCATCTACACTTGACACAGACGCTTGTATTCATACATTACGGAGATTTCTCTGTCGACAAGGTCAAGTTTCATCATTAAGATCAGATAATGGTACGAATTTTGTTGGAGCAGAAAGAGAATTGAGAGAAGCGCTTAAAGGCTTAAATCAGAATAAAATTCAGAGTGTTATGCATCAGGATGGGATAGAATGGAATTTTAATCCTCCAGCAGGTTCTCATCATGGCGGTGTTTGGGAATGATTGATCTGCATGGTTAGAAATGTGCTACGCTCTGTTCTTAAACAACAAGTTCTGGACGATGATGGATTGCAAACTTTATTTTGTGAAGTTGAGGCAATTTTAAATGATCGACCCATTACTAAGAGTTCTGGTGATCCAAATGACCTGGAAGCGCTTACACCAAATCATATTCTTCTGTTGAAGACCAATCAAATGCTACCACCTGGGCTCTTTGTGAAAGAAGAATTGTATACGAGACGCAGGTGGAAACAAGTACAATAGATGGCAGATCTTTTTGGAAAAGGTAGACACAAGAAAATATGCCTCTAATCCAAGAACGACAACGATGGTCGAGGGTTAGAAGAAATGTTGTTCCAGGTGATATCGTTTGTGGTTGTTGATTCTACTGCACCACGAGGTTCTTGGTTGATGGGAAAGATACTGGAGATCATGCCAGACGTTAAGGGATTGGTGCGTACAGTACGGCTTCAGACTAAGAACAATGTCTTGGTAAGACCGATAACCAAGATATGTCTGTTACTAGAAGGCGAAAATGAAGATGGAAGAATCACTAAAGAAGTCTGACTGCTGATATAATGCATGTTATTTTTGTTTTTTTATATATGTTAAGCTTTTACAGCCCCCTTTCTTAAAAATGTCTATTAGTAATTTTCTCGTTATATACTCAGAACAATTAGGGGCTGGTATGTTGGAGCCATTAAGCTTAAGTTTATTATAGTCATGTCTAGTTACCTTTGATTATTATCTGCTTGTGTTAATGTGGGTGGGATTTTATACGTAGTCTGGGGCGTGTTTTTGGCTAGAGGATTCTGGCGCAGACACTCAGGCGATTAGTTTTAGTTTGATGTCGGGCCATGGAATGAAAGTTTTCTACCATGACCATGTTGTCAGAAGATGTACTTTTACAAGAAGTTTTTTATGATTTATATGACATGAATGGAACGACGATTAAGAACAGAAAGTTATGAGTTATTTCATATTATTACAATAAAGAAGCTATTAATCAAGAGACTACTTCTGGTAGATTTATCTTTGCTGTTTCCAATGTATCGTGTAGTGCGTGAGACTACTTTTCTAGCCATACCCGACAAATTAGTGGCTATCGAAGGTCGAACTTTGAGAAGTTGTAAAAACAGCCGCCACAAGGTGTCTAGATAAACAAATGAATGCAAAGCAGCACACCTATACAAAAATAATTAAAAAGGCAAATTAATGCAAGGTTTGTTGACCTGTACAAAAAAAGTAAACAATGATGCAGCTGCTTCCCATGCCCCAATAATTTCTGCAACACTGGCATATAAAATACAATTTCTTCAGATAAAGTGTTAAAACCAGATTAGACTGGACCACTTAATTGGATTGGTGCCCTAAACCTGTACTGCTGCCACTTTCAAAAAGAACCAACTGTAATTTATGTCATAGGATTACATTTGAATGGGATGTATTTTATAGCAGCTGGAATCTGGAACATACAGCCCAGTTGTTTTACAATTCAAATCAAGTCATAATGGAAGCCTTCAACAATAACATGTCACACAAAAAGCACAATACACCAAAAAAACCCTCTGTAATTCTTAACTTACAATTTGATAGTTGGATATCCTCGGACTCCAAATTCAGAGGCAACACCTAGGGGGAAAGTGGTGAGATGATAAAAAAACTGTTAACACAGTACATCTAGTTTAAAAATTGCATCTTTTTAAGTTTCTAAGTATTTGAAATTAGAATTTAAATTCAACAATACAAACACATTGTGCAGGTTGGATTTTTGGTGTATTTTCTTTTAGTACAAGGTGTAAGATTTTTTAATACAAGAACCTTTAATAAAATGGCAATTAAACACAGTACAGCTTCTAATGAGTGTCATTAAACTAAAGAGATGGTAGCTAAAGCAAATGTTTTTTTTCTTTTTTTGGGAACCAGCTGGGTATAATAACTCATTCACACTTGCATTCAAATATGACAAATGCCTCGAATAGAAACTTTAGACGACTGGGCAACACATTTTTTGTCGAAAAGGTTAATGGGTTGTAGTTTTCACAATCTGAACTCATACATGGGGCATTTTCAAATTGCTAAATGTAAGATAACTATGATACAAGTCACACAACCTGGAGGAGAACGTACAATGTAACCATTGGACTATGCACGTGGTAGAATACAAAAGGGATATCAAAATATATATTAGCCATTTCTAGAGGAACAACGTGATTTCCACAGACAGAGTTTTAAATTTCCTCAATGCTACAGAACTAATTGACATGAATTCCAGATCAACAAAATTACATTTTCCCCCATGCAGAAATTTGCTCAAACTGCATAAAATCAAAGTTGACAGGTAACTTTCAGCGAAAGTCAGAGAATGGAAGATCCTCCTGCCCTAAAAATCTTTACTCAAGAATCCATTTACAGTATTCACACGCTGATGCAATTTTTTCCATAAACTTTCCTAGGTTCTACTCCTCACCCACACACTAGGGGCAATTTACCTAATAACTTACATGTTATTGGTATATGGGAGGAAACCAGAACATTTGAAAATAAAACTCACATTCTCCCCAGAGTTCGAATCAGAGTTGCTGGAGCACTGGGGCAGCAGTTCTACCAGCTGTGTCACTGTACCTCCCAGTTTTACTTTAATATGTTATGCAAAATGAAAAACAATCTCTTTTCACTTAAGGGCAGCTCCATTGGGAATCACATGTTTTCAATTTGCTTTGCAGAATATTAAAACAAGACAGTTAGCAGGTGTCACAGTAGCACTACAAAATTCTCTACAATATCATCTCTATGGTTCAAAGAAATGAATGCAATTGCATCCTTCAGTATTCAAACACTTACACACATTTTTAAATGCAATATTTCTCATTAGTTTATAGCAGAGTGAATCAATATGTATTATTATGATACTTTGTTCCAAATTTCTAATCTCATCTCATGTGATTGTTCTCAGGGACCAAAAAAAAATGGTGTTATAGCATGAGGTTTAATAACCTCATCACTTTTTGTGGTCTTGCAGCATTTCAAAAGCTTAACAAGCCTTGATGTAAATATAGGTAATCAACATTTTATGTAAATTTAAATGAGAAACCAATACATCAGATAAGCAAATATTTAGTTCTCAGACATCTTTGATGTGAAAATACCATATTTAATGTTGCCATTTCTTTCCAGCGATAACCTTTTATTAAAGTGAAATTCATAATTTAGTGCTAAACAAATGACCTTTTGTCTTTAGGTTTACATTCATAACCCACATTAATGTAAAGGTGGTTGGTGGAAAATGGTATGAACAAAACAAAAGGACTCGTGTACAGGAGCAGGGATGTCCTAATGCTTGTACGTGGCTTGGCAAAAATTGCCACCTGGAGCATTGGTAATCAAGCATGTCTGCAAAAAAAACAAAAAAACTTTCACCAGATCCTTAACAAATGTGATAACTTAGTCCTATTTGAAAAAAAACTCACATTCTCCCCAGATTTTGAATCAGAGTTGCTGGAGCTCTGGGGCAAGGTAAGAGAGAGGGGGCCAAATTCCATCGGAGAGCAGTGCCCCATTTTATCTTGAGGAATTAAGTGGTGCTACATCATGGACAATCTGGCACACGATCATTGGTTGGCATTGAACAGGACCTGATTGCATCATTGATCAAGGATAATGCATGGACTACTGATGAAGAATGTGATTGCAATAAGGATTTTGCATCTTTACCCAAGCTTGTAACAAATGGCAAACAATGGTATCTGGCATGGTTCAAAGACAAAAGCACATGCAATCAGGGGCTTGATTCCTGGTCTGGTCAGGTCAGCCTAGACAAGTCAGCCAGCAGCATGTTGTAATTAGTCTCAATGTTTCAAACAGATCACATGACATTGTACAACCAACAATTCCTGCCCTTGGAGGAAATAAGAATTGAAGTATTCCATGTGATAAGAATATAAGAACACAGAAAACATGGAACAGGTGCATAGAAAATAGGTGCAGGAGTAGGCCATTCGGCCCTTTGAGCCAGCACCGCCATTCAATACAGAGAAAGGTTGAACAAGTTAGGTCTTTATTCTTTGGAGCGCAGAAGGTTAAGGGGGGGACTTGATAGAGGTCTTTAAAATGATGAGAGGGATAAACAGAGTTGACGTGGATAAGCTTTTCCCACTGAGAGTAGGGAAGATTCAAACAGGAGGACATGACTTGAGAATTAAGGGACAGATATTTAGGGATAACATGAGGGGGAACTTCTTTACTCAGAGAGTGGTAGCTGTGTGGAATGAGCTTCCAGTGAAGGTGGTGGAGGCAGGTTCGATTTTATCATTTAAAAATAAATTGGATAGTTATATGGACGGGAAAGGAATGGAGGGTTATGGTCTGAGTGCAGGTAGATGGGACTAGGGGTGAATGCGTGTTCGGCACGGACTAGAATGGCCGAGATGGCCTGTTTCCGTGCTGTAATTGTTATATGGTTATATGGTAATATGATCATAGCTGATCATTGAAAATCAGTAACCTGTTCCTGTTTTTCCACATATACCTTGATCCCTTTAGCCCCAAGAGCTCAATCGAACTCTCTCTTGAAAACATCCAGTGAGTTGGCCTCCACTGCCTTCTGTGGCAGAGAATTCCACTCTGCAGGAATGGGCCAATCAATGTTTTGAGCCTGTTCTGCCATTCAGAATGGTCAAGGCTCACCCAAATCCCATGAAGTTCAAACATTTGTTAAGCAGCGTTGAATATAGTCTCCGCCATAAAGAATCCCAATGAGATGTAACCATCAGAAGAAAATTTTGCTCAGCCCCATCTGAAAGGATCACTTTCTCTGAAATTATGCTCCTTTCACCTCTGCTAGTATTTTGATGAGATCACAATTCATTCTTTCAAATTCAAGTTCACAAGTTATAGGAGTGGAATTAGTCCATTTGTCCGATCAAGTCTACTCCGCCATTCAATCATGGCTGATCTCTGCCTCCTAATCCCATTTTTCTGCCTTCTCTCCATAACACCCATTCTAACCAAGAATTTGTCTTTCTCTGCCTTAAAAATGTCCGATGGCCTCCACAGCCCTCTGTGGCACTGAGTTCTACAGTTTAACTACCCTCTGACGAAAGAAGTTCCTCCTCACCTCCTTTCTAAAAGAGCGCCCTTTAATTCTGACTACTGGTCCTAGGCTCCCACCAGTGGAAACATCCTTTCCACATCCACTCTATCTACGTCTTTCATTTTTCTACAAGTTTCAATGAGGGTTCCCTCTCAACCTTCTAAACTCCAGCAAGTAGAGGCCCTGTACTGTCAAATGCTCATCATATGTTAACCCCACGCATTCCTAGAATCATTCATGCAAGCCTCCTCTGTGCCCTCTCCAGAACCAGCAATTCCTTCCTCAGATATGGGGCGCAAATATCGTCACAGTACTCCAAATGCGGCCTCACCACTCACTCTTAAAAGTATTAGCCGAATCTTCATACATCAACCCTTTCATCCCCAGAAATAATTTGGTATACCTTATCATCATCTCCAATGCAAGGAGATGTTTTCCTTAAATACAAGATCAAAACTATGCACATTATGCTAGTTGTGGTCTTACCTGTGCTCTGAAGCACTCTTCAAAACTTGAGCACTTTTATGCTCCATAACTGTTGCAATAAGGGTCGTTTTTCCATTAGTCTTCCTAATTATTCTCTGTATTTGCATATTGAATTTCGCACGTCATGTATTAGAATCTCTTAGACCCCTTTTGTAGTGCAATATTTGAGTCTCGTTCCATTAAAACAATTCTTTCTTTGAAGATGGATAACTTGACATTATCCCCCACATTCAATGATGCCCATCAACATCTTGCCCATTCACTTAACCCATCTCTCGGTAGGCTCTTTGTATTCTCAAAAGATAACTTCTCCCTTGATCCAAATCATACAGAGTAAATACAGATCCCATACAAAAGATCACTGCATAAGGTAACGTTATGGGTTATATGATGGCATAGATCGGGGACAAGCTAATAAATAAATCAGTGAACATAATTTTCAGAATGGCAATCAACAATATGTGGGGTGACACAGGGATTGGTACTGCAACCCCATGTATTTAGTTTAGTTTATTGTCACATGTACCGAAGTACGGTGAAAAGCTTTTGTTGCCTGCTATCCAGTTAGCAGAAAGACAATCCTCGATTGGTATCATGGAAATGCTGCCTGACAGGCTGAGTTACTCCAGCACTTGTGTGCAGACCAGTTGACCACTTTTCTGAACTCGTTCAGTCGAGTGTCTAAGACCATGTCATTTTAAGTTGTTATCCCACTCCAATTCTGACATCATTCCTTAACCTCCTATATTATTCCAAAGGCTATTACTAGCTTGAGGAACACCACTTCTTTTTCTAAGTGGGCATCTTATGGACTTCTGGACTGAATAATGAGTCCAACAATTTCAGATAGTCAGCCTTTCCAGCAATCATTTCTTCTGGCAAATCTGTTTCTTCCAAATACATCTTTTTTTAATGTTGAGTAATTCATGAACTATCCTCTTTATTTATCCTTTTATTCACTTAGTTATCCTCCCATCCACACTATCACACATCTTCCCTTTCTCACTCTCCTTTCTTTACCTCTACATCTTTAAACTTGTCATATGTAACTTTCTTCAATTTTGTTGAAGGGTCATTCTAATAGTTTAACTCTTTCTCTCCAAAGATGTTCAAGAAGGAACTGCTAATGCTGGAAAATCGAAGGTAGACAAAAGTGCTGGAGAAACTCAGTGGGTGCGGCAGCATCTATGGAGCGAAGAAAATAGGCAACGTATCGGTCTGAAGAAGGGTTTTCGTCCGAAACGTTGCCCATTTCCTTCGCTCCATAGATGCTGCCGCACCCGCTGAGTTTCTCCAGCACTTTTGTCTACCTTCTCTCCAAAGATGTTGTCCGAACCAAATATTTCCAATTTTGTTTTAATTTAGATTTCTAACATCTGCACTTTTCCTTTTGAAAATAATCAAATTGATTGTAGATTATCTAGAAATGAACAATATGCAAAATTAAATCAACTTTAAAATTCTTGAATTACCGTTCAATAAAATGTCTATATTTTAATTTCAAAATATAAACAACTCACAAATTCCATCACACAGCACCCCGGTTTGTCCAGGAAAGGGAGTTCTTCTGACAAGACTTTAGTCTTGGAAAATAGGTACTTAAAAGTAATCACTTGTTTTAGGTGAGACTTCATAAGTAGTTATTTTACTTGCATTTTGTTTAGATAGACATGGAGCAATTATACAATGCAAGACAGAATAGCACAGTTCACCTGCAAAAATGGTTGCATCCATCTTTCCAACTTTCACTGGAGACCCTACAGATCGCATTTCAGTAGCTACCTCATCCCATATTGGTTCCAATTTCTTGCAGTGGCCACACCAAGGTGCATAAAACTGAAATAAAACCACAGCAAAGGTTACTAGCTGACCCTGTAGTCAGTGAATTCACTATAGTTTAAACAATGTAATGATTTAACTTAATAATCAATGCAGTTTTAGATCATTTGTTCGGGCAAAATTCTTATTCACGCAAAAGCTTCTTTAAAAATGTTTTCAAAACACACATGTCAGCAGCCACCACTTCCTAATAACTAACCAAATTATCATTTTTCACTAAGGAGTGCATTATATCTAATACTCTGGATCAGATCTTCACCAAAATGATCACAGGCATTTTTATTGCTTATTTGCATGCATTTGAGATGGAGTAAATGCACCAATATCTTCTGCTTTCCCCAACTTTCATAATCAAAAAACAACTTGTTACTTTATCTGCTGTTAGAATTGGTTTCTGGTTAAACACATCAAATATCACAAGGTAGGGCACAACTGATCAAACACTAAAGTGAAAAAAGAGGCAGAATAGGATATCAATAGTTCATTCAAGCTCACATTTATTGTCACATGCACCAATTAAGTACAGTGATATTTGAGTTCCATACAGCCATACAAGTAAAAAAAGAACACAATAAACAATAATTTTAACATAACTATCCACCACAGTGGAATCAACATTCCTCAGCGTGGTGGAAGGCAATAAAGTTCAGTCATCTTCCTCCTTTGTTCACCCGTGGTGGTCACCGCCTTTAACCCTCAGCACGGCACAATGTTAAAGCCCGATCGTTAGGATGATGGCGTCGGGACGGAAACACTAGCATGTAGCTCCCAAGTCGGCTTTTCTTACCGGAGACCGCGGCTTCATGATGTTAAAGTTCACAAGCCCCACGGTCGGAGTACTTCCACAGCTATCCTTGCAAAGGATCGCAGCTCCGCGATGGCAAATCCGCGGAGCCTCGCTTGTGGCTTGAAGCTCCAGGTCGGTCTTCAGGAAAGGCCACACAAATCCAGTTGCTAGGCCGCGGGGGAGGGGATGGAGACGTGACATGGAGAAAGATCACATCTCTGTCGAGGTAAGTGACTGATAACGGTTTCCCCCTATTCCCCCCACATAAAAACATACTGAGAAACATTAAAACATACATTTTAGACACATTAAAAATAACAAAAAAGTCTAAATCACACACAGGCTGCCATCTCAGCACCACCCGATGATGTGTATATATATAAATATCTTGTGACAATGCTTCTGGTTTGTTAGGGATCATGACCTAACAAATTGTGCCTATTACTTCGCTTGACTTACTCAGTGTTGTAACAACTTAATAAAACATTTCCTTTGAATAACAGACTGAAAGATACAGAGCTCATGTTTTGAGAAATTTATTAAATGAATTTTGGCATTTGTAAAACTAATTATTACTGAATATTTCCTTTCCTAACTAACCTAAACAAAATATAAATAACTGCTCTCTTTGCAAAGCACTATTTTATGTCTGCCTACTTCATGGAAATTAACAAAAAGAGAAGATGATGATTAGGTACTAACCTATTGGAAACCCTGGAGCCTGAAAAATATGTGCAACTGTGGGTCTGTGACTAGGTGTGCTTCCATTTTAACGAAATGCATAATTTGATTAGTTTAGACATTAGTCTTTACATCAGTTTTGATCTGGGACTAGGTCACAAAATTCCCTGGGCTAAATCATTCAAGGATTTGGACTAGTACTAAAGACAATATGGATATTAAGTATCTAAAATTTGGGAGAAAATAAGCAGATTACAATTTATATAACCCAACCGGAATATGTGGCTTCTAAAATAAGCACATTTCACTTAAAAGTCTGAATGTTTGCTGAACAAAAGTATATTGCACAACAATTAAATAATCTATTATCAACATAGGAAAATGATCAACTATTATCAACACAGGAACAGGTCCTTTGGCCCACAAAGTTTGTGCTGAACATACCTAATTACTCTGATCCCTTTTACCTGAATATGATCCATATTCCTTCTATTCCCTGCACTTCCATGTGCCTATCCAAAAGCCTTTAAAATGCCAATATCGTATCTGTCTCCACCACCACCCCTGGCAGTACGCTCCTGGCCTTCACCACCATAAAAAATGTGCTCTGCACATTTCCATTGAACTTTCCCTCTCTCATCTTATAGATATGCCCTCTAGTGTTGCACAATTCTACCCTGGGGAAAAAGGTTGTGACTAACTACCTTATCTATGCCTCTTATAATATTATATACCTATCAATTCTCTCCCTCAACCTCTGATGTGCTAGAGAACACAATTCAAATCTAACCAACCTTTCCCTGTAGCTAAAACCCTCTCATCCAAACAATATTCTGGTAAACATCCTCAGCATCCTCTCCAAAGCCTCCACATCTTTCCTGCAATGGGGTGACCAGAACTGCACGAAATACCCAAATGTGGCCTAACCAGTCCTATAGAGCTGCATAATGACTTCCTGACTCTTATATGCAATGTTCCTAGCAATCGAGGCAAGCATATCATACACCTTTACCACCCTATCTACTTGTGCTGCTTCAGTTGGCTATGAACTTGGACTCTAAGATCTTTCTGCACATACATACTGTTAAGGGTCTTGCTGTTAACTGTGCTCTGTCCTCACATTCAACCTCCCATGTGCAACATCTCACACTTGCTTGGGTTAAACACCAGCCCACTTTTCGCCCATTTCTGCAGCTAGTGCATATCCCACTGTATCTTTTGACAGCATTCCTCACTGTCTAAGTCCTCCAATTTGGATGTTGTTAGCAAACTTACTCACCAACCTATCCACATTTACATCCAAGTCATTTATTTATATATCAAAAACAAGAAGAGGTCCCAGCACAGATCCATGCAGAACTCCACAGGACACAAACCTCCAACAACCCTCTGCCTTCTATAAAAAGCTAGTTTAGAATCCATACAACCAAGTCATCTCCAATCCCATACATCTTAATCTTCTGGATCAGCCGACCATGAGGGACCTTATCAAAAGCCTTACCAAAATCTACACTGAAGGTCAGCTCAAAGTTTTAAGCAGGCATGAAAAGTTATTAAATTCATTCTTCAAATTCCAACATTACTACCCAGTGACATACTTATGTCAGTGTCCAGCTTTTACAGTGTACAACTGAAGTTCAGATTTGACTATTTTGAATGAATTAAGATTTACAAGAAATATAAATACAAGACTGTTTATTTAAGGGCAGCACCAGTCAGCAGTAAAATACAAAATCATTTATACCAAAACCAGAAGTTCACATTTTCTAATTTTGAAAAATCTTCAACTGCCATGTAGTATTGCTACTTAAATTCTTACTTGCACAGTATTAGACAGTTTAACATGTGATTACTTGCACTAAATAATTTAAAGCTGCTTTGAGGGTATAGCAAGCGGGGTTGACAATGGAACACATCACGTGCCACACACAGGACCTTCATTTAAGATTAGGGATCATGGAATCGATGACACTGTATTAGAGTGGATAGCTGGTTGTTTAATTGCCAGAAAAGAAATACTATGGACGTATTTTCACAAAACAACAACTAACCATTTCTTGTCTTATTTAAGGGCCTGTCCCACTTGCCGATTTTTTTCAGTGACTGGCGGCATCGTTGACTGATGTATCAGGTCGCCGAAAAAGTCATGGCGTGATGACGTATCGCAACATTTTTTTGTCGCTGCTGGATTTTGAAATGACACCGGCAGTCACCGGAAAAAAAAAATCGCCAAGTGGGACAGGCCCTTGGTCTTCACCCATTTCCTTTAAAAAAAATGTTTATGTTGAGTTAGTAGTACAAAGCTTATTAGGAAAGGGAGCTACAAGGCGGTGCAAAGGGGCTACAAATGGATAAAAAACCTTCCAATGAAAGGGAAAAAAACCAAATTTACAACATTACTTCTAGAATCTGAAGGCACTAAAGTGCATGAGAGTCAATGAAATACCACATAGTTCAGGAAAAAAGACTGGAGAGATTAAACTTTGTGCTAAAATACCACACTTCTTGAAAAGCTTGAAGATCAATACATTTTAATAATGAGAGAACCTGGCTAGTCCATGCATACATACAATTACAAAGTTGAGACGAAGCTGTGGTAAGCAATTAAACAATTAGTAAGGCAAATAGCTTTATTACTGCAGAGAGCCAGATTGGAGACTAGCAATTATAAAACACATTTTGTCTTTCTTTCAGGATTTCCAAAGTGCTTTGTAAATAATGATGTACATTTGGGCTGATGTCATAATTTTAATACATGGAAGCATAGCAGGCTGTTCAGATACATCAAGGCATCAGAAACAATAATATATTGACCAAATAACTAGTTTTGATATAGTGATATATACAGGCTAAGATACCTGGATATGTCACATTCTCCTCTTGAGACACAGATATTATGGTACTTTATTTTACATCTGGCAGGCATCAGAATAGAAAGTACTGCAAAAAAATGCCAGTTTTGATTTTTGTTCTCAAGTCTATTTAAAGAGATTCAAGTCTACCATCTCTGGCAGCCAACTACCAATTGGGTGACAACAATTGTTGATCCTTTCAGCACTGATAAATTTACTCAACCTGGATAGGATGCAACAATGATTCTCTGAATTACTTCCCAAGTTGATAAGAATTATCCTGTGAGCAGGGAATCTAAATAATGGATATATATTTTCAGGAGGTTAGGAAAATTAGAGGTGAAATCATTAAAATGCAACCAACTAATTCTTGAAGCAGGACAGTTAGTGAGAAGTTGTTTCCACTGTCTCAGCCAAGCATGCCATATTCACTTGATACCGAAGTGAGAATGCATTTCTTCCATATAACCATATAACAATTACAGCACGGAAACAGGCCATCTCAGCCCTACAAGTCCGTGCTGAACAATTATTTTCCCTTAGTCCCACCTGCCTGCACTCATACCATAACCCTCCATTCCCTTCTCATCCATATGCCTATCCAATTTATTTTTAAATGATACCAACGAACCTGCCTCCACCACTTCCACTGGAAGCTCATTCCACACCGCTACCACTCTCTGAGTAAAGAGGTTCCCCCTCATGTTACCCCTAAACTTCTGTCCCTTAATTCTGAAGTCATGTCCTCTTGTTTGAATCTTCCCTATTCTCAAAGGGAAAAGCTTGTCCACATCAACTCTGTCTATCCCTCTCATCATTTTAAAGACCTCTATCAAGTCCCCTCCTTAAACTTCTGCGCTCCAAAGAATAAAGACCTAACTTATTCAACCTTTCTCTGTAACTTAATTGTTGAAACCCTTGAAGCCAATGAGAAATACTTAGAATTGGTCACTGAATATGCTCAGTCATTAAAATAATTTTGGGTAAAAGTGTTAAGGAAGTTCAGCAATAAACCGACTGAATGGTGGAACATGTTTGGAACGCTAGATTATCTATTTCTGCACCAGCTGTTTCAATATCTTGCTTGTTGCGGCTTTCAACAATCATTCGGCCAAACAACAATTGCCTAAGAATGACTCAAAGGATAGAAAATTGCGATACGTCATTCATAGAAAAACAAAATTGTATCTTGTGTGAGAGTTAACAACCATTTGTGCCAATTTTGTGATGCATCACTCCTTAATGCAACTAAATGCATTTGCAGATGTACAATCCAACAACTAAAACATTAAAATGGAATGCTTTATAACCATGTATATCAGTGTTGGACATTTTATTCAGGTAATGATAATAGTAAATGAGTTTGATTCAAAGGGTACAAAAATAAACACAGGAACGCAAATCAGTATTAGTAGTCACTTGAACAAGAATGAATTAATTGGGGCAGGGCAGCATTGTTTGTCAAGGCAAATTGGGTAGATCTAACGTGAAACTGGGATTGGTCTCCGAGCAAAAGATGAGGTTGAGTATGGATCTAAGAGATACTTACGATGGTGGCGGATGTAGAGAAAAACTGATGGCAGAATGATTTAAAAAAAAATTTTAAAAAATGGAGTGTGCCACTAGTCGAGTTGTGGTGGCTGATTAAATCGGAGTTTAAACAGGGAACTAATCATAAAGTACTCAAAATAAAACAAATTGCAGAACTGTGGAGAGAAGGTTGTACTGTGATGCAAGGGCCAGGCTGAAGAGAGAGAGAAAAAAGTGGTCAGGAGTGGAACTAGCTGGATTGTTCTTACATGGAGCAAAATAAGGATTTGGTCTCCTCCTGTGCTGTAAACTTGGACACAATAAAACTGACACTGCAGTCTTATTAAGTTAACCCAAAAGGTACAAAACTAGCTTTAATTATCTAAAGAAAAGACATTGCTATAAACTAAAATATATTCTTTAATGAACAGCAAAAATCATTGGGCTATTAACATTTTGCATGACCTAATCATACCTTTTGAACCAAAAATGTCAGTTGCTAAAGATTAATTACCTGCATGGACCAAATAAATTACAAAAGCAATATCAAAAATAGTGCAAGATATAGGTTGGTCCAGAGCTGGAATATTGCACACAGTTCAGGTCGCCACACTATGCGAGAGAATATGTTGCTGCGATGGAATGTTTGAATTACGAGGAACATCTTGATAAGATTCATTTGTTTTTCTTGGAGCAGAGAATTTTTTGGGGAGGCAGAGGTGGGAGGAGGGGTGATGGGGTGGAATCTGACAATGATGTACAAATTTATATGTGGGCATAGATTAGTTAGATAATAGGAAACGTTTCCCTCTAACAAAAGCATATGAAATCACAGAGCACAGATTTGGTGAGTGGCAAGATCATCACAGAGGATCTGATAATTTATTTTCCACCAGAAAGGGTGGTTGTAATTTGAAGCACACTGCTTGAGCAAATAGTTAATATTCTCACAACGTCTAATAAAAACAAATCTGGATATGCTCTTGAATTGTTAAGTACAGAAGGCTACAGTGCAAGTGCTGGTAAATGGGATTGCATGGATGGGCTCTTGATGGTTGGCATGGACATGGGTCAAAGGGTCTAATTCTATCCTTATGAATATGATTCTATGTACACTTGTGTAAAATCAGTCAGCAGCAGATTTTTAAAACAATAAACAGCAGGTTGTAGTTGGGGTGCAAATATTCTAATGTCATATTGTACAGTAACAAATCAGCAAAATGTTTCTTGACAGTCCTGTGAAGAGACATTTAGTATATAGGTCACTGACCATTCTAGATTGCGAAGTAGCTTAGCTCTCGTAGCTCAAAATAACCTCACTTGCATAAGATGGCATTTATTACATAGTACCGTTGCAATTTATGTGGTGCACCTGCATAAACAACTGAACCTTCTAACTGAAAAACAAGCTACTCTTAATCTCTAAAGATCACTAACAACTGTAGCGTTATTTTTGGTGTAGTATTAGTCAATTAGCTGTAATGGAAAATGTCTATGAGCCTGACATTCTACTGCATTTAATTTTAAATTTAACAAATGGAAATAAGTCCATACTTACATCTACCAACCAAATGTCATCTTCTCTATTTTCTTTAAACCTGCAACAAAATCACCATTGTGTCAAATTCAGAATTCTAACATACTATAGTATTCAAGCTAAGACTTTTTTTGGAAATCCCTCTCTAGAGGGATTTTGGTCACTGGAAGCCAAAGAGCCATTTCTGTCGCCAAACTGCACATAGCAAGACTTGCACTTGGTCCCAAAATACACTGGGCCAAATCGTACTTACCTCTATCTGGCAGTTCTTCAAGGACCACCAGAGACATCGTCCATACTAAATTGGATAGTTATATGGATGGGAAAGGAATGGAGGGTTATGGTCTGAGCGCAGGTATATGGGACTAGGGGAGATTATGTGTTCGGCACGGACTAGAAGGGTCGAGATGGCCTGTTTCCGTGCTGTAATTGTTATATGGTTATATGGTTATACCAGCTTCAGCTCATCTCTGACCACTTGGCCTACACATTAAAATGCAGAAGTCAGAGGTATCAGACTTTCTACTCTATTGAGTCTAGTGCCAACATTCTGACTTTTTGCAAAATTGTAGAATCTGAACTGAATGTGTCATAGGATTTACTGATTTAAATTTTTATTTTTTTTAAACTGATTAGGGATTATGCAGAAGCCTAGAATGGATATGCAAGGTTAAATTATACTTTTAGCTGTGTCAGTACAAATTGTAAGCCAAGTACACAGTTTTATGACCACAATATACTTACTGTTAAATGAAAAATAAATTATAATCTTTTTAAAGTACAGTAATTTTAGACCCACAGCAGCTCAATTTTCCACATGGCCCGAATCCCACCAAATTTCAATTGGAGCTGGTGATGTTCAGTTGTTTGAAAATTCACATCTCAGACTTCTGCCCCTGCACTTTGATACGAGTCCAGCCACACAGTCTACTTTTCCTCAGATTCTTGGTTGGATGTGAAACCCCATGGTTTATAATAGGGATTCTAACCCTCCAGATTAGAAGACAAAGTCAAAGCCAAATTTTATTTAAAAAATGTTAAAGCAATATTTTAAAGTTGTGCTTTTTAACTTCCAATTTAAGTAATTTCAGCAGCATTTTAAATATTCTTCAATATTAATTCAAAACTTCAGTTTTTCAGCTGGCAAAGCTACAAACAACTCTGTCAGCTGCAAAAAAAAACCTTTGATGGCATTTAAGTGCATAGTCTCAGCACTTTATTGGAATTTCAAATGTCATTCCAACCTGCCACAAGGCTTAAGTGCACCTAAATGTGCCAAGCAAAGACTGCAGATGGTAATACGGGGAAGTCCACTCCCCATATTTTTAATCACTGGACAAATACCTTATTTTAATTCCATAGATTTTATCTTCCTGTACGATATCACTGTGTGAAATAACGGAATGATTTATGGCAGAGAAGGGAGAAACCTGCTTATTCAATTTTCTCATTTACCAGATCATTCCTTATAGCCTCCAATGAGTAACAACACAATTTCCCTTAACATACTTTCCATTCCTCGTCTCAGAGTGATTCCTCAAATCATAATTGTAATTTCGACACCCATCCACTCAACATCCCCTTTATATCTTTTGCTCGAAACTTTAAATCTGCAGTTCTTGAACCGCTAGTCAATATATATAGCTATCTTCTGTTTCTCCAAATGAATCAAGATTTTGTACCTCAGTCATTATCAACAACTTTAGTTAATTTCAACCCTATTTTCCCATTTGCAATATTTTCTTCAATTTGTTGTTTTCTCAAATCTAAATGCAGAATATATTTGTAAGAGGTCCTGTAGCACCTCTTTCAACCTCATCTACTGCATTCGGTGCTACAGGACACACCAATGTAAAGGAGACCACAAGTTTAGACTTTGCTTAGGTTTATATGTAGGAAGGAACCGCGTTTACTGGTTATACACTGATGAGACACAATATGCTGGAGTAACTCAGCAGGACAGGCAGCATATCTGGAGAGAAGGAATGGGTGACATTTAAGATCTGAAGGGTCTCGATCCAAAATGTCACCCATTTCTTCTCTCTAGAAATGCTGTCGGTCCCGTTGTGTTGTTTAGATTTATTGTCACCTGTACAACAAAAAGCTTTGTTTTGCATGCTATACAAACAGATCAGATATACCATACATAAATGCAATCATGTCAAACTCAAGTACAATCGAAAGAGCAAAGGGCAAAATACAGCGTGAAGAATATAGTCCTCATCTTTGTACTGCAGCAGTTCCATAGACAAACTCAAATGTCCACAACAGGATAGAGGTGAATCAGACAGTACATTACCTTTTGAAAGGACCATTCCAAAGTCTGATAACAGAGAAAGCTGTTCCAGAGTCCAGTGATGTACGCTTTCAAGATTCTGTAGTTGACCATTTCACCAAACACTTTTGTGCTCTGTCACCCACGGCCAGCTGGAGTTCCTGGTTGCACACCATTTTAACTCCTCTTTCTATTTCTATACCAACCTTGTACTCTCCGTTGCCAGACTGAGGCTACACACAAACTGGAAGGCCAGCTTATATAGCGCCTTTCTAATACTCAAGCTTACGACCCAACAGTATGAACATTGTCTAATTTGAAGTAATGCCTTTTAACCTGCCCTACCTTTCCCTGGCCTTTCCAGAACGTAAACATTTCTCTCACCACTCCAGTCACCCTGTTCCTTTCTCCTCCTGCACACTCATCACCTATCCCCAGCCCTACATTTCCCTTTAACCTCTGCACTTGACCTGGCCCCGTGCTCTTCTATCCTCAGATTCAATGATGGCACTGGAGAATCTGTGAGTGCTCGTCCAAGAAGTGGCTCTAGAATCATCCAAAACAATCGACCTATTCTTTTAAATCTGAGTTCAGCTCAAGATTCCAGAATTGAAATTCCTGTGTCTGCAATTATGATAAATGTTGAGTGTTTTGCCTACTATATAATATTCCATTAAAAAAAATATTGAGTTGGAGGCCCTTTTTGTTCCTTTTCTAACAGAGTGAATCTGAAACAAACTAATCTGAAAGAGGCTACTTTATTAATGCACAAAAAACTACTTATTATAGACCAGTTAGCCTGACATCGGTGGTGGGGAAGATGCTGGAGTCAATTATAAAAGATGAAATAGCAGTACATTTGGACAGCAGTAGCAAGATCGGTCCGAGTCAGCATGGATTTACGAAGGGGAAATCATGCCGACTAATCTCCTGGAATTTTTTGAGGATGTAACGAGGAAGATGGACAAGGGAGAGCCAGTGGATGTAGGGCACCTGGACTTTCAGAAAGCATTTGATAAGGTCCCACATAGGAGATTAGTGGGCAAAATTAGAACACATGGTATTGGGGGTAGGGTGCTGACATGGATAGAAAATTGGTTGGCAGACAGGAAACAAAGAGGAGGGATTAACTGGTCCCTTTCAGAATGGCAGGCAGTGATTAGTGGGGTACCGCAAGGCTTGATGCTGGGACCGCTATTTACAATATATATTAATGATTTAGATTAAGGGTTTACAAGTAATATTAGTAAATTTGCAGATGACACAAAGCTGGGTGGCAGTGTGAACTGTGAGGAGGATACTATGAGGATGCAAGGTGACTTGGGCAGGTTGGGTGGGTGGGCAGTTGCAGTTTAATGTGGATAAATGTGAGGTTATCCACTTTGGTGGTAAAAACAGGAAGGCAGATTATCTAAATGTGTCAAATTGGGAAAAGTGGAAGTACAACAGGATCTGGAAGTCCTCGTTCATCAGTCACTGAAAGTAAGCATGCAGGTACAGCAGGCAGTGAAGAAAGCCTGCTTGTTGGCCTTTATAACAAGAGGAGTTTAGTATAGGAGCAAATAGGTCCTTCTGCAGCTGTACAGGGCCCTAGTGAGACCACACCTGGATTATAGTGTGCAGTTTTGGTCTCCAAATTTGAGGAAGGACATTCTTGCTATTGAAGGAGTACAGCGTAGGTTCACAAGGTTAATTCCCGGGATGGCAAGACTGTCATATGTTGATAGAATGGAGCGCCTGGGATTGTATACTCTGGAATTTAGAAGGGTTGGAGGGTATCTTGTTGAAACATAAGATTATTTATGGCGAGTTCTCACGGTGCGACCTGAAGCAAGATGTCACCCGAGTGAAGTGGTCGTGGTCCAGCACGAGTTCCGCACGATAAAGTGTTCCCACGATAAAGAGTTCCCACGGTACTCGGCAATTCTGTCATTTGTGCGACTGACTTGTCCGTCTCCCGATCTTTCCCGTTAATCGTGAATGAACATCGTGGACTGTAGTGTAGTTAATCACGTGGCACAAATGATGTCACTTTTTTTTCACACGCTATATAAATATCCTCCGTTCGTAGAATTGTCTCATTTGCAGACATGCCTATACAAAGTTGGTTCGAGTACAGGCTGGTTGTTATTTTCATTGACGTGCTGTATGCATTAGCGCAACATGTGCATCGAAAACGCTTGCGTGAAGGCAGAAGGGTGAGATTAATTAAAAAGATAATTAAGAGGAAGTCTCACTGGGTTAAGCCCATGTTTCAACGGAGACCTCAATTAGGACAATATGAGCAACTGCTTAATGTGCTGTGCGAAGAGGATAAAAGTGCATTCAAAAACTTTGTCAGAATTTCACCCGAGCTCTTTAATGAGTTAAAGAATAATTTGGGACCTCATGCATAATTTATTTTATGGCTCTAAAAGAGACATGATTCCCACTTCAAACGAAGAGGGTGTAAAAGCTGTCTGCCACTACTTTTACATTGCAGCTGCAGGGAACAGACAGACTTATAAGATAAATTAAAGGTGACTGCAAAAACAGCACTTTTACATCTGTAGCATTGTATGTTGTAAAATCATGGATAACATTAAATTGTTCTCCTGTACATAAACTAATATATTGTTATAGTTACTCACATGAGCACCGGGGATACTCAGCAGCCTTCGTCTCCAGCAGGTTGCGCTTTCTCTCCCTATTTCTATAATCCTCTCTGGATTTGTCATAGAGAATCTCATTGAATTGGTACCACTCCACCAGTTCACCCTCTTGTTCCCTGTTGAAGTTATATGGCTTTACCTTCTGCCATCTAACCTTTATGTTCTCGTCTGCTGAGAATATTGTGGAGGCAACAGCTACTGGGGAGGCAATCTCAAATCCACCTTGATCACCCTCTCCCTGCTCCAAGGAGCCCACAGGCAGTGGTATCTCTGGCATCTCCTCTTGCCTCTCCACCTGTCTCTCTTGCTGAGTTTCCTCCTCATTTACCTGCATGGCTAAAAACTTTCCGACTTTCTTTGACCCCTTTCTTTGCGATTTTCTGAGAGGCATCTCTGCAAGTCTTACTGTGAAAAAGATTCTCAAACAATGACAATTAGGTGGGACGTCCTCGATGGACACATGGTCCATTGGCGATATTGAGACCACCTCTTTTACTCACCTTATGTCCCTTCTGTCCAGCTTCCGGGTTTACCGTTCGCAGGAGTTCCCACGGTATTCGCAAGTGTCATTACGGATATCGCACGGATATCGCACTGGCATCTGCGTCCATACAATGTTGCAACGCTGCTCAAGACACTCTTGGAGAAATTCAAAAATGTTTGAATTTTCTCCCGACCTTACCAAGTCACACGACTACCTGCCGTTAGCGCCACGGAGGTCCTCGGTGGTCCACGAATGCCGTACTGCTATCGCAGAAGGTTCCCACGATGTTAAATCTTGTTAGGTCTTGCTTCAGGTCGCACAATGAGAAAGCCCTTTAAGGGTTTGGACATGCTAGAGGCAGGAAACATGTTCCCGATATTGGGGGAGTCCAGAACCAGGGGCCACAGTTTAAGAATAAGGGGTAGGGCATTTAGATTGGAGATGAGGAAATACTTTTTCCACACAGAGAGTTGTGAGTCTGTGGAATTCTCTGCCACAGTAGGGGGTAGAGGCTGGTTCTCTGGATGCTTTCAAGAGAGAGTTAGATAGAGGTCTTAAAGATAGCGGAGTCAAGGAATATGGGGAGAAGGCAGGAACGGGGTACTGATTGTGGATGATCTGCCATGATCACATAGCATGGCGGTGCTGGCTCAAAGGGCAATTGGCCTATTCTTGCACCCATTGTCTATTGTCAAATGAGAATTTAAGTTTCTAAAAATTTAAATATTTCTCTGATTGATTGTTGAGCATCATTTTACTCGAATAATCAGCCTTTGTTCTATGATACACAATTCATAGTTCCAGCCCCACTCCAGACAACTGTACCACACAACTAATTGTACAAACACCAATATATTTAATATTTCATACCTGTGTTCTGAAACTAATGCTGTTCCAGTGAATAAAGTAAGCATAGTGATCAAGGATATGAATTCCAATAGCAAAACCTGCTGTTTTGTCTCGGGTGTATGCTGTTGATCTGTACCTTGTGTAAGATTTCTTGTTTGTGTTTGTTGGATCATAAATTCAAAATATCACCATGTACCCAGAGCAGAACAGGATACAGCTGGGCCCATTGCTTCAATGATTTGGATGAGAATATACAAGGCATGATTAGAAAGTTTGCAGATAACACTAAAATAGGTGATGTCATAGACAGTGAAAATGGTTATCAAGAAATACAGCGGGACCATGATCAGCTGGGCAAATGGGCTGAGGAATGGCTAATAGCCCTGTCCCACTGTACGAGTTCATTCAAGAGTTCTCCCGAGTTTGCCCTGATTCGAACTCAAAGAGTTATGGTAATGGCCGCTCATAGGTACTCAGGGCTCTCATGGACATTTTTCAACATGTTCACGATTATTCCCGAGCTTACCGCGTTTCCCAGAGTACCTGCCATTAGCGTTACGAGCCACTAATAGACGTCACCGAGCTCCGATGTACCCGCTATGTACATTCTACGTGCTTACCACGAGTTCGATTTTTTTTTTAAAACTCGGGAGAGCTCTTGAATGAACTCGTACAGTGGGACAGGGCTTTAATGGAGTTGAATTCAACTGAGTGAGATGCGTTGCATTTAAGGATGTCAACGTGTGCAGTCATGCAGTTTGGTACTAGAAATAAAGGCACAGATTATTTTCTAAATGGGGAAAGGATTCAGAAATGATGTGCAAAGGGACTTGGGAGTGCTGTTGCAAGATTCCCAAAAACGTTAATTTGCAAGCTGAACTGGTAGTAAGGGAGGCAAATGCAATATTATTATTTATTTCGAGAGGACTAGAAAATAAATACAGGGATGCAATTCTGAGGCTTTATAATGCACTGGTCAGACCGCATTTGGAGTATTGCGAGCAGATATGGGCCCATAACTGTGGAAGGGTGTTTCTATTGTTAAGCTTCAATGAGGTTCTCATCCATCTCAACTCTCGCAAGTACATGCCCAGTGTCACCAAATGTTCATCATACGTTAACCCAATCATCCCCGGGATCATTCTTGTAAAGTTCCTCTGGACCCTCTCCAATTACAGCACATCCTTCCGCAGATATATATTTATTTAATGTTAAAATAATGCTATCATTGCATTTGCCTTCTCACTACCTATTCAACCTACAAATTAACTTTTGGGGAATTCTGTAAAGGCACTCACAAGCTCCTTTGCGGCTACGATTTCCGAATCCTCGCCCCATCTATGCGGTTATTCCTACTACCATAGTGCATGACTGCACACTTTGCTACACTGTATTTAATTTGCCACTTCTTCTGCCTACTATCCTTAGCTGTCCATCCTTCTGCATAGTCCCCGCTTCCTCTACACGTCCTGCCCCTTCAGCTATCTTCGTATCACCCGCATACTTGGGCAAAAAGCCTTCAATTCCAAATCATTGATATACAATGTGGTCAGCCAACTAGAAAAAGCCCCCTTGATTACCACTCTTTACCTTCTGCCACTCAGCCAACCTTCTATCCATGCTAGTATTTTCCCTCTAATACCATGGGATCTCGTCTTGTTTAGCAGCCTCATGTATGGTATCTTATCAAATGCCCTTTGAAAATACAGACAAACATCCACTGACTTTCCTTTGTCGATCCTGCTATTTACTTCCTCAAAGAATTCCAACGGATTTGCCAGGCAAGATCTCCCCTTCAGAAAACCATGCTGAATCTGGCCTATTTGATTATGTGACTCTTAGTACTCGGAAACCTCTTCCTTAATAATCTTACCAACAATTGAAGTTGAACTAACTGGCTTGTAGTTTCCCCCCTTTTTACTTTGCTCCCTTCTCGACAACTGGGCAACATTTGTAATTTTCCAGTCCTCTGGGACAATTCCCGACTCCAGTGATTCTTGAAAGATCACCACTAATTCCTGCACACTCTCTAAAGTTACTTCTTTCTGAACCCTGGGGTGGATTCCATCTGGCCCAGGTGACTTATGCACCTTCAGACTTCAGCTTTCAGAACACCTCTCCTTAGTAATTGCACCTCCACTAGCTTCTGCCCCATGACTCTCTTGAATTTCAGGCACGTGCTGGTGTCTTATGCTGTGAAGAGTGAATCAAATAAATTATTCAATTCAACTGCCATTTCTTTATTGCCTATTATGTTCAGTTTTATTCACCCTGCTATCGAAAAGATAGCATTAAGCTGGTAAGAGTGTAGAAAATATTTACAAGGATATTGTCAGGTTTGGAGGGCCTGGGCTCTAATGAGATGTTGGACAGACTTTATTCCATGGAGCACAGGATACCGAGGGGAGCAGATTTTAGAGGTGTATAAAAATGAGGGGATTAGATAGGGTGAATCCAGAGAGAGCTAGATGGCATAAAGTTAGGGTGAAAGTAGAAGATTTTGTGGAAATCCGACGCGCAATGTATTCACAGAGGATGGTGGATATCTGTAACAAACTGCCAGTAGTTGTCATTGAGGTAGGTACAATAACATTTAAAATACATTTGGAAAGGTACATAGATAGTGGTTTAGGGCAAATGGGACTAGTTTTGATAGGAATTCTTGGTTTGTATAGATGTTTGTTCCCATGCTGTATTACTTTATGGTACTTCTGAGGGGTTTATGTAGATACAGTTTCCATATGCAATAAACAAAAGTCCAAATTTTTATTTGCATAAACTTAAATGATCTCAGGTTATTATTTAAGAGCAGGAGGGGAATTCTCCAAGCATATTAGCCAATATTTAAGTGCATTATAGTAATAGGCTGCTCGGCCTTTTAAGTATGACTGTATGCCAAAGGTGTCAAAGTTCAATGTAAAGGATTTGAGTATAGGAGCAGGGAGGTTCTACTGCAGTTGTACAGGGCCTTGGTGAGACCACACCTGGAGTATTGTGTACAGTTTTGGTCTCCTAATCTGAGGAAAGTCATTTTTGTCATAGAGGGAGTACAGAGAAGGTTCACCAGCCTGACTCCTGGGATGGCAGGACTTTCATATGAAGAAAGACTGGATAGACTTGGCTTGTACTCACTAGAATTTAGAAGATTGAGGGGGGATCTTATTGAAACTTACAAAATTCTTAAGGGGTTAGACAGGCTAGATGCAGGAAGATTGTTCCCGATGTTGGGGAAGTCCAGAACAAGGGGGTCACTGTTTAAGGATAAGGGGAAAGTCTTTTAGGACCGAGGTGAGAATTTATTTTTTCACACAGAGAGTGGTGAATCTGAGGAATTCTCAGGATTACACAAATTGTTATGTGAAATAATGTGCGCACAAGTGCAAAGCTCGAAGTCCCTTGCAGCCAAGCTCTGGGGTTTTAGATGCTCTCTGGTGCATTCTGAGCCTTATTTTGGAGCATTTTTGCACCAGATTTATGACCAATATTTCAGAAATAATTTTGGTTGAGTCAAGAGTAATGAGTGGGTGGAATGGAATCATTGGGGTCAGTTTTTGCAGTAAAGAAACCCTTATTTTAGAAAATGTTTTGTGTGTTTTGATTGCTTGTTACTGTTAAGACTGTTAGTGTGTGCAGTGCACCTTTAATCAAGTCACAATTATTTATATAGCACATTTAAAAAACAACTCTCGTTGGCCAAAGTGCTTTACATTTGTTATAAGAATAGTATAAACAAACAAACTACATACATATATGCATATAGCCCTTGCTCAGTGGACGTCAGGAAAGGCTTGGGAGTATAGATAAGATTTTAGTCTTGACTTAATGGAGTCGATGGAGGGGGCAGTTCTGATGGGAAAGGGGATGCTGTTCCAGTCTAGGAGCTGCAACCGCAAAGGTGCGGTCGCCCCTAAGCTTATGCCTAGACCACGGGATATTCAGCAGCCCCAAGTCGGCTGATCTGAGGGACCTGGAGGTGGAGTGGTGGGTGAGAAGAGTTTTAATGTAGGAGGGGGCAAGCCCATTGAGGGCTTTGTAAACTTAGAGTAGGGTCTTGAAATGTATACGGAACCGCACAGGGAGCCAGTGGAGAGAGGCCAGGATCGGGGTGATGTGGTCCCTTTTTCGGGTGCCCGTCAGGAGTCTCGCTGCGACGTTTTGGACAAGTTGCAGGCGGGACAGGGAAGATTGGCTGATGCCAGTGTAAAGAGAGTTGCAGTAATCTAGGCCGGAGGAGATAAATGTGTGGATGATCTTTTCAAGGTCATCAAAGTGGAGGAATTGTTTTATTTTAGCTATCGTCCGAAGCTGAAAGAAGCTAGCATCAAATATCACGCCGAGGTTTTTGACGTGAGGTTTGAGTAGTGGGGTAAAGCTTCCAAGGCTGCCTGCTATCATTTTAATTGAGTCCGTGGGGCCGAGAAGGATGACCTCAGACTTGCTCTCATTTAGTTGGAGGAAGTTCTGGGCCAT
Source organism: Amblyraja radiata (assembly GCF_010909765.2). NCBI lineage: Eukaryota > Metazoa > Chordata > Chondrichthyes > Rajiformes > Rajidae > Amblyraja > Amblyraja radiata. Next base: position 10,261,507 of record NC_045959.1, on the reverse strand, counting down.
CCAGCATTTTATATCCTCGAGGCAGCGGGTAAGGTTAAGTAGATTTGATTGTTTTTTGGGCTTCAGGGGGAGATAGAGTTGTGTATCGTCTGCGTAGCAATGGAAGGAAATGCCGTGCCTTTCAATGACTTGGCCTAAGGGGAGCATATACAGGGAGAAGAGAATGGGGCCAAGGATGGAACCTTGTGGAACCCCACAGCAGAGATCAGCTGGGGAGGAGAAAGAGTTGCCTATGTTAGTCGAGAAACTCCTACCTTTGAGGTAGGAGATGAACCAGCTTAGGGCAGTGCCATCAATACCAACCCCGTACCAGAGACGGTCAATTAGGATGGTGTGGTCGACAGTGTCAAATGCTGCGCAACATGTCAATTTCAACATGGAATAGTGATGCGAGTACAACATTTAGTTCGACTTCAATTTCCATCATGAAAATTGAAGACAACTAAATGGTGCATTTACATCACTATGATTGGTTTCAAACTGACCTATTTTACTGTCATACTATTAAAACAAATTCTAGTTCTATGACTCATAAACAAGATCTCAAATCACATTTTGAAGCGAGGGGCCGGCGAGGGGGGGGAAGGCGAGGCGAGGGGCTAGTGGTGTGGGGGGGGGAAGGCGAGGGGTCGCCGGCGGGGGGGGGGCGAAGGCAAGCGGGGTGGGGGGGGAAAGGAAGGCCGCGGCAGGGGCGTGGGGGGAGGCAGGGATGCGGCTGGAGCGGCGCCTGGGTGTTGAGGTCATGGCCGCTGCCAGGACTGGATTCAGAGTCAGTCGTTCCCACTCCCACCCGGCGATGGGAGAACGGTCAACCGGACTGGGCACCAGGCTGACCGGCGGATGGAGGCGATGGACTGGGCGGGCAGACATCGCAGCCCTGGGCCCGGAGAAGCGCCCACTCCTTTTTTCCCCCCCAAATCATCCCGCGGGCTGGATTGTACCCTTCGCGGGTAGTTTGACACCCCCAATAAAAAACAGACTCCCCCTCCTGCCACGCAATGCAGTATTCCAGTCACTCAGACAAGGCACGAGGCATCGATGCGATGTATCATTGTGTGCACGCGCAGAGAGACGGTGTCATTTTGCGTCGCTACTGCATCACCGGCCTCCCCCAACTGCGCAGGCGCGGATGATCGCAAATATTTTTTTCCCTCAAATCATCCAGCAGGCCGGAACCAGAATTTCCCGAATTGCGGGTAATTTCCTTCGAAGTGGGAACACTGAAATCCGCCCCCAATTTTTTCCTTTACTCTGGAAAATGGTGCCACGGTCATCCAGCTGCTTCTCTAGTTCTGTCCATCTTATGTGTCCTTGGCGCGCTAATTACGCGAGCTCGTGCTCGCGTTGAGGCGCGATGGTCCCGCAAAGGTCGCGCACGACTTCATGCGACCGCACAGCCGCCTGGAGCGCATGACGGCATTTGATGATGGACACAAAATGCAGGAGTAACTCAGCGGGACCGGCAGCATCTCTGGAGAGAAGGAATGGGTGATGTTTCGGGTCGAAACTCTTCTTCAGTCTGAAAGAAGGGTCTTGACCCGAAACGTCACCCATTCCTTCTCTCCAGAGATGCTGCCAGTCCCGTTGAGTTACTCCAGCTTTTTGTGTCTATCTTCAATTTTCTTGACCCCGCTCTAGGAGTAGAAGTGGGGGCGGATCCAGACCGCAACGGCCGTGAGCCCCAGGCCGAGCTCGGCGATCGCTTGCCTGCTGCTGTTGGAGGTGAGACGTTGTGTCGCGCCAGGGTCCTGGGCCTGTCCCACTTTGCCCGTCAGGTGCGCACAAAGATTTCGTTCGCTACAAAATTTTGGAGCGCCGCTCGATCTCGCGCACAACTCCATACCCCTCCGCGTTTCTAAGTGGGACCGGCCCCGCGCGGCCACATGATGCCCGTGCGCCTCAACGCGACGACGAGGTCGCGTAATTTGCGGGCCGAGGACACGCAAGTGGGACAGGGCCGTAACACGTTCGTTCAGGAGCTGCACCTGGACACAATTTCTGCAGGTGTAGTTTCCAGAAGCACCCTGTCTTCCCACAACCTGCAAGAAACACACTGCTCCAACATGCCTGCCATTTCTTCAGAAGACAGGACACAATTTCAAACAAGTGTAGCCTCCTTGCCTCAGCCTCCTCGCCGAAGACTCTTGAGCCAAATACTCGCACTTTTCTCACAAGGCACGTCCCTTGACAAGCCGCTCCTCGACTGGCAGCTCCCCTAGAGCAACCTTGCTTAAATTGGCTGATTAATTGCCTTTCACCAATTTACCAATTTGTAAATTAAATTCCTTAGCCAATCTCTTCACCTGTTGCCGACATCTCAGCCAATCCTCAGCCTTTCCCTCCAACTCACCAACTTCCAGCCAATCATAGCTTTCGCTGCTTCTGGCTGTTCCTTCTCTCCTACCTTCACGGTCACTTTATTTCATGTTTCATGTATTTTTATGATTGTTGGCAGATCAATTTCCCTCCTGGGATAAATATCTTCTCGTTCTCCACTGTATCTCTAAACTAAACTGAACCTGCTCTGGACCCTCTCCAACGTCAGCACATCTTTCCTCAAATATGAGTCTCAAACCTGCTCACAATACTCCAAATGCTGGTTCTTCATTCACAACTCAACCCTCTGGATAAATGAAGATATTAGTGGACGCTGAACGCTCTCCTCCGCCGGGATTAGATTCACCGCTTTCCGTTTGGCGGCCACGCTGCTTCCATCTGAGGGGCAGCTTTTTCAGTAAGTGGGTGGTGAGTATCGTAACAAGTTGCCAGAGGGGGTAGTAGAGACAGGTACTATAACAGTATTTAAAAGACACTTGAACACTTACATGGATAGGAGAAGTTGAGAAAAATGTGGGCCACATGGGACTTAGATGGGGGAAACTTGGTCAACCTGGATAACTAGGGCCAAAGCTTTCAATGCTTTATGACTATCAAACAATTCCTCCCAGGTAATCCCAGCTACTGGAATTAGGGCTCAACACCCCCCTGTGTGCCTGGACCCAGGACTTTCTCACTGCCAGGACCCTGGTAGTCAAGATGGGAGGGAATACATCGAGGTCCCTCACCCTGAGCACAGGATCCCCCCAGGGTTGCGTCCTCAGCCCTCTATTATACTCCCTGTACACACATGACTGTGTGGCTAGGTTCAGCTCCAACTCGATAATCAAGTTTGCTGATGACACTGTGGTGGTGGGTCTGATCTCAGACAACGATGAGAAGGCCTACCGGGAGGAGGTGGCTGATCTGGCCCTCTGGTGTCAGGACAACAGCCTCCTTTTGAACATCAAAAAAACTAAGGAGCTGATCGTGGACTTTAGGAGGGCACATCATCCGAGGACGTAACACACCATGGAGGATAAATGGGGATACTGTGGATAGGGTGAGCTGTTTTAAATACCTGGGAGTCCACATCTCTGAGGATATGACATGGATATCACACGCTGCAGCACTCGTGAGTAAGGCAAGGCAGCGCCTTTACCACCTCAGGCAATTGAGGAAATTCAGAGTGTCTCCGAGGATCCTTAAGTGCTTTTACTCAGCGGCTGTGGAAAGCATCTTGTCCTGAAATATTACAATCTGGTTTGGGAATTGCTCTGCCCAGGACAAGAAGGCTCTGCAGAGAGTAGTGCGTTCGGCCGAACGCACCATGGGAACTTCACTCGCCCCCCTTGCAGGAACTATACATCAGGAGGTGCAACTCCAGAGCCAATAAGATCGTGGGAGACCCCTTCCACCCCTGCAACAGACTGTTCCAGATGCTATGGTCAGGCAAACGCCTCCGTTGCCATGGTGTGAGAGCGGAGAGGTTGAGAAGGAGTTTCTTCCCAGAGGCCATTAGGACTGTAAACTCCTATCTCACCAGGGACTAACTTTACTGTACCACTCTACTGCTTTTTTTTAAAATTGCTGTTTTTTGGGGTTTTTTTTCCCTTTTTCCTTCCACCCACAATATTTAATATGTAAAAGAATATGTGATTCTGTTCTATTCTGTTTGTAGTTTGTTTGTTTGTTTGTTTGTTTGTTTGAACAAAGTCCGTGAGCATTGCCACTTTTCATTTCACTGCAATTCTCCTATGTGTATGTGACGAATAAACTTGACTTGACTTGCATAGAGGCACATCAAGGCTGTGTGCTCAGTCCTTTGCTCTATTCTCTCTATACCCACGACTTTGCAGCCAACTCATCTCCAACGCCATCTTTAAATTCACCAACGATACCACTGTTGTTGGTAGTCAATGTTAGCAAGACCAACTAGCTTATTGCCAACTTCAGGAAGCGAAAGTAGAGATTCCATCAACCTGTCTTCATTAACGGGACAGCAGTAGAGAGATGCAATGGCATCAAGTCCCTGTGCGTACATATGTCTCAAGATCTGTCCTGGTCCAGCACTTTGATGCAAGCACAAAGCAAGGTTGTCATCGCCTCTATGTACTCAGTTGAGAAGATTCAGCATCTCGCAAATGGTCTATTGAATCTTACAGGTGCATGATATGACTGGTTGCATCACGGTCTGGTTCAGTAACTCAAAGCCCAAGTACCAAGTGGTAGACGTTGCCCATACATTTATAACTATCATACTTTTATACCTGTAAGCAATTCTCAAATTTGAAATATACGAATGCCAAATTAACAGATGTATTTTACAGGTAGCTCTGATATAACACGTTTCCATGCATAATTTGGATATAACGCGATTGCTGAACTTGGGAAATTTGCATTATACGGGCCAAACAAAAGATAATATGAAAGATAGACACAAAATGCTGGAGTAATTCAGCAGGTCGGGGAAAAAAAAAATGGATGTGACTTTGAGTCTGCACCCTTCTTCAGACTGATTGTAGTGCAGGTGGGGGAGGGGGATACTGGTAACAAGAAAAGACCAGGAAGAGCAGGACAAATAAAGGCCATCAACAGATGATCTCAGGCAGGGTGGTTCCCTGATAGGCCAATTGTTGGCGAGGGACAGTATGATCCTAAGAGGGATACATAAACATAGAAAATAGGTGCAGGAGGCCATTCGGCCCTTTGAGCCGGCACCGCCATTCATTGTGATCATGACTGATCGTCCCCAATCAATAACCCGTGCCTGCCTTCTCCCCATATCCCTTTAATCCACTAGCCCCTAGAGCTCTATCAAACTCTCTCTTAAATCAATCCAGCGAGTTGGCCTCCACTACCCTCGGTGGCAGGGATTTCCACAAATTCACAACTCTCTGGGTGAAAAAGTTTTTTCTCACCTCAGTCTTAAATGGCCTCCCCTTTATTTTAAGTGTGGCCCCTGGTTCTGGACTCGCCCAACATTGGGAACATTTTTCCTGCATCTAGCTTGTCCAGTCCTTTTATAATTTTATATGTTTCTATCAGATCCTCCCCTCATCCTTCTAAACTCCAGATACATTGTTGCAAACTGTGAAGGTAATGTGATTTTGATTGTTGACCAGAGAATCAGTGAGAAGTTATTTGGGAAATTGACAAGCTGAAAAAATCCTCCCTGGAAAAAGTTTTGGAACAAAAAACTTTCTTTGTAACCGTTCTGCACTAATCAAATTACATTCAAGTTCAAGAGAGTTTAATAATAATAATGGATGGGATTTATATAGCGCCTTTCTAGATACTCAAGGCGCTTTACATCGCATTATTCATTCACTCCTCAGTCACACTCGGTGGTGGTGAGCTACTTCTGTAGCCACAGCTGCCCTGGGGCAGACTGACGGAAGCGTGGCTGCTAATCTGCGCTTACGGCCCCTCCGACCACCACCAATCACTCACACACATTCACACACAGGCAAAGGTGGGTGAAATGTCTTGCCCAAGGACACAATGACAGTATGCACTCCAAGCGGGATTCGAACCGGCTACCTTCCGGTCGCCAGCCTAACACTTAGCCCATTGTGCCATCTGCCGCCCTTAATGTCATGTGTCCCAGATAGGACAATGAAATTCTGTACAACAACTTAGTACTAACTCTTCCTAGTTCTGAATTGAAGATCATTGACCCAAAAACCCAACTATAAATTTATCAGCTTAAGTTTAGAGATACAAACTGAATCTCTGGGCAACTCTGGGAGTGGGCAAATGCATGGCAGATGCAGTATAATGTGGATAAATGTGAGGTTATCCACTTTGGTGGCAAAAACAGGAAAGTAGACTATTGTCTGAATGGTGGACGATTAGGAAAAGGGGAGATGCAACGAGACCTGGGTGTCATGGTGCACCAGTCATTGAAAGTAGGCATGCAGGTGCAGCAGGCAGTGAAGAAAGTGAATGGTATGTTAGCATTCATAGCAAAAGGATTTGAGTATAGGAGCAGGGAGGTTCTACTGCAGTTGTACAGGGTCTTGGTGAGACCACACCTGGAGTATTGCGTACAGTTTTGGTCTCCTAATCTGAGAAAATACATTCTTGCCATAGAGGGAGTACAGAGAAGGTTCACCAGACTGATTCCTGGGATGTCAGGACTTTCATATGAAGAAAGACTGGATAGACTCGGCTTGTACTCGCAAGAATATAGAAGACTGAGGGGGGATCTTATAGAAACTTACAAAATTCTTAAGGGGTTGGACAGGCTAGACGCAGGAAGATTGTTCCCGATGTTGGGGAAGTCCAGAACAAGGGGTCCCAGTTTAAGGATAAGGGGGAAATCTTTTAGGACCGAGATGAGAAAAACATTTTTCACACAGAGTGGTGAATCTCTGGAATTCTCTGCCACAGAAGGTAGTTGAGGCCAGTTCATTGGCTATATTTAAGAGGGAGTTAGATGTGGCCCTTGTGGCTAAAGGGATCAGAGGGTATGGAGAGAAGGCAGGTACAGGATACCGAGTTGGATGATCAGCCATGATCATATTGAATGGCGGTGCAGGCTCGAAGGGCCGAATGGCCTACTCCTGCACCTACTTTCTATGTTTCTATACAGCATTGAAACTCTCACCAACGATCACCTGCAAGCAAGTGGTACGTTATCTCAGTTTTGCATCCACTTCCTGCACACATGGGGGGAATTTACAGAAACCAATTAACCTGTAAACTCACACATCTTTGTGAGAGCATCTGGAGAAAACCCACATGGTCACAGGGAGAATGTGCAAACTCCACACAGACAGCACCCGAGATCAGGATCGAACCTGGGTCTCAGGTGCTGTGAGGCAGCAGCTCTACTGCTGCGCCACTGCTGCGTTTCCCCTTTATTTTATAACCATAATCTGCAGGGTTTTTTTTCATGACTTCCTGTTTTGCAACATGGTTTCCTTTAGGAATTACATTTTAGTGTACAATTTCCATCATGAAAATCTACTAGCAAATTTATAAATACAGATGAGGTTAAATTCCATGTCAAGTTATTTACTTCATATAATTGATATCCACAACACAAGGGATATGAAGAACCAATGAAAAGTCTGACAGAAATAATTCTTCCACAGAAGCCCTTACCCATGAGTCCACTTTGCTTTCATTGTTGCAATGCACATGGGATATCCTAAATCAACATTGATTCTGTTTTCTTGATTTCAGCCGTGGAACCAATCAGTCTATTGCTGGTGGTTTACACTGGATGCTGAGAGTTTGTCAACCATGAACAGATTATTTTCTTTATACTTATATCCAGTGTGGAGTCATAGCCCCATTTAAATGACCCACACTTAATCTGCTGCCAGTTTAGGAGAGTTACACTTGGTAGTTCATTAGATTACCCTTCAAAGTATTTTTACATTATTGGGAACATAAACAATGGAAAATTAAGTTCCACGACAGCTTTGTACACATTTAAAACATTTTCACAGAACCCGAGAGGTGTCACAGAAGTGAGAAAAGTTCTGTTTCAGATTACTGAATCAGGATTGTAACCATTCCCAGCTCTTAAAAATTACATTCTGCCAAATTTAGTAATCTTTAATAATTTCATTAGACCATAGTATTTGAATGTGTAGGAAAGTAACGGGGTACTGATTGGGGATGATCAGCCAAGATCACATTGAATGGCGGTGCCGACTCGAAGGGCCAAATGGCCTATTCCTGCACCTATTGTCTATAATAGTATTTGAATGTTCCATTCCACAAAATTAGAGGTATAGGTCGAGACAATTTATGACAGCATATTATCAGAGGCTTTATATAATTACCTATCTAAAATAAAATATAAATATACACAAGTAAATTATCTAAATCTTACCATTCATCATAACATGGAGGTAAATCCACATAACTTCTTCAAACTAATATCCTTTGAGACATGCATGATGATAACCATTTTCTAACCCTACTTTTGTACAAATTTATCTTTTTGATTTTGCAATTACTGCTTTTTTCACATTGAATATTAAGCTGCTTGTCCTTTAGTTTAAGAAGGAACTACAGATGCTGGAAAATCAAAGGTAGACAAAAATGCTGGAGAAACTCAGCGGGTGAGGCAGCATTTATGGAGCGAAGGAAGTGGGCGAGTTTCGGGTCGAGACCCTTCTTTAGTCGCCTATTTCCTTCACTCCATAGATGCTGCCTCACCGCTGAGTTCCTCCAGCATTTTTGTCTACCTGCTTGTCCTTTATGCGACTTTACTACCCCCCCGCACCCCCCGCCCCCCCCCCAAATGGTGGGTGTTTATAATAGCATTGAGGTTACTTAACTGCCCCCACCCCCCCCCCCCCCTTTCTGCTGTTATCACTGTATTCAAATAAGTGATTTGATTAACTGTAGGTCACTCTCTCACAACAGATCAATTATCTTCTACAGCCCCATATTTTTCCAGATCATTTATGAGTATTCAGTAAAATATTTTCAACTAACTTTTTAACTTAGTCAAAAATTGCAGATGCTGAAAATCTGATGACTGGCAATTAACCAGAAACATTAATTCTGCTTATTTCACTACAGATGCTACCTGAACATGACAATTTCAAGCTCTTTGTATAAATTGTATGCAGTGGGCTAATCTAATATAAAAACAATTAGATTATCCTGTCATTTTCACTTAGTTCCATGTGGGATCTTACTGCCACATCTCCAATGACTTCAAAACTAAAAGTATAGTAAAGCTCCAATCAACCAGCATCTTCATGGATTTGGTCATGCCACACAGAATGGCACAGAAATATTTCCTTTTTGCTACTTATATCTCTTGCACCTCACTAATCTTTTCCCAATCAGAAAATACTATACACACCAATTTCCATCTTCCAATTGTTCTTAAACACAATGGACTTTAACAGCAAAACATCAGACATTACTTCAATGTTTTATTTTGGACAGTCAACTTAGAAAATGCCTATTTTATTCTCCATGTCTTGAGACAGACTTTGCCCCGTGGATTTCCAATAATGTAATCATTTACTGTGAACATTGTCTCATAAGTTACAAGTTCGTAAATTTAGTTTTGTTAAATTAACATTTGGGGCAATTCTCCTAAAAAAAAAAAAATGAGTATACGCAGAAACGTTTGGCAAAGCAACATTACCCAGTTTGCTGAACAGTTTAAATACTATCAATTGGCTACTTTAAGCTTAGTCAATAGAAAGGAACATTTGGGGTGGTTGGGAGAGAGCTGATGAATAGCTGGTGATGTTTAGTCAGTACAGATAATATTAGAGGCATATATTGTGCAATAAAACCCATTTTATTCTGGCCTTCAGCACATATAAAACTTTTTTTTAAATGGGAATACGCGATTTGTTTACTTGAATAATATGAAATAGATTGCTTATTTCTAGTAAAGACAAAGTAAACTTGTACAAGATGACCAAAATTTATCGTAGTCATGTTGAAACTGTAGAGCATTAACGTAGTTTACAATCAACCACAAGAATAAATAACAACTTCACTCATGCAACTGTATCTTTAATTTACATAAAAGGTATTTAAAATGAAGTTTATATGATGTGTCTACAAAATCACTGACATACCAAAAGCTACCCATAACTTCACATCTCAGTTTGATCTACAAAATCCATTTAAAATATAAATTATTTAAACTTAACCAGAAACAACATTACAGAAACGTAACTATGTATCAATAAGCTAGTCCCTACCAATAGACAATCGGTGCAGGAGTAGGCCATTCAGCCCTTCGAGCCAGCACCGTCATTCAATGTGATCATGGCTGATCATCCACAATCAGTACCCCGTTCCTGCCTTCTCCCCATATCATAGAAACATAGAAAATAGATGCAGGAGTAGGTCATTCGGCCCTTCGAGCCTGCACCGCCATTCAATATGATCATGGCTGATCATCCAACTCAGTATCCTGTACCTGCCTTCTCTCCATACCCACTGATCCCTTTATCCCCCGACTCCGTTATCTTTAAGAGCCCTATCAAGCTCTCTCTTGAAAGTATCCAGAGAACAGGCCTCCACTGCCCTCTGAGGCAGAGAATTCCACAGACTCACAACTCTCTGTGTGAAAAAGTGTTTCCTCATCTCCGTTCTAAATGCCTTACCCCTTATTCGTAAACTGTGGCCCCTGGTTCTGGACTCCCCCAACATTGGGAACACGTTTCCTCCCTCTAGCATGTCCAAAACTTTAATAATCTTATACGCTTCAATAAGATTCCCTCTCATCCTTCTAAATTTCAGAGTGTACAAGTCCAGCCGCTCCATTCTCTCAGCATATTACCGTCCCGCCATCCCGGGAATGAACCTTGTGAACCTACGCTGCTCTCCCTCAAAAGCAAGAATGCCCTTCCTCAAATTAGGGGACCAAAACTACACACAATACTCCAGGTGTGGTCTCACTAGGGCCATATACAACTGCAGAAGGACCTATTTGCTCCTATACTCAACTCCTCTTGTTATGAAGGCCGACATGCCATTCGCTTTCTTCACTGCCTGCTGTACCTGCATGCTTACTTTCATTGACTGATGAACAAGGACCCCTAGATTCCGTTGTACTTCCCCTTTCCCCAAACTGACACCATTTAGATAATAATCTGCCTTCCTGTTCTTGCTACCAAAGTGGATAACCTCACATTTATCCACATTAAACTGCATCTGCCATGCATCTGCCCACTCACCCAACCTGTCCAGAGGTGATGTGGAACTGGTGTCCTCACTAACAAATAAGGGACGTTTACATTTGTTACAAAATATATATTTGACTATATTAATTTGGCAGATTTTTGTTCCATTAACATACACTGCCTTATTCAAATAACCTGCATTAAGGTTGACATAAAAAACATAATCTAACATTTAAAATGAATAGACTTGGCTCAGTTAATCAACTCCTCTGAGAGTTGCTTGCCTTTATCAAGCTGGTAGGAATGTTTAGCTCCCCAGGGAACATTATTTACGGAATGTTTTCCAACACCATGACCGTGTTATGAATTTCATATAGCTTGAGGAAAAATACCCACAATGCTTATTTTGGAGTTTGCATCATCATTTTATTCATTTAACCATAGGCTAATTCTGCATTCTTCCGAACCTACTTTAAAAAAAAATTAACGTGGCTGGAATTAATTGACATTTAATAAAATGCACATTGCATCTTAGATAGGATGTTTATGCTTAGGATTGTTTCAAATCAAACATTTATATCCTATAATCTAGGAATCCATATACTTTAATATCATGTCCAACAGAGATGTGACAGACAATAATTACTGACAACTTACGAGTCATCCAAATCTATAGCAAAGGAAGACACCACAGCGGTCCGGAAGACAGCAACTGCAACAGAAAAGAGAGAGAAAAAACACACTACAGATCAAAGTTGCTGAGGAAACTGATGAATCGTTTTGTTTTTGTCATTTTGAAACCAGAAGACATTTGATAATTGAGGCAGCACAGAGTTGTCTGCGATGCTCACTCACTCACTCACCTCCACACACCAGTAGCACAAGTCGCGTCGCTGCCGCCGCCATTTTGCTTATGGGGCTGAGCCTCGTTCTACCGCGCAGGCGCACAATCAGCTGTCGCTGTCATGGAGACGCGGCCTGTTACTGAGGCTTAAATGTAGGCGTTTATATATGTTTTTGTTATTCTAAAACGGATCATCGTTTTCCTTTTAAAGTGTTTATTCAACTGCGCATGTTTTAACATTTTAGAAAATGCCTGCTTTGATATAGTTAACCTGAGAAAGTGAGGAAACTTCGGACTGTTCCTTAAGTATGTGATTAAAAGTCTCGACACTTTGGAGACTTTAGTTTGTGGGGAGCCTGTTCTGTTTTGATGGTCAGCGAACTTCGTTCTTTTTCGACCTGACTTCCATGTGAACTTGTGTAAGAAGGAACTGCAGATGCTGTTTTAAACCGAAGATAGACACAGAAGGCAGCATCTCTGGAGAGAAGGAACGTGAACTCCCTTGGTTGCTGTCCTTCCTGAAAGCTCAGAGCTGCCAGCCTATGACTAATTGCCTTATGGGCCATTCAACCTCAGGAGTGATGCAAAGAGAGACGAGAAGATCTTGTACTTGTACTCAGCAGGTCAGGCAGCATCTCTGGAGAACAAACACGCAACGTTTTGAGTCGGGATCCTTCTTCAGATTGATTGTGGTCGGGGGAGAAAACTGGAACAGAGATGGGGGCTGGACAAAGTCTGGCAAGTGATAGTCTCCTCCATTGTCAGTGTGAGGCTAAACGCAAATTGGAGGAACAGCATCTCATCTTTAGGGAACGGGGGTTACCCTCTCCCATCATAGATGAGGCCCTCACTCGTGACTCCTCGGTACCCTGCAGCTTCCCCTCATCCTATTCCTTAACTTCCGCCCCTTCAACCGTCACATACAACACATAATCCTCCAAAATCCCACCACTGAGCACATTTTTTCATCTCCACCCCATTCTGCCTTCCGGAGAGACCGTTCCCTCCGCAACTCCCTGGTTAACCACCCCATCCTCAGGCACCTTCCCCTCCAACCGCAGAAGATGCAATAGCTATACCTCCTCCCTCGACTCTGTCCAGGAACCCCGCCAGTCCTTTCAGGTTAGGCAGAGGTTTATTTCCACCTCCTCCAACCTCATCTATTGTATCCGTTGTTCAAGATATGGACTCTTATACATTGACAAGACCAAACGTAGACTGGGCTTTTGTTTCAAGGAACACCTTCGCTCAGCCCGCCTGAACCTACTTGATCTCCCGGCTGCCAGACACTTTAATTCTTCTTCCCACTGCTACACAGACCTTCCTGTCCTGGATCTCCTCCATTGTCAGATTGAGGCTAAATGCAAATTGGAGGAACAGCATCTCATATTTTGCTTGGGCAGCTTACATCCCAATGGTATGAATATTGATTTTTCTCACCAGGTAGCCCCAGCATTCCCTCTCTCTCTCTATCCCTCACCCACCCAATTCAAACTAGTTTCTCATTTTCACCCTACTAACAGCTAACAATGACCTGTTTCCTTTATCATTGTTAATTTTTTTGCATATTATTCATTGTTCTTTATCTCGCCACATATTTGTCTATAACTCTCATTTCCCTTATCCCTAACCAGTCTGAAGAAGGGTCTCGACCTGAAATGTCACCCATTCCTTCTCTCCAGAGATGCTGCCTGTCCTGCTGAGTTACTCCAGCTTTCTGTGCCTATCTTTGGCAAGTGTAAATATACACAGGTGAGGTTTTTTTTTGATTGGCAAATGGTTGGACAAATGCCAGAGATGGAAAGATGAAAGAAAAGTGTGAGATAGGGAGAGAAGGATGGAAGGAGTGCAAATTGTGAAGCCAAAGGAAGAAATATAGGTGGAAAGAGACAAGGGAAATGGGAAAGGGAGATATGGATGCACATCCAGATGGAGCACAGGGAAGAGAAGGGGGGGGGTCATAGATTAGAGATCGGTGCCAAGACTGTTACGTTGTAAGCTATCCAAGTGGAATAGGAAGTGATGTTCCTCCAGTTTGGTCAGGCCTCACTCTGACAATGGTGGAGGGCCATGACAATATGGGAGTGGGAAGGGGAATTAAAATGATTAGCAACCGGGAGATTTGGCGAAACTGTCATCTAGTCTGCAATTATTAGGTATGTTACAATACTTACCTTCAGTGGCGCTGCAATTCTGCCACTGGCCGTGTGCGCGATTTTGGCGTGTTTGAGGGGGGTGGGGGGGGGGGGGTTAAAGCACATTTTTTCCACCTTGTCCTGTATTATATTTTGTTGGAGTGCAAGATTTTGCCGAAGAATCGTTCCGACGGGCGTTTAAAAAAAAAATTTGCCCGACAAGTTAATCGCTGGAGTGATTTTAAAATCAGCTTCTGAAGCCGTCAACGCCGACATCGGGGCCGGATTTTAAGTAGGGGACAGGTAAAATAAAGTAGTTTATTTTTATGTATAAAAGTGTTTCTTAAGATGCATTTAATTCACATTTTAAGTTGCGAAACGGTGGGTTTTTTCCCCGAACTAACCGGCAGATTTTTGCTACAGATATGGGGGTCTAAATCACCGCAACCGCAACGTTCCAAATGGTCGCATTCCAGAAAAACCCACTCGCAAGTTGATTTAAATGGCCATTAATTTACAGGTATTAAACATTAAATTTCTTCCATTTGGCCTATAAACCCATGACAATGAGATTTAAAAATTATGTTATATTGTGAATTCTTGTGTGAATGTTATTTGGACACTTAGGCTATTTAAAAATGTTAATCTATTCTTAAGAAATGGATAGATGTTTAGATCTAGTAATTGAATTTTGTAATTAGCTACAATTAGGTAACTAACTAATTATATGCTTTAATTTCAAGTCATCTAAGTAAGATTGTTTTTACTTTTTTACTCCGCTCGGTCCGCAAGAACCTACCTGACCTCCTGGTGGCTCAGCACTTCAACTCCCCCTCCCATTCCCAATCCGACCTCTCTGTCCTGGGTCTCCTCCATTGCCAGAGTGAGCAACACCGGAAATTGGAGGAACAGCACCTCATATGGGGAGCCTGCATCCGCGGGCATGAACATTGAATTCTCCCAATTTTGTTAGCCCTTGCTGTCTCCTCCCCTTCCTTAGCCCTCGAGCTGTCTCCTCCCATCCCCCAGCCCTCGGGCTCCTCCTCCTCCTTTTTTCTTCCTTCTTCCCGCCACCCCCTATCAGTCTGAAGAAGGGTTTCGGCCCGAAACGTTACCTATTTCCTTCGCTCCATAGATGCTGCTGCACCCGCTGAGTTTCTCCAGCGTTTTTGTGTACCTTCGATTTTCCAGCATCTGCAGTTCCTTCTTGAACAAGATTGTTTCATATTTGTTTCAGAATGCTTCAATCTATAATAACTGAAAATTTCTTTCAGTTCTCTTAATTTTTAAGAAAGTTATGGGCTTTTGACTATTCTCGATCACAGCTTTTGTGTTGTCAATGAAAAAGCAATTATGCTAATTTCCGAGTATGAAAATGGCCATAACTATTTTAATACTGATGATATGAAAATGAATTAGGTGTCAAATTAAACTTCTTTTTATGCTTTATCTGATGGGATAAATTACAGACTTGATTTTTAAAATCTCAAAATTTTGTAACATTGCTACAATTAATTTCACCGATGTAAAGGAGGCCAAATCAGGAACATCAAATGCAGTGGATGAGGTTAGAAGAGGTGCACGTGAACCTTTGTCTCACCTGCCAGGGCTGCTGGGATCCGCAGATGGAGGTGAGCAGAAGGTATAAGGACTGGTGTTACATCTCTTGCGGCTGCAGGGCAATGTACCTGGGAAGGGAGTGATATGGGTGTGAACGGATGAGTGAACCATGGAGTTGCGGAGAGAGCGGTCTCAGTGGAAGGCGGAAAGGCGTGGGGATGGGAAGATGTGACTGGTAGTGGCATCACGTTGAAGGCAGCAAAAAATGTTGGAAAATGATGTGTTGGATGTAACTGTGTAAATTGCTCGTTTCTAAGCTTTCCTCCAGTCTAGTTTCAGTATACAAACACTGAATCAAGCACTTGAAACAACTCAATATTATTTTAATGAAAGCGCATTACAGTTCAACTACTGTGCCTATCCCATCTCGGGTTCGATCCTCGTTTCTGCCTGATCAAGCCCTCTAGGCCTCGCTAAAACAGAGACACTCCAGAAGTTCACGCAGTCCCAAGCTCTCTCCCAGAAGATCGAACCTGGACCTCATGGTAGCTGACTTTTATATGTCCCAGGACCTCGAGGGGCCGAACCACATGGGGGTGGTCTCTTAATAATCGAATTACAGATATTGATTAACCTCATACATAACAGACATTTCCCTAACCCAATAATGCAGCAGCTCAATATGTTGTATTCAAACCGGACTTTGCAAGGAATCCAACTTAGAAACATTTACCCTGATCTGCAGGAATACCAGACAAGGCTCAATACCTCATCCAATCAACACTCGACAAAGTTGAACTCTGCAACATTATTTACAATTATTTACAAGGTGTATGGCTGGTTTGCAGCCATCCAATCCATTCTATGCATTTTGTACCTAATTGACAGGGTCTGCAGATAATCTTATTCTTTTCTTGCAAGTTGTATCTAGGCTCTAGACACACTGGCACCACTCCGCAGCTTGACCCAGCTCTCAATTCCAAATTAACCAAATCTCCCAGCAGCCCTGAAGCTTATACCCCATTTTGAAGTCCTAGCCTCACCAAATTAGCCAGGATTAACAGTGGCTGGTGGGGTGAAAGGTGAGGACCAGAGGGACTCTATCCTTGATCTGTCTTGGGGGAGGGGGAGGGGGAGCGAGAGGAGAATTACGGGACACAAACGTGGGTGAGGGATCCATCTATGACCCAGGAGGGAAACCACATACACTAAGAGGACATCTTGATGTAGTCCAGATAACTGTGGGAGTCATGGGTTTTTATTAGATGTCAGTCGATAGTCTGTACCATGTGATGAAAACAGCGAGACAACAAAGGGGAGAGAAGTGTTGGAAGATCAAGAAAGGGAAGAGGTGTCAGGAAACACATACCTCTCCTCCCCTTCCTTCCCCGCCCCCCCCCTCTCTTCCAGTTGCGCAACCTGGATGCACACCTATTTCTCTCCCCTTCCTCCTATCCCCTTGCATCAATATTCCTTCATTTGGCTTCACAGACACTGGAATGTACAGCTGGGGATGGTGGCGGAGGCAGATATGAAAGTGCTATTTAAGCGACTTTCATTTGGGCATATGGATGTGAAGGGATTGCAGTGGTATGGATTATGTGCAGGCAGATAAGATTTGTGCTTGGTATCATGTTCTAATCAGACACTGTGGGCCGAAGGGCCTGTTCCTGTGCTGTACAGTTTTATGCTATATGTGTATTTTTACAATACTGGCACACAATAATGTGACAAAGGGGGTCAAATTTCAAATTCCTTCAAAGTTGACAGCACTTTATTGGGCTCATGACTAACATAGTATTAACAAAAAATATTAGAAAAGATAGCTTATTGATGGAAAGTTTCCGAAAATGGCATCAGAATACACAAATTCATTTTGTGTAACGGTTGTTGCATGGTGTCCACCAGCGACCTGGTTGGCACAGTAAGTGCACGTATTTCTTATCCCTTTCTATGTTTATGAATACCACATGGAACAATAAAATTGCAAAAACCGTTTCCACTTCATTCACCTGATCATGTAGTAGAATATTGCATCCATCTGAGTGGACACCACAGTGCGGGTTACACGATTATACACGCAGACATACCTTGCGGTGGACCCTCAAAGGTTTTGTGTCCCAGAAAACGAACGTAACATTATTAGGGAAATCCAAACATTTTAACCAATGTGATCTAACACAAAATTAAATAATTGCGGACTTATTCACTGATACCTCCTTGATGATATTAACCGTAACAAAAAGTTCAATTGTCTACTGGATCGCCTCAACGCAGAGGGAGTACAAGGAGGGAAGAGACAGAGACTTTAAGACTTTTGCCTCCATCACAGTGAGGAGGTGCCTGGTGAACTCACTGTGGTGGATGTTAATTTGTGTTTATTGTATGTTTCGTTATTTATTATTGTATGTATGACTGCAGGCAACGAAATTTCGTTCAGACCGAAAGGTCTGAATGACAATAAAGGAATCCAATCCAATCCAATCCAAATAAAAAAAAATTTAAATGTTTCCGTCACGGTCGTTGTGGAGCTTCCGGAAGTTGACACGAAAGAATGAAGTTAGCAACTTGGTCCGTACAAAAGATAAACAAGAGACGTTGTGTTGCCAAATTGAAACTTGGGTCAGTTTCTTAGTTTTGATGACCAATTTATGCCCAAAATATTTTTTTTATTGACTTTAAAAAGTCAGAAAATATATTATAAACGGTCTGAAGAAGGGTTTCGGCCTGAAACGTTGCCTATTTCCTTCACTCCATAGATGCTGCCTCACCCGCTAAGTTTCTCCAGCACTTTTGTCTACCTATCATAAACGGTCGTTGTGTTTTTGACACCACGATATTGATATATTAAATTTGAATATAAGAAAAAAGTATTTACTCGCCCAAAAATCACTACTACCATAGGCTACCTCATTGGGGTTTGTGAAAAGCAGTAGAATTATGAAACCTCCGTGGTTTAACTTACGGAGGTACCGACCCCGATAACGGTCGTTGTGACAATGGACACCAAGCACAACATCCCAGAGTAGAGATGGGTGGCTGAGAGTGAATGGAGAAGGTTGAGGAGGCAAAAGGAGCTATATGACAGGGGTGGGGTGAATGGAAGTAGTGGGCCTGTCCCACTTACGCAACTTTTTAGGCGACTTCAGGAGACTATGAGGTCGCCACAAGGTTGCCAAAATGTTTGCCGGAGGTTGGCGGGATGTCGCCTGCATGGTGGTGAATAATTCCCTCATTTTCATAACTTGTCGCGACGTCATTCTGCTCGGCAATAATTTTTCAACATGTTCAAAAATTAGCGGCGACAGTGGTTTGACGCCATAGGTTGTTGCGAGCGGTAGGTGCAGTTGTAGTAGGTGGCCATGTGATGTAGGCTGCGGCCTGGTGAGGTAGGCTGACGCCGGTGCTGACTGGTGAATTTGATTGGCTCATTGGGGAAAAAAAACGTGAACAGCAGTTTTCAGAACCAAGGATAACCGGCTGGTAATGTTAATGTCCACCGAGCTTCACAGCCGTGTATCTCTAGCTTCTTAAAAGTTGGCTCCACTCCTTCTCCCCACCCCGTCTCCCCCTTCTCCTCGTCCTTTGAAAGGACTTAAGTGACCCTTCCCGTACACTGTGCCTTCACCTTCTTAATTACAGCGCCAACCTTCCAGTTCATCGTGGTGTGTGTCTGTATCACATTGGCTTTGCCACATGTTAATTTCACTCAGACAGCGCTCCCCCCCCCTTGCCCTGTCCCCCACCTGCATAACTGGCTGGTGAAGGAAGAGATGTGCGTATGTTTGTCTGTGTTCCACTCTGCCAGAAGAACTAAACAGTGGGTATCTTATAAGGTCATAATCATAAGTGATAGAGCAGAATTAGGCCTTTTAGCGCATCAAGTCTACTCCGCCATTCAATTATGGCTGATCTATCTCTTCTTCCGAACTCCATTCTCCTGCCTTCTCCCCATAACCCCTGACACCCTTACTAATCAATAATCTATCTATCTCTGCCTTAAAATATAAATTTACGGCCTCCACAGCCTTCTGTGGCAAAGAATTCCACAGATTCACCACCCGTATTTCGTATTCTTGCCAAACTTGCATTTCACGTTCTGGATGCGCTGCTCGGCAATGCAACGGTTATTCGACAGACTAACACTTTCTTGTTTGAAAGGTAAGTCTAGACAATAGTGTCCATCTATCATCTTTACTGAGTGCTTCATAATATCCAAGAACTTTACCTCTTCATGGGACATTTCTTTTGATTCCTTGCTAGATCTTTCATTGAAGGCGTGATTGTATTGCTTGAACAACAACTCCTCTAACTTTGTAGTAGATATTTGATTAACAGCAGCAGCAGGGTAGTTATTCTTATTCCTGATGTTGTTGTTCTTTCTCTAGAGGCCATAGATAACCCATCCAAGTAGGGTCCTCGCAGCAAATGGTCCATCCCCTTGACTGCTGACAAACTCTCTAGGTTCCAATAACTTTG
Organism: Amblyraja radiata; assembly: GCF_010909765.2. NCBI lineage: Eukaryota > Metazoa > Chordata > Chondrichthyes > Rajiformes > Rajidae > Amblyraja > Amblyraja radiata. The sequence continues at coordinate 10,241,546 of NC_045959.1, read as the reverse complement.
TAGCATTTGTTCCGATAACTAGGTCGATGCCAGATTGTATTTTAGGTATCTTGATATTCTTCAAGTTAGGCCATTCTTTCAGATCTTCTTGCTTGGGTATGTTTAGATGAGCAACAGGCACGGTCTTATGTGTAAACACATCAGATAGTGGTATAAAATCATTTTTGTCCAGACAAGATATTTCCAAACTTGTAATAAGATGACTATCGCAGCATTTCTCTTCATTTATGGTACGCAGGAGAATCTTAGTCTTCTGTCCTGAAATGTCCAGCCTTCTCATCATGCTTTATGTACAAAAGGTAGCCGAACTTCCATGATCCAAAAATGCATATGTTTGCAATACTGTATTCCCCTTGCTACTCCTTACCTGTACTGTGACCACGCCGGGTGATGGTAAGTAAGTCAGTCCCACGGCTGAATCCGAGCTCCGCGAACGGGCCGGTTCAAACTCCGCGGCCCAGGGTGGTCGAAGCTGCCGCCCTCCAGTCCAGCGGACGAAGCTGTTGTTGTGGGAGCTCCGGAAAAACAAGTCACCAACCTGTGACCTGCGAGCTCCCGACGATGTCGTCCACTGGGCCCGCGGCCGAGCCTCCGAAGTCGGGTCGCCGCCGCCGGAACGCCGCCACAGCCGCGAAGTCGGGCCAACGCCGGAACGCCGCCACAGCCCCGAGTCAGGCCGCCGTCGCCACAGCCCCGAAGTCGGGCCGCTGTCGCCTGCCGGAACGCCGTGACAGCTCCGAAGTTGGGCCACTGCTGCCGGAACTCCACCACAGCTCCAAAGTCGGGTCGCCGCCGCCGGAACGCCGGACCGCCGCCACAGCATCGAAGTCGGGTGCAACGCAGGAACGCCGCCACAGCCCCAAGGCCACCAGCTCCGCCATTAGGCCTCAGTGCAGACGGAGACGGGGGATATGACCCCCCCCCCCCCACACATACACAACCTAAAAATATAATTTAGCTGCTGTTTCCCTTTGAGCAGTTCCTTTTCTCAAATAAGACTTCACCCATCAAATACTTTAGAGCCTCTTCTTGAACCTTGGCTCTGCAGTATCTTCATCCTTATCTTGGCCACTGCCAACTTCATATATAGTTCCAGCTGTTCCTTCTCTCTACTTAACTGTCTTTTTCGTTCCTCAGCCTCTCTCTTCAGCTGCCTTCTTCGTTACTCAGCTTCTCAATTCAGCTGTACTTCTTAATCTTCAGCCTCTCTATTCAGCTGTTCTTGGTTTTCAATCTCATGTTTTTCTCCAAGGCGGCAGCTTGTTGCTGTCGTGGCCATTTGACTTAATTTTGTGTGTCATAAATTATGGTATTTGCCATTAAATTTAGTCTGCCTGTAATTATGTGGGTGGGATTTATTACGTAGTCGGAGGTGTGTTTGCTGCTGGGTTTCTTGCGCTGAAGCTGTTAGATTTTTAGTTTAGTTCGGAGGAGCATGGTGAGAAGGAATATCTTTTGACCATGGGTCAGAGCTTTCTAGCATGTGTAGTTTTCTAATGGTTCAAAGAGACATCCTGAGTTTGACGAATATTAAAGTGTACGAGTAAAAGAAGAAGGTTGGATGAATATCTTACTGTTTTTCTTCAACAATAAAGAAACTTTTAATCAAAAGACTGTGTTATGAAGATTTATCTTTTGAGAAGCTTTGAAAGTCTCGTGGAGAGCTCACATGCGTAAAACGACATTCTCCTAACCCCATGTTTTCTCCTAAGTGGCTAAAGGGAGCAATCTCAGAACTAGCATGTAGCCAAAAGATGGGCAAAACTTCATTTCAGCAAATGGGTGCTAGACCGAAGCAAACTACTTACTGTAGAGGTTCGGGACAACCCAACAGCTGAGTACGCTTTTCAGAGGCCTGATACACAGGCTCGAGCAAGCCAGTATGATTATCAGGGGCCTGTCTATCATCCGTTGGCGCCAAGCCAAGGATATCAGGATGGATTGTTTGCATTGGCGAATAGACAAGCTGAATTCAACCGGATCATAGCTCAACATAATCTCTCTTTCACTCTTCCACCAATAGAAATTCCTACATATGATAGTGATCCTTTGCGCTATGAAGCTTTCATAAAGACATTAGACGATGTAGTAGAAATGAAAATTACTGATGAAAAAGAGCGCTTACGATTTCTGGTGTATTACACAAGCGGAAGTACTAAGGTACTTGTGGAAAGTTGTCAAAATAAGCCTGACGGCCAAGGCTATCAAGAGGCAAGAAGATTACTTAAAGAACATTTTGGTAACGAACAGAGGATTGCTAACGCATACATGGAGAAGGCCCATGCTTGGAAAGATATCAAGCCAGAAGATGTGGATGCAGAGTAATTATGCAATATTTCTTAGAGGTTGTTGCAGCTCGATGAAAAATCTTGACCACATGGAGGAAATTAATCTTGTTAGTAACACTAGAGCCATCATTAAAAAGCTGCCCAGAGGACAGAGAAAATGGAGAGATAAAGCAGGCAGGAATAGTGGATAAGAAAAAGCGAGTAGCCATGCTACCAGAACTGGTGGATTTCTTGGAAAAGCAAGTACGGTACATGTTAGATCTACACCAGGGGAGTATTGAAGATCATAAACCAATTGCAACTGTCAAAGGTTCTACGTTTACCAAAACTAAAGGAAGATCAGGACTTTATTTATTTATTTTTTATTTATTTTATTAGAAGTAAGTACAATCATATGGCACCAAAGTGCCTAATATATATTTTCATAATACATTTTATGTACAGCTTCTTTTTTTTTTATATTAAAGAAAGATTAGAATAAGAAAAAGAGATTAGATAGTAAAGGATAGAAAGACGTGAGATATATAGTGTGTGAAGAAAAAGACAAAAGACGGATGAGTGAAGAAAGTTGAGAAAAAGAAAATAGAAAAAAGAGAATAAAACAAAAAAAAAAGTAAGGAGATCATTGTTTATAATCTTGATCAGGACTTAAAGGAGGCAGTTTTGCTACCACTATAATATCTGTGGAAACGACAGGTGGAATGAAAGGAGATGTATCTACTATCCAGTAAAAAGGATTTTGTTTGTTATGTGATGAAGTTGGTCACACTAGAAGGTGTCGAAGATTCAAGGAGAAGGAATATAAAGAAAAGGTGGATTTCTTGAAAGCAATGGAATCTGTTTTGGATGTTTGATAAAAGGACACATGGTTAAAGACTGTAAGAGTCCAATTACTTGTGATAAGTGCAAGCAATATCATCCTGAAGGACTTCACACTGGAAAGAAGCCACCAGAGAAAATAGAAGAAAAGCTACCGGAACAAATAGAAGAGAAGGAGAAGCCAGCTACCAGTGATGCTGTCACCTCGCCTCATGTACCTGCTCATATTGGCACCGGGGTAGAAGCCTGTATCTTCTCTATCTTACCAGTACAGGTAAAGAATAGCAAGACGAATGCGGTGTTCCAATCATATGCATTTTTGGATCACGGAAGTTCGACTACTTTTTCCACACAAAGCCTTATGAGAAGGTTGGACATCACAGGAGAAGAGATTAAGATTTGATTGCTTACCATGACTAAAGTTAAGGAGAGCATTAATCATTACGTTACAAGTATGGAGATATCCAGTCTGGATGAAGATAATTTTATACCAATATCTGAAGTGTATACACATGAGATCATGCCTGTTGATCGTCAAAATATACCCAGACATGAAGACTTGAGACAATAGCTTTACCTGAAGGATATCAAAATATCTAAAATAAATTCTGGTGTTGACCTATTTATCGGAACGAATGCTTTGAAGGCATTGGAACCTATACAGATTGTGAGGAGCCAAGGTGATGGGCTGTTTGCTGAAAAAACCCTACTAGGATGGGTTATCTATGGGTCCTTGATAAGGAACAACGAAAGCGGGAACTGGAAGAACTACCCTGCCGCTGCTGTTAATCAAATATCTACTGGTAAATTAGAAAAGCTGTTGATGAAGCAATACAATCATGGCTTCAATGAAAGTACCAGTAAGGAATCTGAAGAAATGTCCAGAGAAGAGTTAAAGTCCTTGGATATTATGGACTACTCAGTAAAGATGATTGACGGACACTATTGGCTGGATTTACCTTTCAAACAAGAAAGGTAAGTCGCATAATTGGCGCATGGCAGAGCAATGGACCCAGAATTTGAAATGCAAGTTTGGCAAGAATACGAAATTTCACGAGGAATATACGTCTTTCCTAAAGGATATGATTGATAATGATTATGCCGAAATGGTATCAACAAACCAACTGAATCGAAGTGATGGAGAGCTTTGGTACATTCCACACCATGGGGTGTATCACTCGAAGAAAGGGACCTTGAGGGTGGTCTTTGACTGCGCTGCAATCTTCAAAGAAACACCACTTAACTGTCAACTACTGCAAGGTCCAGACCTCACCAACTCACTCATTGGAGTTCTCATTAAATTCAGACAAGAACCAATTCTGCTCCAAACTGGAGGACGAGACAGATGTTCGGCAGCTGTGGCAGGGCCTGAATGCAATCACCTCCTACAAGGCAAAACCAGGAGGCAGCTCGAATGTCGGTGTAACATCACTCCCTGACGAGCTCAATGCGTTTTACGCACGCTTTGACAGGGAGAATACTGTTGTGCCTTCCCGATCCCCCAGAAGGTTAAGGGGGGACTTGATAGAGGTTTTTAAAATGATGAGAGGGATAGACAGAGTTGACGTGGAAAAGCTTTTCCCACTGAGAGTAGGGAAGATTCAAACAAGGGGACATGACTTGCGAATTAAGGGACTGAAGTTTAGGGGTAACATGAGGGGGAACTTCTTTACTCAGAGAGTGGTAGCTGTGTGGAATGAGCTTCCAGTGAAGGTGGTGGAGGCAGGTTCGTTTTTATAATTTAAAAATAAATTGGATAGTTATATGGATGGGAAAGGAATGGAGGGTTATGGTCTGAGCGCAGGTATATGGGACTAGGGGAGATTATGTGTTCGGCACAGACTAGAGGGGTCGAGATGGCCTGTTTCCGTGCTGTAATTGTTATATGGTTATATGGTTATATGGTTATACTGACCGGTTGCATCGTGGCTTGGTTCGGCAATTTGAGCGCCCTGGAGAGGAAAAGACTACAAAAAGTAGTAAACACTGCCCAGTCCATCATCGGCTCTGACCTTCCTTCCATCGAGGGGATCTATCGTAGTCGCTGCCTCAAAAAGGCTGGCAGTATCATCAAAGACCCACACCATCCTGGCCACACACTCATCTCCCTGCTACCTTCAGGTAGAAGGTACAGGAGCCTGAAGACTGCAACAACCAGGTTCAGGAATAGCTACTTCCCCACAGCCATCAGGCTATTAAACCTGGCTCGGACAAAACTCTGATTACTAATAACCACTTTCTGTTATTTGCACTTTACCAGTTTATTTATTCATGTGTGTATATATTTATATCATGGTATATGGACACATTTATCTGTTTTGTAGTAAATGCCTACTATTTTCTGTGTGCTTAAGCAAAGCAAGAATTTCATTGTCCTATACAGGGATACATGACAATAAACTCACTTGAACTTGAACTTTGATGGCTGATATCAGAGTGATGTTTCATCAAGTCAAAGTATCAGAAAAACACATTGACAATCCTGCGATTCTTATGGTGGCCTGAAGGGGATGTACAATAAGATCTCTTTGGATACATCTCTTTGGAGCAGTGTCATCACCAAGTTGTGCAAACTTTGCTTTAAAGAAGACCGCAGAGGACAATAAAGTTCACTTTCCAGAGGAAGTAATAACCACTTTGAAGAATAATTTATTTGTGGATGATTGCTTAAAATCCATGTCTACTGAGAAGGAAGCAATTCAAATGATAAAACACCTGACTTCCCTCTGCAATAAGGGAGGATTCACGCTTTCCAAATGGATCAGCAATAATCGTGTTGTATTGGAATGCATTTCACCAGATGATAGAGCCAAGGAAACCAGAGAGTTTGATTTGGACAAAGATAATTTGCTAATGGAAAGAGCATTTGGACTGCACTGGTGCATTGAAACAGATGTGTTCAAGTTAAGAATCTATTCAAGAGCGACCATGTATTAGAAGGGGTATCCTATCCGTGATTGGTTCTGTTTACGACCTTTTGGGATTTCTTGCACCATTTACACTGCCAGCCAAGTTGATTTTGCAGGATCTTTGTGAGGAAAAACTTGGATGGGATGAGAGTATAACATAAACTTCCTCTCACCGATGGACAGAATGGTTAACAGATCTCAACAAGATCTCAGAATTCAAGGTGGATCGGTGCATGAAGCCTACAAGTTTTGGTAAGATCAGGAGTGCACAGCTGCATCATTTCTCAGATGCCAGTGAAAATGGCTACGGTACTGTTTCATATCTAAGACTGGAAGATGATAACAAAGTACACGTTGCATTCTTAATGGGAAAGGCCATAGTGACACCATTGAAACAAATGACAATTCCCAGAATGGAACTTACTGCCGCAGTCTTAGCTGTTAAAGTTGACATATTGCTACAAAAGGAACTACAGCTTCAACTGGAAGAATCTATCTTCTGGACTGATAGTACTATGGTGCTTAAATACTTCAACAGTGAGAACAAACGTTTCATGACATTTGTAGGAAACAGAGTCTCCTATGTATAGGGAGCTACTAATGTTTCACAATGGAAATATGTTAACACAAAAGATAGTCCTGCGGATGAAGCTTCTAGAGGACTGACAGCGAACTGCTTCTTAAGCAATAAGAGATGGATCAATGGGCCAGAGTTTCTCTGTAAGTCAGACAGAGAATGGTCAAAATTTGAGCTGGGATTTGAAATCTCTGCTAATGATCCGGAAATTAAACAAAACATCACAGTGAATGTGACGCTAAAAATCCTGTTATTCTCTCTAAGGATTTTCACACTTCAACATTAAACCCAGCAAGTGCAGAAGCATCTCCATTATCAAAGGGCAAGTCAAGGATCAAAGATTTCATATTGACGGAATACCTGTTCCAACTGTTTCAGAAATGCCAGTGAAGAGTTTGGGCCAATGGTATGATGCAAAGCTCAAGGACACCGAGCAGTTTGAACAACTCAAAAAGGATACCATCACGCACATAGCTCGCATCAACAAGATCTTGCTACCAGGAAAACTCAAGCTGTGGTGCTTCCAATTTGGCATACTACCAAGAATCATGTGGCCTTTAACTATGTATGAAATCCCAATCAACTAAGTGGAAAAGCTGGAAAGAATGATCAGCACACATGTGAAGCAGTGGCTTGGACTTCCACGATGCTTAAGTGCTGTTGGGCTGTACGAGAGTGGCAAATTGGAATTACCCATTGCAGGACTTGTGGAAGAGTTCAAATACACTAAAGCAAGGTTGGTCATGACCCTCACTGAATCTGAAGATACTGTTATTCGAACAGCGACCCCCGTGTGGCAACGGGGAGGAAGTGGACCCCATCTGAAGCCGTTCAGAGTGCTAAGTCTGCTCTTCATTTCCGGGATGTGGTTGGCCAAGTCCAACACGGGAGAGCTGGGCTCTGGCTCATCCCAAAAGCTCCTCAATGGCACAAGGCAACATCATTGCAGAAGAGACTGCTCGTGGTGGAGTAGGTGAGAAGACGGGAGGAGACAGGGCAACATGCCAAGGCCGTCTCAATGACCAAGCGGGGCCAATGAACTAACTGGGAGAACCTTGAAAAGAGGAAACTCAGCTGGCGTGACATCTGGCAAATGGAAGGATCTCGGCTAAGTTTTGTCATCAGAGCCACTTATGATGTTCTACCATCACTCCAGAACCTGAAGCAGTGGTTCACAGAAGACCCTGCTTGTTCCCTTTGCCAAGCACCTGCATCACTAAGGCTTTAAACAGGATGCACTATGAGCCTCGGCCAAGGGCATTACACTTGGTGACATAACCATGTTCTCAGACAGCTGGCATCAATCCTGGAACAGAGGCGTAAGATCACAAATGTTTCCCCACAAACATCGGCAGGAAATGTCCACTCCACAACATTTGTACCAGCAGGCCAACCTCCAGAGCACCAGATAACATCAAAGGATGCAAGCATTCTGCAGCCTGCTCGGGATTGGAAAATGGAAGTGGACTTAGAAAATAAGCTTGTGTTACCCCCAGGCATTGTGGCTACAACACTCTGGCCAGACATGGTCCTGTGGTCCACAACAGCCAAGTTGGCATCCGTTGTGGAATTGACAGTTCCATGGGAAGATGGTGTTGAAGAAGCTTATGAGAGGAAAAAGACCAAGTACTCTGAACTGGCAACTAAAGCTGCCCAGAATGGCTGGAAGACCAAGATTTTCCCTGTCGAAGTGGATTGCAGGGTATTTGTTGCTACATCTATGACCAGGCTATTAAAGAAAATGGGGGTGATAGGTCACTCCCTCCAACAAGCAATCAAGTCATTATCAAATTCTGCAGAAAAAAGCAGCAATTGGATTTGGATCAAAACGAGAGGAAACAATTGAACTGCAAGATGAAGACAGGAGGGTATGGAATTGAGGGGGGTGTAACTGTGACGCCAGGTATCACCGTTGAGCCCTCTGCAGATGTTGTGGGCTTATCAATGAAACGTCAAAGAAGGAGCGTGCCCATTTGATGACCCCGATGACCTACCTTTCACCACTCCAATCCCACTGCAAATAGCAAGAGTGCCGAATTATTACAGGGATTGAAACATCAAGTCCTATTAGCTCTACTTATTGTTACAACACATCCATGAGTTGATCGGACATAGAGGAAGAAGTTTCATGCTATCAAAACTTTGGACTTTTGTGCTTTGGTCTATATACTGGGTATCATGCCTGATGTTAAGGGTTTGGTGCGCATGGTACGACCTTAAACTAAAAACAATGTTTTAATAAGACCAATAACCAAATTATGCTTGCTTCTAGAAGGCGAAGGTGAAGATGGAAGAATCGCTGAAGATTCTGAACGCGGATATATAATGCATGCTATTTTTTGTTTTTGAAATATGTTAAGCCTTCATGGCTACTTTTTTGACGTTTATTAGTAATTCTCTCGTTATATACTCAGAAGCAATTTGGCCTAATTTTGTGTGTCATAAATTATGGTATTTGTCATTAAATTTAGTCTGCCTGGAATTATGTGGGTGGGATTTATTACGTAGTCGGAGGCGTGTTTGCTGCTGGGTTTCTTGTGCAGAAGCTGTTAGCTTTTTAGTTTAGTTCGGAGGAGCATGTTGAGAAGGAATATCTTTCGACCACGGGTCAGAGCTTTCCAACATGAGGAGTTTTCTAACGGTTCAAAGAGATATGCTGGAGTTTGACGAAGATTAAAGCGTACGAGTCAAAGAAGGTTGGATGAATCTATATTACTAAAAGTCTGATCTTGACCGCCTTTGGCTCACTGTGCTGTGATTTCTGAGAGAACGCCGCCACCTACGGCCGTCAATTTTGGCCACCTCGCTCAGAGCCCTCCTCCGCCTCCCTGGACCAGAGGATTTTCCCATCGATGAAAAATCAGAGAGATATTAATGTTTTTTTTTTTAATTGCCATTCTCTCTGCTGCCCCTGCTGGAGGGAAGGGGAGGGACTATAAAACCAGGAAGTGGTGTGCCTCACTCAGTCTCTGCAATATGGAGGAAGCCAGAGGGTCACATCTCTCTGAGCTCTGAATAACACTGAACACATGTCTACTCAACTGTGAGTGCCCTTAATGTGGTTTGAAAATGAAAATATGGTTGGTTTGAAGTAAAAAGGCACTGCCTGCAAATGGTTGTTTGGGGGGTTTGGGTTGAAGTAAAAAGGCACTGCCTGCAAATGGTTGTTTGGGGGGTTTGGTTTGAAGTAAAAAGGCACTGCCTGCAAATGGTTGTTTGGGGGGTTTAGGTTGAAGTAAAAAGGCACTGCATGCAAATGGTTGTTTGGGGGGTTTGGGTTGAAGTAAAAAGGCACAGCAGGTACCAGCCCTCCCTTGTGAACATGGGACCCAACGGGTCCCACTTAGTCTAGTATCTTACTGTTTTTCTTCAACAATAATAAAACTATTAATCAAAAGACTGTGTTATGAAGATTTAACTGTTGAGAATCTTTGAAAGTCTAGTGGAGAGCTCACATGAGTAAAATGACATTCTCCTAGCCCCATGTTTTCTCCTAAGTGGCTAGAGGGAGCGATCTCTTGAACGATATAATGATCTGCCACTATAGTTGCGAAAGTGCAGCCATATCTGGTTCAGCTTCGATACGAGCAGAGACCCTTGAAGATGCACTGGTGGCTACAGATCCAGATTTGTGTCTTGATCTTCGTGTTGAGACATTTGAAATACTATCTTGGGGTCTAATTTCTTCTTCAATTTCAACTCCTTGTTGAATAGCTCCTCCCATTGTAGAGCGCGTAGCTTGTGCTACGATTTCAGATAACCACTTCTCCACGTCTTCCATGAAGCCATCGAAAAAATTTGTTCTCTCATGAAACCACTGAATTTGCCTTTCACATTCCTCCCTAGGCAGTTGTAAACCCAGTATTAAGTCTTGGTTTTCCCTGACCTCATGGCAGAGGTTGTTTAATTGAACCAGATTAGATTGTACCTCCTTCGAGTTCTCATCTAATTTCATGAGTTCCCTCTGGTTTTTGATTGAATTGATAACCTTATTCCATAACTTGTTTCTTGTTTTCTGGAATTTTTCCAGGAAGGTAGCTTGGCCCTTTTCTTGATGTTTCTCTTTTCACATCTTCTCGACTCTGGCTTGTCTTCGCCCTCCTGTGGCTGTTTTTCATACTTACCTGCTTGAAGGCCCATAATAAATGTATCTTTTATCGGAGTGTTCTTCAAACATCTGCAGAAATTCAAAACAAACTGTGCTGTTTCTTCAAAACATCATTACATTCAAGGTCCTGGAATTCCTCTGCCAGTATCTATGGTAAACAATTGCTGGCTTGTGCACTCCGTATCTTCTTGGAATTCAAAACATCGTTATAATTGAGATCCTCAAGGTCAAATTATTCATCGCTAGTAGCTTATCTTTAAGCTACTATAAACAATCGCCTTCGTGTTGGCTTTCGATTAATTTACCGCAGCTCGAACTTAAAGCTTTACAACCTTTAAAGTTTGCTTTAAAATCCGACAGTGTAGCTGTTCTACTCACGGTACCCGATTACGAAGCCTTCAATCTTCGTTCTTCTGATAATCCAGGTGTAGACCGTGTCGATTAGCCTGCAACTGGCAGATTCTTTGTTCCAGGATTTCCAGCTCACTCACAGAGATTCAGCTTTCTTCTTCAGTTCCACTCGTAGAACCAGTTTTTACTCTAATGTAATAGCAATTTTTATTTACTTTTCAATGTCTAACTTTTTATTGCTAATACTACTCGGGGATGTGGTGGAGATATAGTTTAACAAAAACAAATCTTCCAGTCGTTGTTGATTAGTAGCACCCCTCGGTCATGACTGACCATGGGTGATGCATCCTAGTTTGCAGGTGATGTGTGGTCGGATGCAAGCCTGGGGGATGTCATATGGAGGACAGGCTGTTGCCCATGCAGCACGTCCCCCCTCTCCACATCGTTGCTCGATCCAAAGGAACAGCAGGGCCGTTACAGTTTGGCACCAGCGCCGTCGCAGGAGCTGCCAGAGCGAGGTTGTAGACAACGACGAACCGCCTTAGAGGCTCCGACTCCGGATTTTCTTGAAGTTTACTCCTGGAGCCTTTTCCATGACTGGATATGGCCGCGAGGCAGTGAAGGTTTTAAATCAGAGTTTTCCCTCTTCTAGATGGACTGCCTTCCCAGGCTGACGAGCCCCATCTGCTCGAGACTCACGGGGGTGGGAGCGTCTATCTTCCAGTGCAGGTCTATAGCACGTGTTTCTTGATTAATTGGTCTTTTACTGGTAACACAAAACAAATAAATAATTCATAACTTTTCGTTCTTACTAACTGTTTCTTCCATGCGGAGTCTCGTGAACATGAACATGATAAAAACTGTTGTCCTCATTATCCCTAGAGGCAAACTAAAAACCCATTCTCTGAGTCTGAGCTAGCCTCCTAAAAATGGAGACACCCCCTTCTACGTATATAAATGCACCCACAAGCTAGGAAAAAGATACAGAAATACTAACAGTAACTAACTTAAGCATAAATGGCTCTTACACTCATTATATTGGATTGAAATGAATTGAACCTAAGTTTGAACTAAATTACGTACCATGCAGTCATGACAGAAAAAAGCAACAAAACACACAATGAACACAATTTAACACAAACATCCATCACAGTGAATCTCCAAGCACCTCCTCACAGTGATGGAAGGGAAAAAGTCTTATCTCTTCCTTGCGTGTTTTCCCGCTGCGTCGAGGCAATCGAAGCTCTCGATGCTGAAGCCCCCACTGGGTGATGGTAGATCCCGCGGCCGATTTTAAGCTCCGCGAACGGGCTGATTCAAACTCCGTGATTCGGGGCGGACGAAACTGCTATCCTCCAGTCCAGCAGACGAAGCTGCTGTTGCGGGAGCTCCCGAAAATCGGTCACCAATCAGGGACCTGCGAGCTCCCGATGTTATCGTCCACAGGGCTCACGGTCGAAGCCTCCGAAGCTCCAACGTCGGATCGCAGCCACAGCGCCACCACAGCCTCCAAAGTCAGCCAGCTCCACGATGGCGAGTCCACAGGCTCTGCCACCGGAGCCCCAAGATCGATTCCAGTTGGAGGCCACCAGCTCCACGATATTAGGCCTCAGCGCAGATGTAGACGGAGATACGACAAGGAAAAGGTTGCACCACCGTTGAAGGAAGAGATAAAAAAAATAGTTTCCCCCAACCCCCACACATACACAACTAAAAATAGACTAAACATACATCTAACAAGACTAAAAGAAAACAGAATAAGGAAAGACAGACTGACTGCAGGCAAGCCGCAGCTGCTTGGGCAGCGCCGCCACTAAGTTTAGTTATTTTAATGTATCACTTATATCACTCCCTGCAAGATGAAACTGTGGCGCTCAAGTAACAGCGATGCATTAGAAACATAGAAAAATAGTTGCAGGAGTAGGCCATTCGGCCCTTCGAGCCAGCACCATCATTCATTACGATCATGGCTGATCATATAAAATCAGTACCCTGCTCCTGCTTTTTCCCCATATCCCTTGATTCCTTAAGCTCTAAGAGCTAAATCTAACTCCCAGACAGGCTCAATGCTTTCTAAAATTACTTCAAAGGGGAGAACAATTATGTACCTTCACAGGCTCCCACAACCCACAATGACACTGTGATCTCAGACTCTAAGGCCAACATCAAAAGATCCTTCTTGAGGGTGAACCTTCAGAAAGCATTCACCCTTGACAGTGTACCTAACCATGTTCTAAAGACCTGCATGGACCAACTGGCTTGAAGTTTTCACAGACATCTTCAACCACTTATTATTATGATCGGAGATCCATACCTGCTGTAGAAGGACATCCGTAATTCCGTAGCCAAGAATAGTAAGATGACATGCCTCAGTAACTACCGACTGGGCATCCAATATGATGAAGTGCATTGAGAGATTGGTTATGATGCAAACCCGTCTAAATTTGCTATTGCCTTATTTCCTAGCTTTAGATTCTCCAGGAGGAACAAACATCCTCTCCATATCCACCCTGTTGAGACCCTCAGGATCCTGTATGTTTCAATCAAGTCCTATGTCACTCTTCTAAATTCCAATGGAGAATCATATCAATCATATCCCCTGTCTTCATCCATGCCATTTGTATAAATTATGCCACCCTTGCATCATTCTTGTGGTCACCCATTCCTTACATCTCACCAAATAAAGTAATTCTTTCCCGTAAGATGGCCAATCTTCTATCCATGCCAATCTTACATTTTGTATCATCTGCTTATGTTTTGCACAATGATGTAGCATCTGAACAAGTATCTTCTGGAAATCTAAGTACAGTACATTTATTGGTTGTCTTTCATTCACAGCACATGTACTTCTTCAAAGAACTCTAATAAATTGGTCAAAAACTATTTCCCTATCACAAAACCATGTTAACTTTGCATTTAGCTGGAGGACCAATTCAACACAGTTTTGCTGAAGAAAACAAAAAATGCATATGTTATGTCCATGATTTGTAGATGAATGAAGCTCTACATGCATCAGCGGGTGTAGAATGCATTAAATTGCCCACTTCAACATTATGTCCTTTGTGGAATGCTGGAATTGGGCCCTGCATACAGTATTGTTGAAACAAGTAGCAGCAACTCCAATGGGGTGAAGATGGGAGTCCAAATCAATCTACTCTTCCCATCAGATGGTAAATTTCCCCATTTGGAGGATGGCAATATTGTTGCTTGATAACAGCAAATTTGAAATTAAAGTGGAATCTTGCCCTTTTGTGGAGTGGAATCAGGTCTGGGCCACTAATCCCAAAGCAAGAAGTAAAGCTAAGATGCACCAACCTATCTTCATCGAGAGAGTCGACAGCTTCAAGTTCCTGGTCATGCATATCTCTGAATATCTGCCTTTGGCCCAGCTCATTGATGAAATCACAAAGAAAATTCTGTGACAACACTACTTACCTAGAAGATTGACGACATTTGGGATGTTGATAAGTATGCTCTTGAATGTCAACAGGTGGATGGTGGAGAGCATATTGACTGGTTGTATTACATCCTGATTCAGTAATTCAAATGCAAAGGAATGAAGGAGGCTATAGAGAGCAGTGACATTGCCAGGTCCATTATAGGTACTGACCATCCCACCATTGAAAGGATCTGTAGGACGTGTTGCCTTAAAAAGGCAGCCAATATTAAAAAAGATCCACATATCCTTGGTCACACTCTCATTTCATTACTACCATGGCGAAGAAAGTACAGGAGCCTGAAAACTGACCACCAACTTTAAGAACAGCTTCTTCCCAGCAATCGTCACACTGTACAACGCTAATCATTACCTCAACAATTATAATCTTCTTTGGACTGTTTTAGGTTGCACTATGGACTATAGTTTTTCATTATTATGGTTGGCTAATATTTCTGTTATTATTTATTATATTAATCAATGATAATACAATAAGCTACAGCAAGAAAAAAATGTTATTGTTCTTGACTCTCTTGACTCATGACATGATCTTGTATTTCTTCAGATCAAATGGGAATTGGAGCGGAATGGGTGTGGAAAGAACAATGGGTGTCAGGCTGGAATAGAATGGAATTACAGAAAATCATTGCCAGAAAGGTGCACAGTGCAGCAGATATGATAAAGGGGATGCAGTGGACATCAGAAGAGGAACAACTGTACATTGTGGTTGTAGATTTGTAGGCACTAAATGACAAGTAAGGAAAGTTTGAATTGATTTAGTGGGAATTGGGCAGTGCAGTGAAGCTGCATGTGGTGCAGCCGTCATCATTCTGGTAAACGGGGTTACTTTCTGAAATCCAATGCGCAGTTTACACATTCTCCCTGTGATTTTTTTCCCTTCGATTATTATATATTATCTGTGAATATTGCATTTACAGGTCTGTCATCCTGTTTTAAGAATGTAATTGTTCGTGGTTGGTACATATGACAATTAAACTCTCTTGACTCTCTTGAAACTTGAATCTTAATTGTGCGGCGTTTACCCAGCTGCTACATCCACATCGCAATGATGTGCCGGGTGTTCATAGACTAATTGGCTATTTTAAATTTCTGGCTGTTGGGGAATGGGTGGGAATGAGTGTTAATAAGCACAAGGGAGACAATTGACTATGGGTTATTCATTGGGGGGAATGGGATTGCTCAGAGAGCTGGTACAGACTCAATGTTCACCTATGTGGTAAGGAAATATAAAATCAAATTTTGCATTCACGAACCCGAGCAAAGAATGAAAGTTAATTATTTTAAATCAATGGCAATTTTACACTGAAAGTTTGTTTGGAAAAAGATTAAGAAGAAAAATTAAGTGATGCAGTCTTAGAGAATTGCTCTGTTACTTCTTCATTCCATATTTAAAGAGAGGAGGGTGCACAACACATGCAATTCCAAGTTGCATTTGATCAGAAGAAATACAACTGATCAAGTGGAGTCTACAATATACTCTTTCCACATACTTTTTAAGATAATTCTTTCAGGATTAGAGACCACCAGTTTCTTAAATTAAATTGCTCCCCAGCGCTTCTGGTGGATATAGTCTCTTAGCTAGACCTTTTCTTTTTCCTTCTCTTCCTGGCAACTCTCCATTCTTCCTACAGAGTCATGGTGAATACCAAAAGGAATGCCTGCTAATTCCTTATATACAATACTTTGAAGTCAAAACACGTTCTCCAACAGCTACTAACTCACTACCCGTAAATACTAGCGGCCTTATAGAGCTCCTACAAAATACCAACACCATTTTCAAAATCAGAAACAACCAATGGAAACTAATCAATAACTGGCCTGAAGGTAGATGATACTTAATTTACATTGTATCTGCAATAAATACTTCCTGGTGGTAAACCAGCATTCGCAACAGTCCCATGTTATACGGAACAAAATCAGCTCTGAAAAGTATTGGAAACTAATTTTTACAACCTTTTTTTACCAAACTGGGCTCCCAACCTACAAAGCAGTTGAATAACTTCAGGACAGTGTTTAACTCCGGTAAGACCAGAGGTGGGGGTCTGTGCATTTATGTAAATAAAGCATGGTGCACGGACTCCACCATCATCGAGAGTCACTGCTCAGCTAACCTTGAGTTCCTCTTGGTTAGATGCAGACCATTCTATCTGCCCTGAGAGTTTACCTCCACTGTTGTGACTGCAGCCTATATCCCTCCTGATGCTAATGCCAAGCTTGCAATGAAAGAGCTGCATACTGCCATTAGCAAACAACAGACTCACAACCCAGAGGCAGCCTTCATTGTTGCGGGTGACTTCAATCACTCCAACCTGAAGACTGTACTCCCCAAATTCCACCAGCATGTCTCCTTCGCCACTAGAGTAGACAAAGTCTACACTAACATGGCTGAAGCTTACAAAACTGTCCCCCTCCCCCACCTTGGTCAGTCTGATCACCTCTCATTGTTCCTGCTCCCTAAGTACTCCCCACTCATCAGACGGGTTAAACGCACTGTGAGGACAGTTAAAGTCTGGTCAGAGGAAGCGGACTCCACACTTCAGCAGTGTTTTGGAAACACTGACTGGAAGGCGTTTGCAGCCCAGGCCACCCTTGACTCCCACACGGACATTGATTCCTACACATCCTCTGTTCTGGACTTTATAAACTCCACCATCAATAGTGTCACCTCCCTCAAACGGGTACCATATTCCCAAATCAGAAGCCATGGATGAACAGCGAGGTCAGGCTACTGCTGAAAGCACGGGACACCGCTTTCATGTCAGGCGATGCTCGAGCCTACAGTTCATCCAGGGCTAACCTGAAGAGGGGCATCAAGAAGGCCAAGCACTGCCATAAGCTCAGGATTGAGGAGCACTTCAACAACAACTCCGATCCCCGACGCATGTGGCAAGGCATCCAGGCCATCACGGACTATAGACCCACCAACACCACCCCCACATCCAGCGACGCCTCCTTCCTTGAGGAGCTTAACCGCTTCTATGGCCGCTTCGACAGGGACAATCTAGAGACAGCCATCAAGGCTGTGCTCCCTGCTGATCACCAACCCCTCACACTCACCCCCTACGACGTGTACGTGGCACTGAGTAGGACTAATGCACGTAAGGCCGCTGGCCCTGATGGCACCCCCGGGCGCGTCCTCAGGGCCTGTGCTGCGCAGCTGACAGACGTCTGGACTGACATCTTCAACCTGTCACTTGCCCAAGCAGTTGTCCCCACGTGCCTTAAAACCACCTCCATCGTGCCGGTGCCAAAACATTCCACTGCGGCAAGCCTCAACGACTTCCGCCCAGTTTCACTTACTCCCATCATCACCAAGTGCTTCGAGAGGCTGGTCCTGGCACACCTCAAAGGCTGCCTACCCCCCACATTGGATCCCTATCAGTTTGCTTACCGCAAGAACAGGAGTACGGAGGATGCCATCTCAACGGCACTTCACTCCGCCCTCTCCCACCTCGACAACAGAGACACTTACGTAAGAATGCTGTTCATCGATTACAGCTCAGCATTCAACACCATTATACCCTCTAAACTGATCACCAAACTCGGTAACCTGGGCATCGACCCCTCCCTCTGCAACTGGATACTGGACTTTCTAACCAACAGACCCCAGTCTGTTAGGTTAGACCAGCACACCTCTTCAACCCTCACCCTGAACACCGGCGTTCCACAGGGCTGTGTGCTGAGCACCCTCCTCTACTCCCTCTTCACCTACGACTGCACATCTGTACATGGTACTAACACCATCATCAAGTATGCAGATGATACAACGGTGATTGGCCTCATCAGCAACAATGATGAGTCGGCCTATAGGGAGGAGGTCCAGCTCCTAGCAGCATGGTGCGCTGACAACAACCTGGCCCTTAACTCCAAGAAGACCAAGGAGCTCGTTGTAGACTTCAGGAAGTCTAGGGGCGGCACGCACACCCCCATCCACATCAATGGGACGGAGGTGGAACCATGTTTCCAGCTTCAGGTTCCTGGGGGTCAACATCTCCGATGACCTCTCTTGGACCCACAATACCTCAACACTGGTCAAGAAGGCTCACCAGTGTCTCTTCTTCCTGAGGAGACTGAAGTAGGTCCATCTGTCTCCTCAGATTCTGGTGAACCTCTACCGCTGCACCATTGAGAGCATCCTTACCAACTGTGTCACAGTATGGTATGGCAACTGCTCTGTCTCCGACCGGAAAGCACTGCAGAGGGTGGTGAAAATTGCCCAACGCATCACCGGTTCCTCGCTCCCCTCCATTGAGTCTGTCCAAAGCAAGTGTTGTCTGCGGAGGGCGCTCAGCATCGCCAAGGACTACTCTCACCCCAACCATGGACTGTTTACCCTCCTACCATCCGGGAGGTGCTACAGGTCTCTCCGTTGCCGGACCAGCAGGTCCAGGAACAGCTTCTTCCCTGCGGCTGTCACACTACTCAACAATGTACCTCGGTGACTGCCAATCACCCCCCCCCCCTCCCCCCGGACACTCCTCCCACAGGAAAAACACTATGACTGTATGCATGTAAATAGATATATTTATTGAAATCATATTCTATGTCGCTCTCCAGGGAGATGCTAACTGCATTTCGTTGTCTCTGTACTGTACACTGACAATGACAATTAAAGTTGAATCTGAATCTGAAGAAGGAACTGCAGATGCTGGAAAATCGAAGGTACACAAATAATGCTGGAGAAACTCAGCGGGTGCAGCAGCATCTATGGAGCGAAGGGAATAGGCAACGTTTCGGGCCGAAACCCTTCTTCAGACTGAAGTCTGAAGCACTGTCACCTTGCTGCTGCTCTCCTGGATGTTATGTCTGAGCAATTCTACTGGGGGCAATCCGTTCTTGTGAGGCAGAACAAGTTTAATGCACAAAAACCTTTGACAGCCGTCTACAATGTATTCCTGATGTAGCCATCAAAAGCAATAGTTTTATTGTTGCTACTCCAGGACAGAGAAGCAAGAGCAACAACAACCTTTGGAATATAGAATTGACAACTATGTGCTAACTGCATGTTCAGCTGTGTAAGGTTAAGAGGGACCATTAGTTGGAGTGTTCATTTCTATCATGTTATATTGAATTCAAAAGGAAGAGCTTCTGCTCATAAAAAAAATAACCCCACTAGCTGTCCATGTAAATAATAATAATAATAATAAATTTTATTTAATGGGCGCCTTTCAGACATCTCAAGGACACCTTACATAGTAATCGGAAAAAAAACATATAATCGGAATAGAACAGGTAAAAAAGACATCACAGAGACACAAATTAAAAACAGAATTCGATCCAAAAACAGAAAATCAAAAACACAGTGTGAAGAGAGAGCAGCGGCAGCCAAAGCGCGCCAGCGTCCACTCTCTCTTCACGGCAGCCATCTTGGACACAGACCTACAGGACTACAATTAGACAAAAAAATCATCCCCCCACAGTGGGTAGCACTGTGGAGGAAGGCACAATGTCCAGTCCCCACCCCATGTTCACCCCAAAGTCAGGCCTATTGAGGCCACCGCAATTGCCTCTACGGAGGCCCGATGTCCCTGGCCGTTCTCACCGGGTGGTCTTGCTCCGGCGTCGGGAGAGTCCTCTCGGCGGCTGGGCCATCTGGAACGGCCGCTTCCTGGTTGGAGCCCGCGGCTGCCGAAGCCGACAAGGCCGCGCCTGTTTGGAGCTCCCAGGCTCCCGATGATAAAGTCGGCGCCGCCTCTCCGCACTGCCGCCTCTCCGCACTGCCCCCTCTCCGCACTGCCGCCTCTCCGCTCCGCAGACCCGCAGCCCGGAGATGTTGCTCTCGGCGGTCCAGCTCGCCAGAGCTCCAGCGCCGAGATAAATAAACCCATGTCTTGAGAATCTTTTGAATCCACCATTAAAAAGCAAGAAAAATGCTTGGTTCATTATTTTTCTCCTCCCCTTTCCAAATGCCCCCCTGAAGACATCAGAAATATCAAAACCAACATTTGCTGTATGGGACAGAATTAACATCAGTTTTTATATTTTATGTGCCTGTAAATTATTTAGTCTTTCATAAAGTCTCCTGATTTGATAAAAGGAAAATTAAAACTGTTATTGTCTCTTCCAAGACAATTCTTAAAATTAGTTTTTACATGATTGCAGTTAATCTATTTGAGTGGATGTGCAGCATTTATATAGTCCTGCTTTATGCGTTGCAATTTGTTCTAAACATAATACTAGACAGTCATTCTTGCAAAAACAAGCTGGGTCAGGATTATTTACAAATGGAGATTGAACTTTGACACCCTTGGGTAAAACAATAAGGCAGGATACTGAGTATTACTTCTGGTCAGTTCCTGTTATTCCATGTGCACAATAGCAACCAAATAGCAAAGGATATCCAGAATCCTGGAATTATCATAATCACATAATTTAGATGCCTTGCAGCCGGCATACATTTCCTGGTCCGATTCATAGGTCGTTATTTTGTCGGGACTCTTCTGGGTATAATTTTTAAATCATCAACCAAAATATGTTTGAATGGAGAATGAACAGACATTTGTGATTTCCTCTAAACGCCATTTTCTCAGTTCCATCCACGGCTAGCTTTTCTTTTAATGGAATTTATTGGGATGTATTTTAAAAATGAAACAACTGCTCAACTGAGGTTTTGAAACATTGATTTGACACCTAATTAATTAATAACATTATTCTTCAGCAGACCACCAAATTGCTGCTGAGCAGATGAATGTCTCTGAAGTAAATTGCTAAAGTTAAATTCATATGTGAGTTTAGGTTGTACCTGCTTTCGGTACCTGATTGAGATCTTTATATATATTAATAAATTAAATTAAATTTATGCTGTAAATAAATTATTAAGGTTAAATTTATGCGGTAAATAAATCAAGAATATTAAATCAGTCACCAGTGGGAGTATTCCAGAGACAAATTACTGAACTAAATAAATGCCGGCCAAATAAATTATCTGGGGCTTGGGGATCCAGACCAATGAATAAAATTAATAGAGTACCAACTGTATATATTAAATTGGATTATTCTTTATTCAAACTGCAGCTCCCTAAGTCCCACTTAGTTCCTACTGTGCTGCTCCAGTTTTCATACACTTCACTACCCTCCTCCACTTTAATAGTATTTATTTCAAATGCAAAATTAGTGTTTTTTTTACCACTACTTCAGGCATCCCATGCCCAGTTTCAAGTTATTCACTTGCTCAATCTCTTCACTCACAAATAATGGATGATTTTATTCAAATATTTAGGATTCTAAGGGATATGAAGGGTAAATATGGAGATGTTTTCGCTCATGGAAGAGTCAAAGGGGGATAATAACACGTTCATTTAATTCTGAGCTTTGCACTAAGTTTAGGCATTTAGGAATTTTTTCTCCCAGAATGTGGTGAATCTCTAAAAGTTTCTACCCAAGTCAATTCAAGTCAATTTATTGTCATATAGACAAGGATGGTGTGGTACGGCTACTATGGAAATTAGTGAAGAAAAAAGAAAAGAAAAGACATTAGTGCAAAACAGAATTAGAATGAAAAACAAATCCATGGTGGTGCAAGAGTGTTGCATGGTAGTCCACAGTGTTCCATTGCTGACGTAGGATTAGGGTTGTCAGGTTCGTTCAAGATCCTGACAGTTGCAGGAAAGTAGCCATTTTTGAACCTGGTGGTGTGACTTTGGGCTTTTGTACCTCAACTTAACTGTGGCATTGAGACTGAGGGTATGGCAGGGGATCCTTGATGATAAGATGCTGCCTTCTTGAAGCAGGGCTTCATGTAAATGTTCTCCTTGGAGGCGAGAGCTGTACCTGTAACAGGGCTGAGTCCAACACGCCTTGAGTTCCTGTGCATTAGAACTGCTGTACCAGGCCATAATGCAACCAGTCAGGATATTTTCTACTTTGCATCTGAGGCGCTGGAAACATCTCCGCGATGTTTCCAGCGCCTCGCTGCCGCTGCTGAAGCTCTGGTCCGGTCCAGGCAAGAAACGCCACGGCAATCCAGCTGGTAGGCCGCGGGGGGGGGGGGGGGGCGACTCAGATAATAGCCGATGCAGTGAAGCAGGAAAAAATGAGAGTAAAGGTTTTCGCCTTTGCAAGAGGCAGAGTGGGAGGAGGTGTAGTCCAGGTAACTATTGGAGGCTGTGGATTTGTAAGAGTATTTGGTAAAATGTCAAATCTCTTTAAATTGCTAAGATGGTAAAGGTGCTGGTGTGCCTTTTTTGTGATTACATCTATTTGCTAACGATGTCAACATGCAGGAATTTTAAGTGACCTATTCTCTCCACCACCAACCCACCAATGAAAACTGGGAAAACTGGTGTTCCAATTTCCAAGAACGATCAAGTGTATTAAGGACTACATGCAACTGGCACACTAAGAAAAGAGTTGAGCTCTGAATCCTTGTTCATACTGAATGACGGGGCAGGTGGTCCACACCTGCTCCTATTTTCTTATGTTCTTGCACAGTGAAATTATCTTTCACTGCTAAAACGCTCACAATATAATAATCTACACAGTAGTATGGAAACACAGAAACTGCAGATGCTGTACTCTTGAGCAAAACACACAGTGCTGGAGGAACTCAGTAGGCCAGGCAGCACCTGTGGAGGGAACGGATGGACGATGTTTTGGGTCAGGACCCTTCTTTAGCTTGATTAGAGTAGGAGAGAGAAAGCTGAAATGAGAGGTGGGGGCAGCACAGCCAGACAAGTGATTGGTGGATACAGA
Source organism: Amblyraja radiata (assembly GCF_010909765.2). NCBI lineage: Eukaryota > Metazoa > Chordata > Chondrichthyes > Rajiformes > Rajidae > Amblyraja > Amblyraja radiata. The sequence continues at coordinate 10,218,346 of NC_045959.1, read as the reverse complement.
TGAGAGAGGGGGGGGGGGGGGTGATAGGCAGATGGATGGAATAAGTGATGAAGGCTCCATATGAAAATTAAGCAAAAAGGTGTTAGATAAGGAGAGGAATGTAAAGCTGGAGGGGGATATGGAAGGAAAGGGGCAGGGAGAATAAAAGGGAAATGGGGGAATGGGAGGTAAATGTGGGAAGGGGGAGATAAGAACAGGGGCATAAGAGGGGTTGGAGAGTAGTGGAGGGTGCAGTCTCCACAGAAAGCAGAAAGAGATGGGGATGGGAAAATGCAACTTCTGGTGATATTACATTGAATGTCGTGGAAATGTCGAAAAATTAAGTATTGCATTCGGAGGCTGGTGAGGTGAGAGGTGAGGACCAGGAAAAACTTTCCTTGTTTTGAGACGCGAGTGAGGGATCCATCCACAACAGCAGGGGAAACACATTTCCTGAAGAAAGGGATGCCTCATTTTAGGGGTAGATTATATTTTATTTTATTTTATTTTATTTATTGTCAGTGTCTTCAATGAAGAGACAACAAAATTATTTTTCCCTTAGTGTAATACAAATAAATAAATAAATAAAATAAAATAAAATTAAAATAAAATAAAAAAAACACAAAACACAGAACACTGTAGTCCACAACACAAACATCCCCACAGCAGCACCAAAGTTCCCCACTGTGAGGGAAGGAACCAATGTCCAGTCAACCTCCTCGCCGATGTTCCCCAATGTTCACCCGTGGTCGGGGCCTCCCGAGCACCCCGTAGTCGCCACTACGGGCGGCCCGATGTTCAGGCCCTCTCGCCGGGAACCTCTCGTCGGCCACCTTCCATCGGAGTCTGTGGCTCCCGATGTCCACAGGCCGCGCTGGGTGGAGATTCGTGCTGGCGACCTCCGGCAAAGGGTCCCAGGACTCCGCGATGTTAAAGTCAGCGCCGTCCGCGTTGGGAGCTCCGCACCCACAGCTCCGCGATGTTGGAGCAGCGGCCCAGCACTCCGGAGCTCCAAGCGGCGATCCCAGGAAGGCCTCGCCTGCTCCGCGATGTTTCCAGCGCCTCGCTGCCGCTGCTGAAGCTCTGGTCCGGTCCAGGCAGGAAACGCCACGCCAATCCAGCTGGTAGGCCGCGAGGGGGGGGGAAGGGGGGGCGACTCAGATAATAGCCGATGCAGTGAAGCAGGAAAAAATGAGAGTAAAGGCTTTCGTCTTTGCAAGAGGCAGAGTGGGAGGAGGTGTAGTCCAGGTAACTATTGGAGGCTGTGGATTTGTGCATAGTCAGTTCATAGTGCATAGTCTGTCCCCGGTGACGGAGAGAGGATTTGAGAAAGGTGCGAGGGGTGTCGGAAATAATCCAAGCATGTTTGAAGGCCAGGTAGAAGTTAGTAACAAAGGCTTTTAGAAAGCCCAGATACACCCTATCCACTGGCTCTCCCTTTATCTATTCCACTTGTTACACTCTCAAAAAATTCTAGAAGATTAGCCAAGCATGATTTCCCCTTCATAAATCCATGCTGACTTTGACTGATCCTGTCACTGCTTTCCAAATGCGCTGCTATCAAATCGTTAATAATCGACTCAAGCCCACTACCGATGTAAGACTAACTGGTCTATAATTCCCCGTTTTCTCTCTCCCTCCTTTCTTAAAAAGTGGGGTTACAGTCCACAGGAACTGATCCAGAGTGGAGAGAACATTGAAAAATGATCACCAATGCATCCACGGTTTCTAGGGCCACCTCCTTGAGTACTTTGGGAAGCAAACAATCAGGCCCTGGGGATTTAACTGCCTTCACTCTAAACAGTTTACCTAACACCGTTTCCTGACTAATGTGGATTCCCTTCGGTTCCTCCCTCTCACTAGATCCTCGGTCCCCCAGTATTTCTGGGAGATTGTTTGTGTCTTCTGTCATGAAGACAGAACCAAAGTACTGGTCTGCCATTTCCTTGCTTCCCATTATAAATTCACCCATTTCACAATGTAGATGCTGTAAGGGACCTACATTTGACTTCACTAATCTTTTCCTCTTCACATATCTATAGATGCTTTTACAGTCAGTTTTTATATTCCGCACATGCTTTCTTTCATTCTCTATTTCCCCCCTCTTAATTAACCTCTTTATCCTCCTCTGTTGAATTCTAATTTCTCCCAGTCCTCCGGTTTGCTGCTTCCTCTGGCCAATGTATATGCCTCTTTCTTGGATTTAACATTATCTTGTTATAACATGCCCTTGTTAACCACGGTTGAGCTGCCTTCCCCATTTTACTTTTACGGCAGACAGGGATGAACTATCTTTGGAGTTCATCCATGCGATCTTTATATCTTTGGCATTGCATCTCCAACTGTCAACCCTTTAAATATCATTTTCCAGTCTATCCTAACCAATTCCCATCTCATACCAACAAAGTCTCCTTTCTTTAAGTTCAGGACCCTAGTGTCTGAATTAACCGTGTCACTTCATCCTTATGCAGAATTCCACCATATTATGGTTACTGTTGTCCAAGGGGCGTTGCACAACAAGATCACGATCTAATCCTTCCTCATTACACAATACCCAGTCTAGGATGGCCTGCCCTCTAGCCAGTTCCTCTACATATTGGCTTGGAAAACCATCCCGTATACACTCCAGGAAATCCTCCTTCTCAACGTTGTTACCATTTTGATTAGCCCAATCTGTACAGTATGTAGATTATAGTCACTCATGATAACTGCTGTACCTTTGCTACATGCATCCCTAATTTCCTATTTGATGCTATCCCCAACCTCCCGACTGCTGTTTCGTGGTCTGTATACAACTCCCACAAGCATTTTCTACCCTTGGCTATTTCGCATTTCCACCCATACAGATTCCACAGCATTGAAGCTTATGTCTCTCCTGACTATTGCATTAATCTCCTCTTTAACCAGCAATGCCACCCCACCTCCTCTTCCTTTCTGTCTATCCTTCCTGAATATTGAATATCCCAGAATATTGAGCTCCCAGCCTTGGTCACCCTGGAGCCATGTCTCCGTAATCCCATCCATATCTTATCCATTAACTACTAAGTGCACATTCAATTTATCCACCTTATTACAAATGCTCCTCGCATTAAGGCACAAAGCCTTCAGGTTTGGGTTTTTTTCTCCTACCTTTTGCTTCGGTCCTCATTTTATACAATACAATACAATACAATACAATACACATTTATTGTCATTTGAGCCCCAGTGAGACTCAAACGAAATTTTGTTTCCACAGCCATACAAACAAAAACAATGTCCTACAGACATACACACAATTAAGTTCACACAAACATCCATCACAGTGAACCCACTGTGTTGGAAGGCAAAGTCTTTTCTCTCCCCTGTTCTCCATGTCTCTCCCGATGTCCAAGCCCCAGGCGGGTGATGATAAGTCCCACGGCCATTTTAGGCCGTGCCGGGCGATTTACGGCCCCGCTCCCGGTCTAAAAGTCTCGAAGTTGGAGCCCCCGGTTGATACTGTTATGGCCCTCTGTCTCCCTCTGTCTCCCTGCATTGGTTCCCATTCCCCTGCCCTATTAATTTAAACGTGAGAGGAGTTAAAATAGAAGTTGTTAAGGGTGAGGACAAGTTCAGCCAGATGGCGTAGAGTGCTCTGATCTTCCTGGTGGGAATGAAGGTATATTCTATTTAGAATGTAGATATTATAGAAAAGATATCAGAATATTGATAGAGTTACTGTACAGCCTGATCAGTCAAGGCAATATTTTCCGCTGCATCCATCTGCTTTGAGTAATCAATTTCGGGGCAAGAGTAGTTTGTTTAACAAGAAGAACATGTAACAACCTGGGTTTAGAAGGGATTGGAAAGTGTCGCGAATAGTCACGATCATGTTTTCATCTTCAAAGAGTTAATAAATCTTTGTCGGAAGAGGTCAATGAGTGTGAAAATAATTTTGAACTTCAGTCAATTATGACATCCCTTTAAATAGAACAAATATAATCACCCACTGAATTGCAAGAGGAATTGGAATTTGATATGTTATGAGGAAATTATAGCAGATCTTAAACTTAGCCCTGAGAGAACTGACAGGAAATGTGAGCTGCTGTCAGCAGTTGTCTCCTTATGGTCAAACATAAATCTGTTTTATATAGAGGCCTTCTGAACATTGGAGGGTATCTAAGATGGGAATATTCAGTAATGCACAAAATATATTCAATGATAATTTATTGTGACATGTACCTAGGTAGAGTAAAATTCATTGTTTTGCATACAATAGAAATGCTTTATCATTTTAAGAATTGTGCCATAATTTTCTGCAGTGCTTAAAGGATCGGGTGTAAATTTATGCAGAATTGGCAAAATCTAGGAAGATCACATTCTTTGGTCATTTACATCAGTGGTTCCCAACCTTTTTTAGTTCATGGCCCCCTTGGGCTCTTTAATTTTCTGTGCCCCCCCCCCCTGACATTATTAGCGGAAAAAAAGTGGCCCCCTTCATTGAACCTGTGGCCCCCTAAATCCCCAAATTTTTCTGTGGCCCCCCTGAAATTTGCCATGGCCCCTTTGGGATTCACTGATTTACATGATGCTGCAGGCTTTGATAGCATCAAGAGCAGGGCAAATGATTGATAAAAGTTGTGGATTTATTGTAAAACCATTGTAAGTCACAGAGATACAAGCTACTTTGAAAAAACAGCGGTTGTGTTCTTATACCACTGTGCAAATAAACAAAGTTATGTGATACATTTGAATAATATTTATAGTAAATGTTACTGTTATGTAAAATATAAAATAATTCCAAATTTATTTAAGCAGTAGAAAAAAGAGACCATCATTGGCCAACAGGGGGCACTTTTATACTGTGGTTTGTAAACCTGATGCAGATAGACAACATAAGGTGAGAAAGTATATGATGTTTTTTAGTGTTTTACCAAAACTTTTGTTATTCTTTTCACAATGCAGCTCAAATTCTTGAAATTGAAGGCAAACATCATGTTAAATTTTGTTGATTTACTTGAGATTGTAAAGACTGTTGCATTTGGTAAGGTGGCATATTTGTGAGGCACATTGGTGTTATAGTTTCTTGCTTAAATTTTGAAAAAATAGTAAGTGCTTCATCACATTTAGACATGAAGCAGGAAGCACTTAGACACGAAGCAGAGAGTGGTGAATCTCTGGAACTCTCTGCAGGGCTGCCAACATTGGGTGAGAGTTGGGAGTGAGAAATTGCGAGAGACCAAGCCCGAGGAGCATAGCGACCGGGGGGGGGGGGGGGGGGGGGGGGGTGCATACTGTAGCAAGTCTTTAACTTACACTTGAATGCAATATATATGTTTTAAATTGGATTGGAGTGTTTTTGAAAGGGGGGAGGCTGAGTGATCACTAATCACTGGCCTTGGGGGTACCCGGTGAGGGAGTGGAGCAACTGAGTGGAGAGAGGGTGTGGAAGAAGGGGGTCCCCCTTCCCAGGGTAGGAACTTTTTGAAATTTGATGTATTAAAATCATGTTTTAGTGCACTGTAGAAGTATGATTTCAATGTTTTTTGTATGAAGTACTTTTAAGAGGTAACTTTTTAAGGGGTAACTTTATCCACAAAAAGGGTGATGGGTGTATGGAACAAGCTGCCAGAGGAGGTAGTTGAGGCAGGGACCATCCCAACATTTAAGAAAAAGTTAGACTGATACATGGAAAGGACAGGTTTGGAGGGATATGGACCAAAAGCAGGTAGCGTAGCTGGGACATGTTGGCAGGTGTGGGCAAGTTGCCTGTTTTCACACTGTATCACTCTATGACTACATTATACCTCTACCATGCATGAATGCTTCAAAATCAAGTGATCGGGTTTTATTTCCATATACTCAAGCATAGAAACATAGAAAATAGGTGCAGGAATAGGCCATCGGCCCTTCGAGCCAGCACTGCCATTCAATATGATCATGGCTATTCATCTAAAATCAGTACCTCTTTCCTGTTTTTTCCCCATATCCCTTGATGTCGTTAGCCCCAAGAAAAACATGTAACAATCTCTTGAAAACATCCAGTGAATTGGCCTGCACTGCCTTTTGTGGCAGAGAATTCCACAGATTCACAACTCTCTGCATGAAGAAAGTTTGTCCTCATCTCAGTCCTAACGACCCCCCCCTTTATTCTTAAACTGTGACCCCTGGTTCTGAACGCCCCCAACATCGGGAACATTTTTTCTACAGTTACAGTAAGTGAAAATCTAGCAGGCAAGCAGGATGCTTTCACCAACCACCCCCATTTGGTCCACTATCTTCCACCGTTTCTACCCAGTGCTTGGTACTTACTTCCAGCAGCCACTGGTTGTTCTCCAGGATGCACTCTCTCTCCTCTCAACCCCCCTCTCTATCGCCCCCTCTATCTCTCCCTTCCCCCTCTCTTTCCCCTCTCTCTCTCCCTCTCTGTCTCTCCTCTCACCCTCCCACTCTCTCCCCTTCCCTCTCTCTTCTCTCTCCCCCCTCCCTCTCTCCTTTCCCTCCCACCTCACTCTCCCCCCTCTCTCCCTCCCACCTCACTCTCCCCCCTCTCTCTCGTTCCTCTCTCCTCTCTCTCCCCCCCTCCCCTCTCTCCCTCTCTCTCCCTCTCTTTCCCCTAACTCTCTCTCCCCTCTCTTTCCCCTAACTCTCCCCTCTCTTTCCCCTAACTCTCTCTCCCCCTCTCTTTCTTCTCTCTCTCTCCCCCTTCTCTCCCCCCCCTCTCTCTCTCTCCCTCTCCCCACACGCTTCCCTCTCTCTCTTCCCTGTCTCTCTGTCTCTCCTCCCACCTCTCTCTCTCTTCCCCCACGCTCTCTCTCTCTCATTTCCTCCTCTCTCCCTCTCTCTCCCCCATATCCCCCTCCCACCTCACCCCCCCTTGCTCTCTCTCCCCTCTCCTCTGTCTCTATCTCCTCTTTCTCTTTGCCCCCCCATCTCTCTCTCTTTCCCCCGTTTCTCTTCCCCCTCTCTCTTTTACCACCCCTCTCTCTTCCCCCTCTCTCTCCCATTCTCTCCTACCCTCTCCTCCCTCTCTCTCTCTTCCCTCTTTCTCCCCTCTCACCCCTCTCTCTCTTTCCCCCCTCTCCCACCTCACTCTCCGCCCCCTCCCCCTCTCTCTCCCCACTCTCCCACTTCTCTCTCTCCATTCACCCCCCTCTGTCTCTCCCCTCTCTCTCCTCTCACCCCCGTCTCTCTCTCCCCCCTGTCTCCCTGTCTCCTTCCCCCCTCTCTCTCTCTCCACCTCCCTTTGAGAGTCTGTCCCTTCGACACAGAGACTCTCGCGGCAGCGGCGCTTCCGACGCCTCTGACGGCCCGGGACACTCGCACTGTCCGGAGCTGCTCCATGGACGAAGCTGCAGCGAGCGACTCGCTAGCCGTGCAAATACTCGTCAGCCCCGCAAACTCACCAGCCCCGACTCCCTGCATCTGTATCCGCCCGCTGCTTCCATCCCTCCCTCAGCCCCGGCTCTCCAACACCCGCGGACCATGCAGTTCATCCGAGTTTTGAAATTTTCGTTGGTCACAGAATTTCTCACCACAGAGCGTGGGAAATTTCTGATCAGCGTGAGGGCGTGAGGGCGTGAGAGTTTGCTTGAGGGCGTGATTCTCACGCTCAAAGCGTGAGAGTTGGCAGCCCTGTCTCTGCCACAGAAGGTAGTTGAGGCCAGTTCATTGGCTATATTTAAGAGGGAGTTAGATGTGGCCCTTGTGGCTAAAGGGATCAGGGGGTATGGAGAGAAGGCAGGTACAGGATACTGAGTTGGATGATCAGCCATGATCATATTGAATGGCGGTGTAGGCTCGAAGGGCCGAATGGCCTACTCCTGCACCTATTTTCTATGTTTCTATGTAAAATGGTAAGGTGCTAGAAATTTGCCATTGCTATTATAGATGTAACTAATGGAGTATTTCAGCAATCAATTCTTGACCCTCAATTATTTTTGTTCATGACCTAGACGAGAGATATAATGTAATGGGGCTTTTTCACGGGGCGAGTTGACGCAAGATGTCACCAGAGTGAAGTGGTCGTGGTCCAGCACGAGTTTCGCACGATATAACGGGGGGTAGATAAAGAGTTCCCACGGTACTCGGCATTTCTGTTTTTTTTAGACAAATGTTGTTTGGTGTGATGCACCTTCTCTCAATATGTGCAAGAAGTTGTCTTTTTATTTTGTCAAATAGGAATAAAGACTTTGTCTCACATTGACCGTGATGGTTGTCTTATTTTATTATCTACTGAGAGGTGAAACTTTCAAACGTTTAACCAGTCAGTAGACAGACAATAAATAGTAACAATCGAGCCATAAATGGTGTATACATGGTGAAGGGAACAACGCTGTGTGCAAGATAATGTTTAAAATCATGCGAGGAATCGATCGGGTAGATGCACAATCTCTTGCCCAGAGTAGGCGAATCGAGGACCAGATTACATAGGTTTAAGGTGAAGGGGAAATGATTTAATATGGATCTGATTAAATACTGTCAGTAGTAAACCCGATCAAAAACAACATCAGGACGTCTATTAAACACCAGAGATCCCAGTAAACACCCAGCCGAGACTTATTACAGGTCTAGTGGAAAGACACAAAGCGCTGGAGCAACTCAGCGGGTCAGCCAGCATCGCTAGACAACATGGATAGATGATGTTTCGGGTCGGGACTCTTCTTCAGCGCTGAGTTACTCCCGCATATTGTGTCTTTCCAATGCAGATTAGCGTCTGCGATTCTTTGCTCCTGCATTACGGGGTCTATCTCGATTCCCGATAAAGTCTAAAACCCATCCTCCAGAGTTCTCAGCCCAGGGCGCCCATAAACAAGCCCTTAACTCCACACTGGGGACAGAGGCTGAGAGGTGTACAAAACCATGAGACGAACAGGCAGGGAAATAGACAGAGTCCAGAGTAATATATGTCCTTTGCCCACAGAGGGGATTCGAGGACCAGAGGGCATAGGTTCAAGGTGAGGGGGGAAGATCTAATAGGAATCTGAGTGAGGGGTAACGTTTTCGCACAAAGGGTGGTGGGTGTATGGAACAAGCTGCCAGAGGAGGTAGTTGAGGCTGGGTCCATCCATACATTTAAGAAACATTTAGACAGGTACATGGATAAGACAGGTTGGGAGGGATATGGACCAGACGCAGGCAGATGGGACTAGTTTCGATGGGACATTTTGGCCGGTATGGGCAAGTTGAGCCGAAGGGCCGGTTTCCACACTAACTCGATAACGCCAGTGAGTATACGATCTAAGATAGTCCGAGGGTCTCGAATGAGGTAGGTAGTAGTTCAGGAATGCTCTGTGGTTGGTGTTAGGATGGTTCAGTTACATAAGTGCTCAAATGTAGGCACCGTTTTCGCAGTGGAAGCTCCGAGACTGCAGCGGGCGATTGTCGTGTTGGCTGGGACTCCTGTTATCCATGCAGGGGATTGACCTCAGTCTGAAGAAGGCTCTCGACCCGAAACGCTAACCAGTTCCTTCTCTCCAGAGTTGCTGCCTGTCCGGCTGAGTTGCTCCAAGCAACTGGTGTCTATCTTCAAAGGACTGACCACCGGGCTGGATGTCGGGGTTGGCGTGTTGCGTTTCACAGACCGAACTGTCCAATTAATGGTAACAGATGGGCACTGAGGGAAGTCCCTCCCCCTCTCTGTTTATCTGCCCTTTCTTTAACTTTTGTGCCTCTATGCAAGTATCTCGCGAGCCATCCCAGACTGCCCATTTCTGCTCCCCCTCGTCTTTAATAACTACATTTCCCTAACAATTACTATCTTTGTTAGTTATAGGAGCAAAATTAGGCCATTCGGTCCATTAAGTCCACTCCGCCATTCAATCGCGGCTGATCTATCTCTCCCTCTCAACCACATTCTCTTGCCTTCTCCCCATAACCTCCTGACACCCGCACTAATCAGGAATGTATCTATCTCTGCCCCTATTCTTCACCCTTTTGACAGTAGTTTTGTTTTATTGGAGACGCGGGAGACAGCGGATGCTGGAATACTGAACAAAACACGAAATGCTGGAGGAACTCGGTGCATTTGTGTTTAAGAAGGAACTGCAGATGCTGGAAAATCGAAGGTACACAATAATGCTGGAGAAACTCAGCGGGTGCAGCAGCATCTATGGAGCGAAGGAAGTAGGCAACGTTGCCTATTTCCTTCGTTCCATAGATGCTGCTGCACCCGCTGAGTTTCTCCCGCTGAGGTTGGGCAGGCGAGGATTATGTTACTTGGAGTGCAGGAGGCTGAAGGGTGATCTAATGGAGGTGTATAACCGAGGGGAAATGCACAGACTTTTACTCAGGGTCGGGGCATCAAAAAGTAGAGAACACGGGTTTAAGGTGAGAGGGCAAGATTTAATAGAAAGCTGAGGAGCAGCTTCTTTACACAGAGGGTAGTAGGCAACGTTGCCTATTTCCTTCGTTCCATAGATGCTGCTGCACCCGCTGAGTTTCTCCAGCATTTGTGTGTGTGGGTGGGAGTAGGGGGGAGGGGGTGGGGGGGGAGAGAGATAAGGCAGCCTGAAGAAAGGGTCGCCTGTCCATTTCCCTCCGTAGATGCTGCCTGGCCCGCGGAGTTCCTACAGTCTTAGAAACTGCTTTAGACAAAAAGAGACACAAACTGCTGGAGTAAAATAGCTCAGCAAGTGAGGTACCTGAACACTCAAAAATGAAAAAGAATGAAAATGTGATTATTTCACCTCCCTTCAACTATTTTGTGTTTCAGCATGAGAGGGATTATAACATTAGAAACATTCATCTTGTAGTGATGTGTTAATGAAGAATTGCAGACATCAATCTGATAGTAAAAAATATATTTATTTAACAATGAGGTAAAACAAGCACTGACAATCAAACTGCTCAGTTACTCACCGTTCGCAGGAGTTCCCACGGTACCCGCAAGAGTTATTACGGATATCGCACGGATATCGCACTGGCCACTTGTTCATACAATGTTGCAATGCTCAACCACAAGTGTACAAGTCACTCTTGGAGAAATTCAAACTTTCTTGAATTTTCTCCCGAGTGACCAAGTTACACGATTACCTGCCGTTAGCGCCACGGTGGTCCACGAATGCCGTACTGTTATCGCACGAGGTTCCCACGATGTTAAACTCTGGTTCACTCTTGCGTCAAGTCGCCCCGTGAAAAAGCCACTTAAGGCATCCTGGTTTGTTAATGACAGGTAAATGGGTGGAAGGGCATGTTGTGATCAGGATGATATGACTCTGCATGATATGACTCTGTAATTAGGCACAATATTGGCAAAGGGAGTTTAATTTGAGAAACTGAGGTCATGCAATTTGGTAGTAGAAATCAACATATGGATTATTATGTAAATGGATAGAGAATGCATATGAATTAAGTATAAAGGCATCTCGGTTTTCAAGTCGAAGAATCGCAAAAAATGGTCACACTGGTCCAACAAGCAGTTACGAAGGGAAACAGCATTTTACTCTTCACTACAAACCGTTTGCATTTAAAAACGGGGACATTTTGTTCCATTGTACATGTTGTTGGTGAGGCCATACTTCAGAATACTGTTCCATTACCAAAAAAAGGATCTACTGGCTCTGGAGGTAGTGCAAAGGACATTCACCAGGCTAATTCCTGGGCTGAGAAATTTGCCTTATCAAGAGAGGCTAAACAGTTTGGGTTTGTGTTGCTTGGAGTTTAGTAAAATGATGGGTGAGCTCATTGAGACATTTAAGATCATGAAAGGTCATGACAAGATTGATGCCGAGATGTTTTCACCAGTGCAAGAATTTTGAATGGGAGAAGATAAGTATCCAGTTATTTAAAACGGAGGTAAGCATAACTTTCTTTTCGCAAAGGCTGATGAATCTCTGGACTTTTCTATCCCAAAGGTTTGTGGGGACTAGAGGATTAAATGTATTTACAGTGATAGAAGATTGGGGGGCTGGTGAATGGTGGGGTAGGCTTGAAGGCTAGTTGGCCTTCTTCTGTTCCTATTTTCTGGTGCTTTGGTTTCTTCTCTCCATAGCGAATAAAGAATAGAATGAGCAAACTAAATATTTTAAGTTAAGAAAGTAATTATGTGCTTTCAAAGTCTCCCATTAACTTCCAATGAACTTAAATGCTGAATCATTAGACAATATACAATGTGCAGGAGTAGGCCATTCGGCCCTTCGAGCCAGCAATGTGATCATGGCTGATCATCCACAATCAGTACCCCGTTCCTGCCACTCCCCATATCCCCTGACTCCGCTATCTTTAAGAGCCCTATCTAGCTCAGTCTTCAAAGTATCCAGAGAACCAGCCTCCACTGCCCACTGAGGCAGAGAATTCCACAGACTCGGAACTCTCTGTGTGAAAAAGTGTTTCCTCATCTCCGTTCTAAATGGTTTACCCCTTATTCTTAAACTGTGGCCCTGGTTCTGGTCTCCCACAACATCGGGAACATGCCTCTTGTATGTCCAAACCCTTAATCTATATTATGGCTATATTTAAGAGGGAGTTAGATGTGGCCCTTGTGGCTAAAGGTATCAGGGGGTATGGAGAGAAGGCAGGTACAGGATACTGAGTTGGATGATCAGCCATGATCATATTGAATGGCGGTGCAGGCTCGAAGGGCCGAATGGCCTATTCCTGCACCTATTTTCTATGTTTCTATGTTTCTAAGTGAGCATATATGTTGTGGGAAGAGACCACAGATGCTGGAATCTAGAGAGATAAAACATACTGCTTGAGGAACTCAGTAGGCTAGGCAGCATTTATGGTCGATATGTTGGAACGAAACCCTCCTTCAGAACCTGATAGCGATGTAGGGTCTCAACCCCAAACATTGACCATCCCACTGCCTTCATAGCTGCTGCCGCTGTGTTCCTCCAGCAGTTTGTTTTTGATCATCTTGCTAGAGAAAGGTTAAAATAAACATCCCGTGTTGCTCTCTAACATGTTTGTTATTATCTAAAGTCCATGGCTGGGTCAGAGGAGAAAATACATAGAAAATAAATTAAAGCAATGGGATTCATGAATTATAAAATCAACAGCTGAAATTGTTTTAAGTTAGACTACTATATTATTTGATTAAAATCTTCAATTCAGATTCAGATTCAGATTCAGATTCAACTTTATTGTCATTGTGCAGTGTACAGTACAGAGACAACGAAATGCAGTTAGCATCTCCCTAGAAGAGCGACATAAATATGACCAATAAATAAATCTATTTTTGTGCATAGTCATAGTATTTTTTTCCTGGTGGGAGGAGTGTCTGGGGGGGGGGGGTGATTGGCAATCATCGAGGTACAGTGTTGAGTAGTGTAACAGCCGCAGGAAAGAAGCTGTTCCTGGACCTGCTGGTCGGGCAACGGAGGGACCTGTAGCGCCTGTAGAGGGTAAACAGTCTGTGGTTGGGGTGAGAGCAGTCCTTGACGATGCTGCGCGCCCTTCACAGACAACGCTTGCTTTGGACAGACTCAATGGATGGGAGTGAGGAACCGGTGATGCGTTGGGCAATTTTCACCACCCTCTGCAGTGCTTTCCGGTCGGAGACAGAGCAGTTGCCATATCATACTGTGATACAGTTGGTAAGGATGCTCTCGATGGTGCAGCGGTAGAAGTTCACCAGAATCTGAGGAGACAGATGGACCTTCTTCAGTCTCCTCAGGAAGAAGAGACGCTGATGAGCCTTCTTGACCAGAGTTGAGGTATTGTGGGTCCAAGAGAGGTCATCGGAGATGTTGACCCCCAGGAACCTGAAGCTGGAAACACGTTCCACCTCCATCCCGTTAATGTGGATGGGGGTGTGCGTGCCACCTCTAGACTTCCTGAAGTCTACAATGAGCTCCTTGGTCTTCTTGGAGTAAAGGGCCAGGTTGTTGTCAGCGCACCATGTTGCTAGGAGCTGGAACTCCTCCCTATAGGCCGACTCATCGTTGTTGCTGATGAGGCTAATCACCGTTGTATCATCTGCATACTTGATGATGGTGTTAGTACCATGTACAGGTGTGCAGTCGTAGGTGAAATATAATTTTTATGTGAGAAAAGTGTGAGTCTTTGGCTCGAGAGTCTTCGTCGAGGAGGCTGAGGAGAGGAGGCTACACAAAACGCTGGAGAGGGAGAGACGAAAGAAGGAGATGTTAGGCAAGCTGATTCAGTGTGATGCTTGCAGTATGTGTGATGTCAAGGACACTGCTGGTGCCTCTGGCTGCTACAAATGTGAGATGTGCATCCAGGTACAGCTCCTGAAGGACCGTGTTGGGGAACTGGAGAAGCAAGTGGATGACCTCGGGTTCGTCCGAGAAACTGAGTCGTTCCTCGACAAGTCCTACAGTAAGATTGTTACACCTAAGGTACTGGAAGAGAGAAGGTGGGTGACGGAGGGAAGCATGGAATGCAAACGTCCCCGGGTGTTGTACCTCTTGTGAACAGGTTCACCCACTTAGAAGCTGTCGGGACAGAAGACATTATTACACTGAGCGGCGGACTGGCTTGCGAAGCAAATAGGGCTGTTGAGCCAAAACCAAATAGGCCAACGTCAGGCAATGCCAATGTAGTGGGAGATTCCATTGTGAGAGGTACGGACAGGGGTTTCTGCGGCAATAGACAGGATTCGAGGATGGTGTGCTGCCTTCCTGGTGCCAGGATCCAGGATGTCACGGACAGAGTGCAGAAAATCCTCAAGGGCGAAGGGGAACAGCCGGAAGTGGTAGTGCATGTCAGTACAAACGATGTCGGAAAGAAGGGGATGAATGTTCTGCAGCGTGACTTTAGAGAGCTCGGAAAAAAGCTGAAAAGCAGGACCTCCAGGGTTGTTATCTCCGGTTTGCTTCCAGTTCCTCGTGCTGGCGAGAGCAGGAACAGGGAGATAAGGGACCTGAATGTGTGGCTGAGGAACTGGTGCACGGGCTGGGATTTAGATTCTGAGATCACTGGGATCTGTTTTGGAGTAAGGGGGAACTGTACAAAAGAGACGGATTACATCTTAACAGGTGGGGGACCAGCATTCTGGCAGGCAGGTTTGCCACTGCTACACGTGTGGTTTTAAACTGAATAAGGGGGGTGGGGTGTCAAATGGGATAGTCGAGGATGGAGTTAAAGGGAAAGGGTTTCTTAAATGTGTGAGCGGAGAGACAGAGGGGTGTAAAATGAGGGCAGAAGCAATAGGTAGCAAGGTGAAAAGTAAAAGTGGCAGGCAGACAAATCCAGGGTAAAAATCAAATAGGGCCACTTTTCAACATAATTGTATAAGGGGTAAGGGTGTTGTAAAAACAAGCCTGAAGACTTTGTGTCTCAATGCAAGGAGCATTCGTAATAAGGTGGATGAGTTGAATACAATACAATACAATACAATACAATACAATACAATACAATACAATACAATACGGTTTATTTGTCACATTGCACATAAGTGCAAGTGAAATGAATATGTCAGCAGCGGTACAATTATAAAGAACACACACAAAAACACAATAAAAATTTAACATAAACATCCACCACAGCATTCATCACTGTGGTGGAAGACACACAATTTGGCCAGTCCTCCTCCATTTTCCCCCGTGGTCGGGACCTCAACCCTCCGCAGCCGTTGCTGCGGGCGTCCAGATGGTAAAAGGACAAGGTACAAGTCCAGGTAAGTCCAGAGTTGGCTCTTCCCCACCGGAGACCGCGGCATTAAGTTGGTGTAGGCCGCAGGCCGGCGGCCGAAGATTTAAAGTCCCCGCCGCGCCGCAGACAGAAGCACCGCAGACTGCAGGGTCGGCGGTCGAAGCTCCCCTCCAGGGGTGATGGTAAGTCGCCACTGCGCCCGCGGTAGAAGTTGGCCGCGGGCCGGCAGTGATGGCTTCTTCTTCCCCCGGGTCCCCCACGAGGGATCCCGGGCTGTAGACGCCGTGCCAGCTGGAGCTGTGCAGACCGCGGCTTCAGGCTGCCGGCTGCCGGCTGCCCCAGGCCAGCGAAACGGAGCGCTCCCCTCCAGCGAGCCCCAGCGAGGGCTCGCCCGCTCCACGCCGAGAGTCCACGCTGCGCCCGCCGCTGAAGCCCCGGGCGCGTCTCTGGGAAAGGCCGCGCCGATCCTTGCTGTTAGGCCACGGGGGAGGCGACCTGGAAAAAGTCGCCTCTCCATGGAGGAGGCGGCCGAAACGGTTTCCCCCTTACCCCCCCACACCACCCCCCACACAAAACACACAAAGAAACATTAAAAACATACTTTAAAACATACTAAAAAAATTTAAAAAGTTGAAAAAACTAACGCGATGCTGACAGGGCTGCCGCCATTTCAGCGCCCCCACCGCATCATGAGCATGAATGTGCAGATAGCTATTAATGACTATGATATAGTTGGGATCACGGAGACATGGCTCCAGGGTGACCAACGCTGGGAGCTGAACATTCAGGGATATTCAATATTCAGGAGGGATAGACAGAAAGGAAAAGGAGGTGGGGTAGCGTTGCTGGTTGGAGAGGAGATTAACGCAATAGAAAGGAAGGACATTAGCTTGGAGGATGTTGAATCGATATGGGTAGAGCTGCGAAACACTAAGGGGCAGAAAACGCTAGTTGGAGTTGTGTACAGGCCACCTAACAGTAGTAGTGGAGTTGGGAATGGCATCAAACAGGAAATTAGAAATGCATGCAACAAAGGTAAAACAGTTATAATGGGTGACTTCAATCTACATATAGATTGGGTGAATCAAATTGGCAGGGGTGCTGAGGAAGAGGATTTCTTGGAATGTATGCGGGACAGTTTTCTAAACCAACATGTAGAGGAACCAACGAGAGAGCAGGCTATTCTAGACTGGGTATTGAGTAATGAGGAAGGGTTAGTTAGCAGTCTTGTTGTGCGTGGCCCCTTGGGCAAGAGTGACCATAATATAGTTGAGTTCTTCATTAGGATGGAGAGTGACATAATTAACTCAGAAACTGAAGGGTGCGGAGCTGCCGACTGCTCACCGTCATGGGGCTGGCCGAGTCCGGAGTGGGTGGAGCTGTGGTGGACGCTGCTGCCACCCGACCTCCGGAGATTCGGAGGCTGCAACTGCGGGTTTGGCGGACGGCAACGCCGGGAGCCCGCGGGTCCCTGCTGGGAGACCGCTTTTCGGGGCTTCCGCAACGGCGACTTCTCCCGCCCGAGTTGCGGGGTTGAAGAGCACCTGAGCGGGGCCTAACAGCTTGGAATGGCCGCGGGACTTTGCGAGCGCACGCCGGGGGCTCTAACACCAAGACCCGGTGCCCAACCTTGCATCACCCGGCGTGGCTTTAATGGCCGCGGGACAATCGCCATCGCCAGCCGGGGGCTTTGACTTTGACTCTGACTCTGACATCGGGGGGGAGAGTGCAGTGGAGAGATAAGTTTTTTTTGCCTTCCATCACAGCGATGTGATGGATGTTTGTGTAAACTGTGTTGTGTCTCGGGTCTTTTTGTTTTGTAATGAATGGCTGCAGAAACGACATTTCGTTTGGATCTCAAGGGGTCCAAATGACAATAAATTGAATTGTATTGTATTGTATTGTATTGTATCAAGAAAGGTAACTTTGAGGGTATGAGGCGTGAATTGGCCAAGATAGACTGGCAATTGATTCTTAAAGGGTTGACGGTGGATATGCAATGGAAGGCATTTAAAGACTGCATGGATGAATTACAACAATTGTTCATCCCAGTTTGGCAAAATAATAAATCAGGGAAGGTAGTGATGCGAATAGGGCTGTTGAGCCAAAACCAAAAAGGCCTAAGGCAGGCAACGCCATTGTAGTGGGAGACTCCATTGTGAGAGGTACCGACGGGTTTCTGCGGCAACAGACGGGATGCGAGGATGGTGTGCTGCCTTCCTGGTGCCAGGATCCAGGATGTCATGGACAGAGTGCAGAAAATCCTCAAGGGCGATGGTGAACATCCGGAAGTGGTAGTGCATGTCGGCACAAACGATGTCGGAAAGAAGGGGATGAATATTCTGCAGCGTGACTTTAGAGAGCTCGGAAAAATGCTGAAAAGCAGGACCTCCAGGGTTGTTATCTCCGGTTTGCTTCCAGTTCCTCGTGCTGGCGAGAGCGGGAACAGGGAGATACGGTACCTGAACGTGTGGCTGAGGAACTGGTGCACGGGGCAGGGATTTAGATTCTTAGATCACTGGGATCTGTTTTGGGGTAAGGGGGAACTGTACAAAAGGGACGGATTGCATCTTAACAGGTGGGGGACCAGCATTCTGGCAGGCAGGTTTGCCACTGATACACGGGTGGTTTTAAACTGAATAAGGGGGGTGGGGCGTTGAATGGGATAGTGGAGGATGGAGTTAAAGGGAAAGGGTTTCTTAAATGTGTGAGCGTAGAGACAGAGGGGTGTAAAATGAGGGTAGAAGCAATAGGTAGCAAGGTGAAAAGTAAAAGTGGCAGGCAGACAAAACCAGGACAAAAATCAGAAAGGGCCACTTTTCAACATAATTGTATAAGGGGTAAGAGTGTTGTAAAAACAAGCCTGAAGGCTTTGTGTCTCAATGCAAGGAGCATTCGTAATAAGGTGGATGAGTTGAATGTGACAATTAGCTATTAATGACTATGATATAGTTGGGATCACGGAGACAGTGGGCGGCGCGGCTCTTGCCAGCAGCGGCCTCTGCAGTCCGTCTGCGTTTTTATTATTTTATGTCTATGTTTTAATGTAGTTTTTGTTATTTTTGTTGGGGCATGTGTGTGGGGGGGGTGGGGGTGGTGTGGGGGGGAGGGGGAAACTTTTTAATCTCTCCCTGCACGGGAGACCCGACATTTTCTTTGTCGGGTCTCCGTTGTAGTTGGGGCTGCAACGAGGAGCGGCCTCCAACAGGAAAACCGGGGACTCCAGTGCCGACACTCACCTCACCGTCGCGGAGCTGGCCGAGTCCAGAGCGGGTGGAGCTGTGGTGGACGCTGCTGCGGCCCGACCCCCGGAGATTCGGTGGCTGCAACTGCGGGTTTGCCGGACGGCACCGGGAGCCCGCGGGTCCCTGGAGGGAGACCGCTTTTCGGGGCTTCCGCAACGGCGACTTCTCCCGCCCGAGTTGCGGGGTTGAAGAGCTCCTGGAGCGGGGCCTTACAGCACCGCCCCGCGCGGCTTGGAATGGCGGCGGGCTGCGAGCGCGCACCGGGGGCTCTAACACCAAGACCCGGTGCGCGAACTTGCATTACCCGGCGTGGTTTAATGGCCACGGGACAATTCGCCATCGCCCGCCGGGGGCTTTGACTTTGACTCTGACATGGGGGGGAGAGTGCAGTGGAGAGAGAAGTTTTTTGGCCTTCCATCACAGCAATGTGATGGATGTTTATGTAAAATATGTTGTGTCTTGGGTCTATTTGTTGTAATGTATGGCTGCAGAAACGGCATTTCGTTTGGACCTCACGGGGTCCAAATGACAATAAATTGAATTGTATTGTATTGTATTGTATTGTACATGGCTCCAGGGTGACCAAGGCTGGGAGTTGAACATCCAGGGATATTCAATATTCAGGAAGGATAGAGAGAAAGGATAAGGAGGTGGGGTAGCGTTGCTGATTAGAGAGGAGATTAACGCAATGGAAAGGAAGGACATTAGTTTGGAGGATGTGGAATTGGTATGGGTAGAGCTGCGAAACACTAAGGGGCAGAAAACGCTGGTGGGTGTTGTGTACAGGCCATCTAACAGTAGTAGTGAAGTTGGAGATGGTATCAAACAGGAAATTAGAAATGCGTGCAACAAAGGCAAAACAGTTATAATGGGTGACTTCAATCTACATACAGATTGGGTGAATCAAATTGGCAGGGGTGCTGAGGAAGAGGATTTCTTGGAATGTATGCGGGATAGTTATCTAAATCAACATGTAGAGGAACCAGCGAGAGAGCAGGCTATTTTAGACTGGGTATTGAGTAATGAGGAAGGGTTAGTTAGCAGTCTTGTTGTACGTGCCCCCTTGGGCAAGAGTGACCATAATATGGTTGAGTTCTTCATTAGGATGGAGAGTGACATTGTTAATTCAGAAACAATGGTTCTGAACTTAAAGAAAGGTAACTTTGAGGGTATGAGACGTGAATTGGCCAAGATTGACTGGCAA
Source organism: Amblyraja radiata (assembly GCF_010909765.2). Lineage (NCBI taxonomy): Eukaryota > Metazoa > Chordata > Chondrichthyes > Rajiformes > Rajidae > Amblyraja > Amblyraja radiata. Next base: position 10,198,402 of record NC_045959.1, on the reverse strand, counting down.
TTAATTCTAAAAGGGTTGACGGTGGATATGCAATGGAAGACATTTAAAGACTGCATGGATGAACTACAAAAATTGTTCATCCCAGTTTGGCAAAAGAATAAATCAGGGAAGGTAGTGCATCCGTGGATAACAAGGGAAATCAGGGATAGTATCAAAGCGAAGGATGATGCGTACAAATTAGCCAGAAAAAGCAGCATACCGGAGGACTGGGAGAAATTCAGACCAGCAGAGGAGGACAAAGGGCTTAATTAGGAAAGGAAAAATAGATTATGAAAGAAAACTGGCAGGGAACATAAAAACTGACTGCAAAAGCTTTTATAGATATGTGAAAAGAAAGAGATTAGTTAAAACAAATGTAGGTCCCTTGCAGTCAGAAACAGGTGAGTTGATCATGGGGAACAAGGATATGGCGGACCAATTGATAACTACTTTGGTTCCGTCTTCACTAAGGAAGACATAAATAATCTGCCAGAAATAGCAGGGGACCGTGGGTCAAAGGAGTTGGAGGAATTGAGTGAAATCCAGGTTAGCTGGGAAGTGGTTTTGGGTAAATTGAATGGATTAAAGGCCGATAAATCCCCAGGGCCAGATAGGCTGCATCCCAGAGTACTTAAGGAAGCAGCTCCAGAAATAGTGGATGCATTAGTAATAATCTTTCAAAACTCTTTAGATTCTGGAGTAGTTCCTGAGGATTGGCGGGTAGCAAACGTAACCCCACTTTTTAAGAAGGGAGGGAGAGAGAAAACGTGGAATTACAGACCAGTTAGTCTAACATCGGTAGTGGGGAAACTGCTAGAGTCAGTTATTAAAGATGGGATAGCAGCACATTTGGAAAGTGGTGAAATCATTGGACAAAGTCAGCATGGATTTACAAAAGGTAAATCATGTCTGATGAATCTTATAGAATTCTTCGAGGATGTAACTAGTAGCGTGGATAGGGGAGAACCAGTGGATGTGGTGTATCTGGACTTCTAGAAGGCTTTCGACAAGGTCCCACATAAGAGATTAGTATACAAACTTAAAGCACACGGCATTGGGGGTTCAGTATTGATGTGGATAGAGAACTGGCTGGCAGACAGGAAGCAAAGAGTAGGAGTAAACGGGTCCTTTTCACAATGGCAGGCAGTGACTAGTGGGATACTGCAAGGCTCAGTGCTGGGACCCCAGCTATTTACAATATATATTAATGATCTGGATGAGGGAATTGAAGGCAATATCTCCAAGTTTGCGGATGACACTAAGCTGGGGGGCAGGGTTAGCTGTGAGGAGGATGCTAGGAGACTGCAAGGTGACTTGGATAGGCTGGGTGAGTGGGCAAATGTTTGGCTGATGCAGTATAATGTGGATAAATGTGAGGTTATCCATTTTGGTGGCAAAAACAGGAAAGCAGACTATTATCTAAATGGTGGCCGAATAGGAAAAGGGGAGATGCAGCGAGACCTGGGTGTCATGGTACACCAGTCATTGAAAGTAGGCATGCAGGTGCAGCAGGCAGTGAAGAAAGCGAATGGTATGTTAGCTTTCATAGCAAAAGGATTTGAGTATAGGAGCAGGGAGGTTCTACTGCAGTTGTACAGGGTCTTGGTGAGACCACACCTGGAGTATTGCGTACAGTTTTGGTCTCCAAATCTGAGGAAGGACATTATTGCCATAGAGGGAGTGCAGAGAAGGTTCACCAGACTGATTCCTGGGATGTCAGGACTGTCTTATGAAGAAAGACTGGATAGACTTGGTTTATACTCTCTAGAATTTAGGAGGATTGAGAGGGGATCTTATAGAAACTTACAAAATTCTTAAGGGGTTGGACAGGCTAGATGCAGGAAGATTGCTCCCGATGTTGGGGAAGTCCAGGACAAGGGGTCACAGCTTAAGGATAAGGGGGAAATCCTTTAAAACCGAGATGAGAAGAATTTTTTCACACAGAGAGTGGTGAATCTCTGGAACTCTCTGCCACAGAGGGTAGTCGAGGCCAGTTCATTGGCTATATTTAAGAGGGAGTTAGATGTGGCCCTTGTGGCTAAGGGGATCAGAGGGTATGGAGAGAAGGCAGGTACGGGATACTGAGTTGGATGATCAGCCATGATCATATTGAATGGCGGTGCAGGCTCGAAGGGCTGAATGGCCTATTCCTGCACCTAATTTCTATGTTTCTATGTAGTGCATCCGTGGATAACAAGGGAAATCAGGGATAGTATCAAAACAAAAGATGAAGCATTCAAATTAGCCAGAAAAAGCAGCCTACCAGAGGACTGGGAGAAATTCAGAGTCCAGCAGAGGAGGACAAAGGGCTTAATTAGGAAGGGAAAATAGATTATGAAAGAAAACTGGCAGGGAACATAAAAACTGACTGCAAAAGTTTTTATAGATATGTGAAGAGAAAAAGATTAGTTAAAACAAATGTAGGTCCCTTGCAGTCAGAAACAGGTGAGTTGATCATGGGGTACAAGGACATGGCAGACCAATTGAATAACTACTTTGGTTCTGTCTTCACTAAGGAAGACATAAATAATCTGCCTGAAATAGCAGGGGATCGGGGGTCAAATGAGATGGAGGGACTGAGTGAAATCCAGGTTAGCCGGGAAGTGGTGTTAGGTAAATTGAATGGATTAAAGGCCGATAAATCCCCAGGGCCAGATACGCTCCGTCCCAGAGTACTTAAGGAAGTAGCCCCAGAAATAGTGGATGCATTAGTGATAACTTTTCAAAACTCTTTAGATTCTGTAGTAGTTCCTGAGGATTGGAGGGTAGCTAATGTAACCCCACTTTTTAAAAAGGGAGGGAGAGAGAAAACGGGGAATTACAGACCAGTTAGTCTTACATCGGTAGTGGGGAAACTGCTAGTCAGTTATTAAAGATGGGATAGCAGCACATTTGGAAAGTGGTGAAATCATTGGACAAAGTCAGCATGGATTTATGAAAGGTAAATCATGTCTGACGAATCTTATAGAATTTTTCGAGGATGTAACTAGTAGAGTGGATAAGGGAGAACCAGTGGATGTGTTATATCTGGACTTTCAGAAGGCTTTCGACAAGGTCCCACATAAGAGATTAGTATACAAACTTAAAGCACACAGTATTGGGGGTTCAGTATTGATGTGGATAGAGAACTGGCTGGCAGACAGGTAGCAAAGAGTAGGAGTAAACGGGTCCTTTTCACAATGGCAGGCAGTGACTAGTGGGGTACCGCAAGGCTCAGTGCTGGGACCCCAGCTATTTACAATATATATTAATGATTTGGACGAGGGAATTGAATGCAACATCTCCAAGTTTGCGGATGACACAAAGCTGGGGGGCAGTGTTAGCTGTGAGGAGGATGCTAGGAGGCTGCAAGGTGACTTGGATAGGCTGGGTGAGTGGGCAAATGCATGGCAGATGCAGTATAATGTGGATAAATGTGAGGTTATCTACTTTGGTGGCAAATATAGGAAAGTAGACTATTATCTGAATGGTGGTCGATTAGGAAAAGGAGAGATGCAACGAGACCTGGGTGTCATGGTACACTAATCATTGAAAGTAGGCATGTAGGTGCAGCAGGCAGTGAAGAAAGCGAATGGTATGTTAGCATTCATTGCAAAAGGATTTGAGTATAGGAGCAGGGAGCTTCTACTGCAGTTGTACAGGGTCTTGGTGAGACCACACCTGGAGTATTGCGTGCAGTTTTGGTCTCCTAATCTGAGGAAAGACATTCTTGCCGTAGAGGGAGTACAGAGAAGGTTCACCAGACTGATTCCTGGGATGTCAGGACTTTCATATGAAGAAAGACTGGATAGACTTGGCTTGTACTCGCTAGAATTTAGAAGATTGAAGGGGGATCTTATAGAAACTTACAAAATTCTTAAGGGGTTGGACAGGCTAGATGCAGGAAGATTGTTCCCGATGTTGGGGGGAAATCTTTTGGGACCGAGATGAGAAAAAAAATGTTCACACAGAGAGTGGTGAATCTCTGGAATTCTCTGCCACAGAAGGTAGTTGAGGCCAGTTCATTGGCTATATTTAAGAGGGAGTTAGATGTGGCCCTTGTGGCTAAAGGGATCAGGGGGTATGGAGAGAGGGCAGGTACAGGATACTGAGTTGAATGATCAGCCATGATCATATTGAATGGCGGTGCAGGCTCGAAGGGCCGAATGGTCTACGCCTGCACCTATTTTCTATGTTTCTAATTCAGCTGCTGTAAGGAATATTGTATTGTTGAAACCACATATTTGAATGACCTAAAGTGCTGTTAAGAAGCTGTACCAAAGGACAAAATGAAAACCACATCATAGCTGCATGATTCAATGAAATGAAATGAAAATATTCTGACGGCTCTCTAAATTCCATTCTTGAACTTTACTGAAAGGATTATCAAGATGTTAGTCAGCCACTTCTCAATGGAAGTAAGATGTTGGTTACATAATCTGTTAAGAGCTGTTAAATTGCCTATCATATTCCTTACAGTTCTTTCATGCGTCAGTTCAATTGCATGTGCTATTAATGGCTTATGGAGTGGGATTGTTGGAAGCGGAGTAAGTAACTAATTCTGGCTTTCTCTTTCCTTTTTTATGGCTATAATTAAAGAATTAAGAAAGATGGATAAAGGAAGCAAGAGAAAAAGATATCTTAAAAATGGTATGTTTCCTTAATTTATGTCAAAAATGATTTATTCCTTCATTCCTTTTGTACATGTATATTTAATACACATAAACTTAAATTTTAACCACAAACATACAGTTCACTGAGACAGACAGACATGAACACACACAGTTGATCTAAAAGCTGACATGATGCTTATGTTTTTGAGGCCCATTGCTGTTTTTGGCCTTGCTTTAAATTAATTTATCCAATGTGTATACCAAGACAAATACTGAGGTGGGCCTTTCTGAGGGAACTATCTGTAAACGGTGGTCTCCAGAGTTCTATGCATTCCCAGCTTTTGGCTTATAACATTGGAACATGTTTCCAAGGGAGAATAATGTTTACTATGAAAACAGAAGTGTTTTGTCTTTCTGCTTTGATTGATAGTTGTTGGTACTGTAGAACTTTGCATCACTGAAGGACGCCATTCCACTTATAATTTCTGTGCTGCCTCAATACTCTTGCAATCCGGGATAAAATCAAGTGTCAAACTTCTCTGAATAAATATTCTTCTTTTCAATTATTTATCCGATTTATTGTTTAAATTTGCATTCACATTTCACTCAACTACGATTATGCCCCTACCAAAACTAATGACCATTTTAATGAAAACTCGCCACAAACTCCTAACTAGAATAACATTTCTAATCTATCAAAGTATAATGTGACTTTGCATTCTGGATGGCGACTTGAAATTTATAGAAATCTCCTTATATAAATAAGCTTAATTTCTGCTTTAAGTCCTCATCAAAGCAGTTTGTCAATTAGTGAAGGAGTTTTAGACTTGATCCTCTTATTCTGTGAATGCCAGTGAAAGGTGAATGGATTTTTAAAACTGATCCATGATTAATTGTTACTAGGGAATCAGGAAGGCCAAGAATACTCCCCAGGAGTACTTGTATTTTGATCCTCCTTCGTCTAAAATTATTGCTTTGCATTAGTGCATGCCCCACGGAACCTTTGTGCATCTGAATGGTTTAAAATGCTCCTGAGGGGAGAAGGTGACAAGAGGCAATGGATGCAAAAATGATTCTATTTTCCAAGGAAATAGTGTAACTTTTTACAAAATTAATGTATAAAACATAATGAGATTGAAATTCCATTGGGAGTCCTCCATGGTACTGCATTCTTTGTGTATTAGTGTATCATTAAACAGATGCGCTGATTTCTGAATCAACATCTTCCAATCTAATTCAATATTATCAATGGTTGCCAAGTGTTAATTGAGACAAATTTTAATGCCGAGTGTTAAAACTCTTTTTCTGCTCAACAGCATAAATAATATGTTGCAACATTTGATTTACAAGTCTTTTTATGCCAATTATTTGCACATGAATGTAACTCACTCGGTATAATCTGGAACTTTTCCATTTTAATATTCCTCCTAAGAAGTGGAGTTAACAAAACTGGTGGACAATTTGAGCTTTTATATAGGTTTGGAATTCTTTGTGAATAGTTCAGGTTTTAGTAATATGATTTTGTCAGCTATCAATATTCTAACAGAAGCTAACTAAAAAGGCAATACGGGGAGAAAAGATGAGGTACGAAGGTAAGCTAGCCAAGAATATAAAGGAGGATAGTAAAAGCTTCTTTAGGTAAGTGAAGAGGAAAAAAGTAGTTAAGACCAAAGTTGGACCCTTGAAGACTGAAAAGTGTGAATTTATTATGGGGAACAAGGAAATGGCAGATGAATTGAACAGGTACTTTGGATCCATCTTCACTAAGGAGAACACAAACTACTAGTGGCCTGAGGATCTAGGGTTGCGGAGGAACTGAAGGATATTCACATTAGGCAGGAAATGGTGTTGGGTAGACTTGATGGGACTGAAGGCTGATAAACCCCAGGGCCAGGTGGTCTGCATCCAGGGTACTTAAGGAAGTGGCTCTGGAAATTGTGGATGCATTGGTGATCATTTTCCAATGTTCTATAGATTCAGGATCAGTTCCTGTGGATCGGAGGGTATCAATTGTTATCCCACTCTTTAAGAAGGGTGGCAGAGAGAAAAAACGGGGAATTATAGACCAGATAGCCTGACATTGGTTGTGGGGAAAATGCTGGAGTCAATAATAAAAGATGAAATAGCGGCACATTTGGATAACAGTTGCAGGATCGGTCTGAGTCAGCATGGATTTACGAAGGGGAAATCATGGTTGACTAATCTTCAGGAATTTTTTTAGACGTAACCAAGATAATGGACAAACGAGAGCCAGTGGATGTAGTGTACCTGGACTTTCAGAAAGCATTTGATAAGGTCCCACACAGGAGATTAGTGGGCAAAATTAGAGCACATGGTATTGGGGGTAGGGTGCAGACATGGATACAAAATTGGTTGGCAGACAGGAAACAAAGGGTAGGAATTGTCCCTGTACCCAAAAAGGCAAGGATTACTTGTCTTAATGACTACATGCCTGTCACACTGACCTCTGTAGTCATGAAGACCCTTGAAAGGCTTGTGCTGGCCAAGCTGAAAATATCACGATCCCCCTGCTGGACCCTCTGCAGTTTGCATATCGGGCCAATAGATCTGTGGATGATGCAGTCAACCTGGGTCTGCACTTCATCCTACAGCACCTGGACCTACAGGGGACCTATGCGAGGATCCTGTTTGTTGATTTTAGCTCTGCATTCAACACCATTGTGCTAGAGCTACTACACTCCAAACTTTCCGAGTTGACTGTGCCTGAACCCCTCTGTCGGTGGATCACCAGCTTCCTGACAGACACGAAGCAGCATGTGAGGCTGGGAAAGCACATCTCGGACCCACAAATACTCAGCATAGGAGCACCGCAAGGCTGCGTACTCTCTCCTCTCCTCTACTCTCTCTACACTATGTAAGGTGTCCTTGAGATTTTGTATGAAAGGCGCCCATTAAATATAAAATTTATTATTATTATTACACCAACGACTGCACCTCCACAGACACCTCTGTCAAGCTTCTCAAGTTTGCGGATGACACAACCCTGATTAGACTGATCCAAGATGGGGAGGAATCCGCCTACAGACAGGAAGTGCCACAGCTGGCATCCTGGTGCCATCGCAACAACCTGAAGCTCAATGCTCTTAAGACAGTGGAATTGATTGTAGACTTTAGAAGAGCTCCCCCTCCCCTCACTCCACTCACCATCAACAACACCACAGTCACATCTGTGGAGTCTTTTAATTTCCTGGGAACCATTATCTCCAAGGACCTTAAGTGGGGGGCTACCATTGACTCCACAGTCAAAAAGGTACAACAGGGGATGTACTTCCTACGGCAGATGAGGAAGCACAATCTGCCACAGGCAATGATGGTCCAATTCTACACGGCCATCGTAGAGTCTGTTCTCACCTTCTCCATCATGGTCTAGTTTGGCTCAGCCACCAAGCACGACACCTGGAGGCTGCAGTGAATCGTCCAATCAGCAGAGAAGGTTATTGGCTGCAACCTTCCCTCCATTGATGAACTGTACATTGCACGGGCCAGGAAGCGAGCGGGCAAGATCATCTCCAACCCCTCTCACCCTGGCCACAAACTTTTTGAATCACTTCCCTCTGGAAGGCGACTCCGGACTGTCAAAGCTGCCACAGCCAGACATAAAAACAGTTTTTATCCGCGAGTAGTTGCTCTACTCAACAGCCAAAAATCTGTAGCCTCCCTTTGATCTGGTATTTTGTTGGTTCACGTGCTTGATCAATGGTGTTTTATCATTAGTTTTATTATTATTAATGTTTAGTGTTTTCTGAATCATTCGTAACTGTCACTGTATGTCATGTTGTTACTTGTGGGCGGAGCACCAAGGCAAATTCCTTGTATGTGTTTACTTGGCCAATAAACTTACTTACTTACTTAACGGGTCCCTTTCAGAATGGCAGGCTGTGACTAGTGAGGTATCGTAAGGCTCGGTGCTGGGACCGCAGCTATTAACAATATTAATGATTTGGATGAAGGGATTAAAAGTAACATTAGCAAATTTGCAGATGAAACAAAGCTGGGTGGCAGTGTGAACTGTGAGGCGGATGCTATGAGGATGCAGGGTGACTGGGACAGCTTGGGTGAGTGGGCAGATGCATGGCAGATGCAGTTTAATGTGGATAAATGTGAGGTTATCTACTTTGGTGGCAAAAACAGGAAGGCAGATTATGATTTAAATTGAGTCGTTAGGAAAAGGGTAAGTACAACGGGATCTGGGGGTCCTTGTTCATCAGTCACTGAAAGTAAGCATGCAGGTACAGCAGGCAGTGAAGAAAACGAATGGCATGTTGGCCTTTACTACAAGGAGTCGAGTGTAGGAGTAAAGAGGTCCTTCTGCAGTTGTACAGCCCCCTAGTGAGACCACATCTGGAGTATTGTGTGCAGTTTTGGTCTCCAAACTTGAGGAAGGACATTCTTGCTATTGAGGGAGGGCAGGGTAGGTTCACGAGGTTAATTCCCGGGATGGCGGGACTGTCATATTGATATATTGGAGCGGCTGGGCTTGTACACTCTGGAAATTAGAAGGATGAGAGGGTATCTTATTGAAACATATAAGATTATTAAGGGTTTGGAAATGCCAGAGGCAGGAAACATTTTCCCGATGTTGGGGAAGTCCAGAACCAGGGGCCACAGTTTAAGAATAAGCGGTAAGCCATTTAGAACGGAGATGAGGAAAACCTTTTTCACTCAGAGGGCAGTGAAGGCTGGTTCTCTGGATGCTTTCAAGAGATAGTTAGGTAGAGCTCTTAGGGATAGCGGAGTTAAGGGATATGGAGAGAAGGCAGGAACGGGGTACTGATTGTGGATGATCAGCCATGATCACATTGAATGGTGGTGCTGGCTTGTAGGGCCGAATGGCCTACTCCTGCACTTATTCACTATTGTCTATTGTCTAAAGTTTTACCAGTCAAGAAGCACCTAATCATAGTTGTTAATAACATTAGGTCTGTTAACTCCAGTGGGTGTGTAAATGATCTGGTTAATTTTGGGTGTAGACAGACCCCTCAGATACTTTTTTGGAAATATGAATACCAGGAATGAAATTCCATGCCCACAATCAAATGGATACTTTATTTAAAAAAATTCTACCTTGCAGGAAACTTTAATTATGAATGCCAAAGACACTGGATTTTACAGTGTGAGATTTGTAAATAAGTATCTTTAGTTTAATCTGCAATATTTTAGTTATGCATACAAAATGCAGGAAAACCCTTGAGCTCATTTTGTCATCTGATAAAATAATTATCAAGCAACTATCTCGTTGTGGTTCCAAGCTGCGGTTCCAAGTCACATTGTTATTCTGGAAGGATATTTAGCTTGGGGTAATATAAATTGCTTTCCGTGCTGACTCCTACTTCCACAATGTCCATTATTAAACATATCTCGGCATGGTTGATGTTCTTCATAAAAATGATTTAACAGGGGGAAGATATTTATTTGTTTATTCCATCTTTTAGAAACAATAGAATCCCTAAGTTGTAATTGTTGGCATGAAGCTATTTTGAACATTGCATGATGTGGCAGCTCGCCAAAGGTTGAAAGACTAAAGCATCTGTTTCTAATCAACGCTTCCTGGATCAGTAACATACTCACATGAGGAAAACAGTGACAATTCTTGTAACTGTCCAGCATTGCACAGTCACTGAGGGTGAAATATGACTTGGGACGAGATGCAAAAGAGATGGTTTTAAATCTACTAGCAAATATAGACCTCACCTGACATCCAACCCAATGAAAATCGAGTAAATGAGATATCATACGGGGCAGTAGATGTGATGGCAACAATTTTCATCCTTACCAAAAGTAAAGTTGACCCAAACAGATAAATATTTAAAATAGTACTACATGTGACAGTTGTTACTTTGCAAGATTACGTTGCATTTAGATGATGCTAGAATCACTCATAATGCAACATTATTAATATATTTATTAATATACTTGTAACAGAATGTCTAGGCTTGGATATGTATTTGCTATTCTAACTCCATTGCATGTATTGAGGACGATAGCTTTATTACTAGTAACTGGAGAAGTTGTTTTTAAAAAGTAGAAAGTGCTGCTCGTGTCATAGATTAAAAGATGAAAATGCTAAAGAATGTTAAAGCTATAAACATTATACTCAAATTTTTGAGTAATTCATGGAATGAGAATCGGTGAGCTAGCAAAGGGCAACTGATGGCATTACACTTGCATTCCTTTAACATGTCATTGCATCAATATTATGTCTGAATATTATCTTCTACAAATATAAACCATAATGAATGTCTGATAGTAGCAATTTGATTAATCAAATATATACCTGCTTAATGAGGAGGCTGTAGGGCAGTCAATAATTAAACGGGGATCAACAATTTAGATAAAACTAGACAGGAATTTTGTTTAGAAGTGCCAGATTTAAAAAAAAAATCTGAACCAGAGATTATACTCAACCCATGCACAAGTATTAACAGTTTAATGAGAGGAACACATAACTGAACACGTGGTTAGGGAAACAATGGTGCCATTTCATGACAAGTCATTTTGGAAAGAGCTTCATATGGATAATACAATATAATGTTGAATAGCAAGCAAGAGGTCAGGTATGGAATAGTTGGGAGTGGGAGAAGATTTATTCTCAGATATCTAAATCAAGACCTAACCTAATTTTTCCAGTTTAAATATTTTAGTTTAGTTTAAAGATACTACACAGAAACAGGCCCTTTGGCCCATTGAGTGCACGCCGATTAGCGATTATCCCATGCACTAACACTATCCTACAAGTTAGCGACAACTTACAATTTTACCCAAGTTAATTAACCTACAAACCTGTCAAAGAGGACTCGCTCGAACTTCTACAGAACTTCTACAGTAGAGAGCATGCTGACTGGTTGCATCGTAGCTTGGTTCGGCAACTTGAGCGTCCAGGAGCGGAAAATAATGCAGAAAGTTGTGACCACTACCCGGTCCATCATCGGCTCTGACACTCCCCACCATCGAAGGGATCTATCGCATTTGCTGCCTTAAAAAGGCTGCCAACATCATCAAGGACCCACACCACCCTGTTGTGCTGCAGCAAGTAAGAATTTCATTGTCCTATCTGGGACACATGACAATAAAACTCTTTTGACTCTTGACTTTTGATCTTTGCAACATGCACGATGAAGGGGAGATGTGGTCGAGAGCCCAAATCAACAGGAAAATCAAGATATCTCAAAGGAACTAGAGTAAAAAGTCTTGTCACAGTAGATATGGTGGAGGGGACGAGGGAATGGAATGAAATCCGAACAGGAAACATTGTGCGTCCTATAAGAATACACCCCCGCACTCACAACTTTGCATTTTCTGGGGATGAACTCGAATTGCGGATCTAATCACAGGGCTTAAAAAAAAAGAGCTTCACATTTGCAGAATGGCGATTAGACCTGAACAGAAAGCAAATTTGCCATACATGCAGTGAAACAAGGACTTTTAAAGCTGGAATTGTGAAAACTTTGCCGGCATTTGAAAATAAGTTATCGTACGAATGTTAAGAATTAATATCTGGAAGAGAAGATAAATGATTATATGCTGCAAATAAACAATTAACTCTATAAAAGCTAAACAGAAGTCTCTTAAAGTAATTAGAAATAAAGCAAGTAGACATGGTGAATCCATGTTACAAAATGTGCTGAATAATTCGTATGGAATTATTTTTTTAACGATGAGAAGATACTGAAATCAACATAGGATGTTGGTGCTAATTGAAGTTAGGAAGGATGAAGATTTGATGAAGAAGTGCTGAGAGGGAAGAAAGTCAGAGCAAGGCTTGGAAGAGAAGGGTTTTAAAGATAGTGCAGAAGTCCTATGTGAGCATTCACTTCTCTAACATGTATACCATGTCAGGTACTGTTGGGAGGGATGAATTCCCAGAGGACACCATGCGTAATAGCCTAGTTCATTGCACCAAGATAGGTGTTGCTGTGCAGAAGGGGAGGAGATTAAGGAACAGGACTGGGAGGGTGATAGTTAGAGGGTATTCTATTTTAAGGTTTCCATCATGGACCCAAGTTTTTCTCAAAGCTGCATTGTTTGTACAATCATCTACAGTGTGATGGTAAGAAGCTTATTCATGGATGAACAAAGATCCTGAAGGGAATTTTGAAGAGTGTTGGTGATTTTATACACCAAGAGATCTTGATGAATAATAAGTATGGTGGGAAAGTGGAGGGAAACATTATTCCCTAACCTATTCATTGTGTGCTTAAGTGAATGAGGCATGGTCAAATTGCTGGTCATTAGTAAGCAGTATTGGCAGCCTCTGTGTGCCCCTTGGAACATTCTCAGAAACTAAGTTAGGCAGTATTTTATTGGGGAGTGAGAGGCATTTAGAGCAAGAGACACATTTGTGGCAGAGAAACTAGAACAGAGCTCGCAATTTCTTTATGATATTAGATTCTGCGATCTGCAGCACAGAATGAACAGCCAGAGACTTGATTAATTGACATGGGAAAAAAAAAATCAACAATTCTTCTTTAAGGGTGATAAGCTATGTTTACTGCAAATGAAAACATAAAAATATGCTTTCACTGAAGGGAAGATAATAATGAATTGGTATGATAAATGGCTTAATATCCTGGTTTCTGAATTATATTATATAGTAACACGTCTGCTCTGAGAAGACTCTGGCATCTATCCATATAACTAAAAGTCTCATCTCGCCCACTTCCTGCCTGCTCTGTATATTGATTTTAGAAAAAACGCTACCAAATATCGCTATGATTTTTGGCCACCTTACTCACAGTCCTCCTCCGCTGAGGCAGGCCACAAGGATTTTTCCGATCGATGAGAAATAAAAAAATTATGAGTGTTTAAAAAATCTTGAGATCAGCTGATTGGCCCCCTCGCCTGTCAATCACCACGATGAAGGTAACCTCCCTTTGCGGTGGGGGGGGGGGGGGGGGGTGGGGGGGGGGACAGGACTATAAAACCCCGGATGCCTGGATGTGTCAGTCATTCTGGAAGATCATGAGGGAGAGTCCACAACTATGATTTTAAGCTGTGAATCAACTGAACTGTGAGTCTGCTATGTACTTGCAATAAATGATTTGTTAGCCCTTAATGACAATGCAATGAGTTGTTTGGCCTACCCTGCCTGTGCCTGAAACTGCAATGCAAAATTGGAAATGAAGTGACAATGCAATGAGTTGTTTGGCCTGCCCTGCCGCCTGTGCTTGAAACTGCAATGCAAAATTGGAAATTAAGTGACAATGCAATGAGTTGTTTGGCCTGCCTTGCCTGTGCTTGAAACTGCAATGCAAAATAGGAAATTAAGTGACAATGCAATGAGTAGAAATGCTTTGTTAGGTCCGACTGTGTTTGGAAGGAATAAATGCTTTGTTAGGTCCGACTGTGTTTGGAAGGAATAAATGCTTTGTTAGGTCCGACTGTGTTTGGAAGGAATAAATGCTTGTTAGGTCCGACTGCTTGGAAGGAATAAATGCTTTGTTAGGTCCGAAGGTGTTTAGTCCAAAGGTCCTGCTAATTCCGTGACTTCCGCTTAGTGGACAGGTCGCGCTAATTGCGTAATTTCTGGTGAGTGCAGAGGTCACGCTGATTGCGTAATTTCTGCGGAAGTGCCGCTGACTGCGGAATCCGTAGATTCAAGAAAGTTTACTGTCATATATATGGTGTGTGTGTGTGTGTGTGTGTGTGTGTGTGTATGTGTGTGTGTGTGTGTGTGTGTGTGCACGTGTGCGTGCGTGCGCGCGTACGTGTTTACGTGTGCGTGTGCGTGTGCGCGTGCGTGTGTGTGTGTGTGTGTGTGTATTTGGTGGCCTGCACTCTGCTTGAAATGGTATGAAATTGAATTTGGTGGCCTGCACTCTGCTTGAAATGCTATGAAATCCACTTTGGTAGCAAAAACAGGTAGCAAAAACTGGAAGACAGATTACTATCTAAATGGTGTCAAGTTGGGAAAAGGGGAAGTACAATGGGATCTGGGGATCCTTGTACATCAGTCTATGAAAGTAAGCATGCAGGTACAGCAGGCAGTGAGGAAAGCGAATGGCATGTTGGCCTTTATAACAAGAGGAATCGAATATAGGAGCAAAGAGGTCCTTCTGCAGTTGTACATAGCCCTAGTGAGACCACACCTGGAGGATTGTGTGCAGTTTTGGTCCCTTAATTTGAGGAAGGACATTCTTGCTATTGAGGGAGTGAAGCGTAGGTTTACAAGGTTAATTCCCGGGATGGCGGGACTGTCAATGCTGAGAGAATGGAGCAGCTGGGCTTGTACACTCTGGAGTTTAGAAGGATGAGAGGATATCTCATTGAAACATATAAGATTGTTAAGGGTTTGGACACGCTAGAGGCAGGAAACATGTTCCCGATGTTGGGGGAGACCAGAACCAGGGGCCACAGTTTAAGAATAAGGAGTAAGCCATTTAGAACGGCGATGAGGAAACACTTTTTCCTCACAGAGAGTGGTGAGTCTGTAGAATTCTCTGCCTCAGAGGGCGGTGGAGGCAGGTTCTCTGGATGCTTTCAAGAGAGAATTAGATAGGGCTCTTAAAAATAGCAGAGTCAGAGGATATGAGGAGAAGGCAGGAACTGATTGTGGATGATCAGCCATGATCACATTGAATGGCGGTGCTGGCTCGAAGGGCCGAATGGCCTACTCCTGCACCTATTGTCTATTGTCTATCTGTCTATAAATTGAATTTGGTGGCCTGCACTCTGCTTGAAATGCTATGAATTTGAATTTGGTGGCCTGTACACTGTTTGAAATGGAATTTCAACGAATAGCCGTGAGTGAACTGCCAGCCCACCAGGCCTGAGTAAGTGATCTGCCAGCCCACCAGCCCTGAGTGACTGAGCTGCCAGCCCACCAGCCCTGAGTGTCTGAGCTGCCAGCCCACCAGCCCTGAGTGACTGAGCTGCCAGCCCACCAGCCCTGAGTGACTGAGCTTCCAGCCCCACCAGCCCTGAGTGACTGAGCTGCCAGCCCACCAGGCCTGAGCGACTGAGCTGCCAGCCCACCAGGCCTGAGTGACTGAGCTGCCAGCCCAAGAATCCATTTGGCCCACATTGTCCATACTAGCCCTATGGAAACCAGTCACTTCGGTCCACAACACCAATACTAGCGCTCCAGAAAGCCCCCGCCCCTCCCCCCCACTGTCCACCAATATTGGAATTGGTGGAGAGGTGGAATATTACGTTGGGGGAGCAGCCCTCCCGTGTGAACATTAGTCTAGTTGGGATTATTTGTGAAAGAAAAGAAACCTGTTCAAAGTAAATTCAGAATTTCTGATAGCCTATTTGGATTATTTAAAGAGTAACACAATTAATTGAGTGGAATTTAATGAAATCAGGGAGAAAATAGGTACAAATACTTTGCAGATTTGATCTGGAGAAGCTAAAAAAATGGATGAATTGAGAAATGTACTTTGCGCCTCAAGGAACAGAATTACAAACTGATCAAATAGTATGGCCAAATTCCTACATTCTCATGGGTGACCACCACTCTGCAATGAACACATTTAAACTTGAGTGTCAGAACCAATTATTTACCTGTGAGCACTACTTCAGAATTTCTGCCACAGTGCCAAGGCAAGATAGAGTTGGCAAAGGTTATCTATAGTAAGATTTCACTGCTCTCATTGCCACTGCTGTCAATTTTTGGAAGTTGAGTTGCAACAGTGGATGAATGTTTTTTTTTTGTCCTTGACATCTTTTACTTTCTTTGTAAAGGATAACATCATGTCAAACTAGAGGTCATTATCAAATGCTTCTGGGATTGAGGATTCCCAGTTAATGACAATGCTAATGATTGTAAGAAAGCTCATTGTACTCAGCAATATGATTTATTGAAGGAAGTGTGAATAAACTTCTGTTTACCTTTTTCTATACTATTATTAAAACTCTCATCTTGACCACTTCCGGTCTGCGTTGTAATTAAATTTGCGCAAAAACAATCCCCCATAGCGCTACGATTATTTGCCACCTTACTCACCATTCTCCTCTGCTGCAAGTCAAATAAGTTTTGTTCAGATCGGTGAAACAATACAAAAGTTGTGATTATTTAAAAATCGCCCCTTCTGGAACCCGCTGTCAATAACGCGGTGAGGAGAATATAAAGCCGAAGGGGCGCAGTGCGTTGTGCAGCCCGTGCAGTCCGTGCAGCCGCGAACAGCGCTCAGCCCATGCAGAGCGTGCAGCCGCAGGGAGTGCAGCCCGCAGGGAGAACGCAGCCTGTGGACTGCTTCTGCGGCGACCAGCACGACCATCCGGAAGCTATTGAGTTGAACCGGAAGCCTCTGGGTGAAGACGGAGTGGGACCAGGATCTGCTGCGTGAGGCTGAAAGCTGAAGGTGCACCGTGAGCACAGTGCGAGCTGCGTCTGCTGCGAGAACATGAGGAAGCTACATTTTTTCCCCGATAATATTTTGTTCCTATATGGCCATTTTCCTGCTTATCAATTTCCAAAGTAGCTTTTAAGTGGTGTCCAGTTCCTGATCAAAATAGTGTTTTAATCAAAAGAGCCCACATAATACAAATAGTATTCATCAATTGCGTTACATCAAATTTGTGTTATGGAGAGATGTTACAGCTGAACTATTGTCATAGAGTGATACAGCGTGGAAACAAGCCCTTCAGCCCAACTTGCCTACACCGGCCAACATGTCCCAGCTACACTCGTCCCACCTGCCTATGTTTGGTCTATATCCCTGCAAACTTGTCCAATCCATGTACCTGTCTAACTGTTTCTTAAATGTTGGGATAGTCCCAGCCTCATCTACCTCCTCTGGCAGCTTGTTCCATACACCCACCACCCTTTGTGTGAAAAAGTTATCCTTCAGATTCCTATTAAATCTTTATCCCTTCACCTTGAACCTATGTCCACTGGTCCTCAATTCCCCTACTCTGGGCAAGAGATTCTGTGCATCTACCCAATTTATACCTCTCGTGATTTTATACATTCATTGATTTATATAATGGGATTTCTGTGGAAGAAACTGAAATTCATGAGTCCAAATTAGTTTGGCTTGATTGTAGACTTGGCAATGAATGAATATCCCTGAATGAATATGCCACAGTCGTTACAGACTTCATCAAGAAATGTGTGAAGGACTGCATCCTAACAAAAACCTTCCGTGTGTTTCCTAACCAGAAACCTTGGATAAACCATGGGATCCGCACTCTTCTGAAGTCCAGATTGCGGGCATTCAGGTCTGGAGATGCAGAGGTCTACAAGAAGTCCAGATACAACCTTGGTAAGGCCATCAAAAGGACCAAAAGAGACTTCTGCTCCAAGCTGGAAGATGAGATGGATGTTCAGTAACTGTGGCAGGGCTTGAATGCCATCATCTCCCACAAGACGAAATCTCAATTGTCAGCGAAGCATCACTCCCTGACGAGCTCAATGCGTTTTACACACGCTTTGATAGGGAGAACACTGATGCCCGAGCCCCCATTCGTGTGAAGGTATTTCAGTCATAGTCACAGAAGCCGACGTCAGAAGAGGGGTGAACCCTCGGGGGGTGAACCCTCGGAAAGCACCTGAACCTGATGGTATACTCGGCCATGTTCTAAAAACCTGTGCAGACCAACTGGCTGGCGTTTTTACGGACGTTTTCAACCTCTCACTTCTGAGGTCTGAGGTTCCCACCTGCTTTAAAAGGGCATCAATAATACCAGTGCCCAAGAAGAGCAAGGTGATGTGCCTCAATGACTATCGACCAGTGGCACTAATGTCTGTGGTGATGAAGTGCTTTGAGAGGTTGATTATGGCGCATATCAACTCCTATCTCGACAAGAACCTCGACCCACTGCAGTTTGCTTACTGCCACAACAGATCAACGGTGGATGTGATCTCACTGGCTCCCCACTCCGCTCTGTACCACTTGGACAACAAAAACTCATATGTCAAGCTGTTATTCTTTGACTACAGCTCGGCGTAGTCAATCATCATGATTCCCTCCAAGCTGGTTACCAAGCTCTCAGATCTGGGTCTCTGCGCATCCCTCTGCAATTGGATCCTCAACTTCCTCATCCACAGACCACTGTCTGTCCGTATTGGTGGAAATGTACCATCCTCGATAACAATCAGCACGGGAGCACCTCAAGGCTGCGTGCTCAGCCCCCTGCTGTATTCACTCTATACTCATGACTGTGTAGCTGGACATAGTGCGAACTCCATCATCAAGTTTGCCGACTACACCACTGTTGTGGGATGAATCACTGATGGTGATGAGTCAGAGTATAGAAGTGAGAACAACCGATTGACCAAATGGTGCCAACACAATAACCTGGCTCTCAACACCAGCAAAACCAAGGAACTGATTTTTGGCTTTGGAAAGGTAGGATAGGGACCCACAATCCCGTTTATATCAATGGGACGATGGTGGAAAGGGTCAAGAACTTCAAATTCTTGGGCGTGTATATTTCCGAAGATCTTTCCTGGTCCCAGCAGACTGGTGCAATTATAAAGAAAGCACATCAGCACCTCTACTTCCTGAGAAGATTACGGATAGTCATTATGTCAAAGAGGACTCTCTCGAACTTCTATAGGTGCACAGTAGAGAGCATGCTGACTGGTTGCATCGTGGCTTGGTTCGGCAATCTGAGCGTCCAGGAACGGAAAAGACTGCAGAAAGTTGTGACCACTGCCCAGTCCATCATTTGCTCTGACCTCTCCATCAAAGGGAACTATTGCAGTCGCTGCCTCAAAAAGGCTGCCAACATCATCAAGGACCCACAGCATCCTGGCCACATACTCATCTCTCCACTGCCATCAGGTAGAAGGTACAGGAGCCTGAAATCTGGTACACCCAGTTTCAGGAACAGCTTCTTCCCCACAGCCATCAGGCTATTAAACTCGCCATTAAATAAACTCTGAACTATAACAGCCTATTGCACTTTATCAGTTTATTTATGTGTATATATAAGGTCTATGCTATATAGACACACTAAACTGTTCTGTATTTATGCTTACTATATTCTGTTGTGCTGCAGTAAGCAAGAATTTCATTGCCTCATCTGGGACACATGACAATAAACTCTCTTGACGACTTGACTAGAGAAGGCAGCAATACTGAGAAACTTTGGGATTTGTGGTGTAAGATATACATTTGCAGAAATCTTGATTATTGACAGCAAAAACACCATCAACTGCAAAATCCTTTCCCATGTGCAATTTGTTCTGCAGTGTCTTTGACTGATAGACTTTTGAATTGAACAGATTGTTTCCTAAATTCTGCCTGGTTTTGACTACTGTTATTGGCTGGTTTCGTTTAAAATCCTTGTTAAACTAGGCCAGTACTACAGGCAAGAGGGTTTTAACAGACATTGTTGTGATTATATCTGAAGCTGTTGAAGTGTTAACTACCAGATTTTACTGTCATTGGTAAGACTATAAAAAAGGTAGCTTGTTGTTAAGTACATTTAAAAAATGACTACAAATATAGTATATTGTTCATAGAGTCAGAATCATACAGCATGGAAATAGGTCCTTTAGTTCAACTTGCCCATGCCAACCAAGATGCCACATTTATGCTGGTCCCAACTGCGTGCATTTGGCTCATATCCCCCTTAGCCTTTCCTATCCACGTCCTATAAATGTTCCTATCCATCCATCAAATGTCTTTTAAATTTTGTTATAATAGCTGCCTCAACTCTCTCCTCAGGCAGCTTGTTCCATATACCCACCATGCTCAGTGTGTAAAACCTGATTCTCAGGTTCCAATGAAATCTTTCCTGTCATGAGGTCATAAGGTCATAAAGAATAGGAGTAGAATTAGGGCATTTGGACAATCAAGTCTATTCCACCATTCAATCATGGCTGATCTATCTCTCCCTCCTAACCCCATTCTCTTGCCTTCTCCCCATAACCTCTGACACCTGTAATAATCAAGAATCTTGTCTTAAACTTATCCGATTCAACTTTAATTGTCATTGTCAGTGTAAAGTACAGAGACAACGAAATGCAGTTAGCATCTCCCTGGAGAGCGAACATAGAATATGATTTCAATAAATAAATCTATTTACATGCATACAGTCATAGTGTTTTTCCTGTGGGAGGAGTGTCCGGGGGGGGGGGGGGGGGGGGGGTGATTGGCAGTCACCGAGGTACATTGTTGAGCAGTGGAACAGCCGCAGGGAAGAAGCTGTTCCTGGACCTGCTGGTCCGGCAACGGAGAGACCTGTAGCGCCTCCCGGATGGTAGGAGGGTAAACAGTCCATGGTTGGGGTGAGAGCAGTCCTTGGCGATGCTGAGTGCCCTTCGCAGACAATGCTTGCTTTGGACAGACTCAATGGAGGGGAGCGAGGAATCGGTGATGTGTTGGGCAATTTTCACCACCCTCTGCAGTGCTTTCCGGTCGGAGACAGAGCAGTAGCCATACCATACCGTGATACAGTTGGTAAGGATGCTCTCAATGGTGCAGCGGTAGAAGTTCACCAGAATCTGAGGAGACAGATGGACCTTCTTCAGTCTCCTCAGGAAGAAGAGACGCTGGTGAGCCTTCTTGACCAGAGTTGAGGTATTGTGGGTCCAAGAGAGGTCATCGGAGATGTTGACCCCCAGGAACCTGAAGCTGGAAACACGTTCCACCTCCGTCCCGTTGATGTGGATGGGGGTGTGCGTGCCGCCCCTAGACTTCCTGAAGTCTACAATGAGCTCCTTGGTCTTCTTGGAGTTAAGGGCCAGGTTGTTGTCAGCGCACCATGCTGCTAGGAGCTGGACCTCCTCCCTATAGGCCGACTCATCATTGTTGCTGATGAGGCCAATCACCGTTGTATCATCTGCATACTTGATGATGGTGTTAGTACCATGTACAGGTGTGCAGTCGTAGGTGAAGAGGGAGTAGAGGAGGGGGCTCAGCACACAGCCCTGTGGAACGCCGGTGTTCAGGGTGAGGGTTGAAGAGGTGTGCTTGTCTAACCTAACAGACTGGGGTCTGTTGGTTAGAAAGTCCAGTATCCAGTTGCAGAGGGAGGGGTCGATGCCCAGGTCACCGAGTTTGGTCATCAGTTTAGAGGGTATAATGGTGTTGAATGCTGAGCTGTAATCGATGAACAGCATTCTTACGTAAGTGTCTCTGTTGTCGAGGTGGGAGAGGGCGGAGTGAAGTGCCGTTGAGATGGCATCCTCCGTACTCCTGTTCTTGCGGTAGGCAAACTGATAGGGATCCAATGTGGGGGGTAGGCAGCCTTTGAGGTGTGCCAGGACCAGCCTCGCGAAGCACTTGGTGATGATGGGAGTAAGTGCAACTGGGTGGAAGTCGTTGAGGCTTGCCGCAGTGGAGTGTTTTGGCACGATGGAGGTGGTTTTAAGGCACGTGGGGACAACTGCTTGGGCAAGTGTCATGTCCTCTGGTTCTTGATTCCCCAACTCTGGGTAAAATACTTTGTGCAGTCACTCAATCTATTCCCCTCATATTTTATACAGCTCTATAAGATCTCCCTTCAGTCTCTTGCACTTCAAGCCATAAAGTCCTTGCCTGCCAACCTCTCCTTATAACCCAGACATGTCCTGGCAGCATCCTCATAAATCTTCCCTTCTTTCCACTTTAGTTCAAGTTCAAGTTCAAGTTAGTTTATTGTCATGTGTCCCTGTATAGGACAATGAAATTCTTGCTTTGCTTAAGCACACAGAAAATAGTAGGCATTTACTACAAAACAGATAAATGTGTCCATATACCATGATATAAATATATACACACATGAATAAATAAACTGATAGTGCAAATAACAGAAAGTGGTTGGTAATAATCAGAGTTTTGTCCGAGCCAGGTTTAATAGCCTGATGGCTGAGGGGAAGTAACTATTCCTGAACCTGGTTGTTGCAGTCTTCAGGCTCCTGTACCTTCTACCTGAAGGTAGCAGGGAGATGAGTGTGTGGCCAGGATGGTGTGGGTCTTTCATAATACTGCCAGCCTTTTTGAGGCAGCGACTGCGATAGATCCCCTCGATGGAAGGAAGGTCAGAGCCGATGATGGACTGGGCAGTGTTTACTACTTTTTGTAGTCTTTTCCTTTCCAGGGCGCTCAAATTGCCGAACCAAGCCACGATGCAACCGGTCAGCATGCTCTCGACTGTGCACCTGTAGAAGTTAGAGAGAGTCTTCCTTGACAATCCGACTCTCCGTAATCTTCTCAGGAAGTAGAGGCGCTGATGTGCTTTTTTGATGATTGCATTAGTGTTCTCGGACCAGGAAAGATCTTCAGAGATGTGCACGCCCAGGAATTTGAAGCTCTTGACCCTTTCAACCATCGACCCGTTGATATAAATGGGGCTGTGGGTCCCCCTCCTACTCCTTCCAAAGTCCACAATCAGTTCCTTGGTTTTGCTGGTGTTGAGGGCCAGGTTATTGCGCTGGCACCATATGGACAGTTGCTCGATCTCTCTTCTGTACTCTGACTCATCCCCATCAGTGATACGCCCCACAATAGTGGTGTCGTCAGCGAACTTGATGATGGAGTTCGCACTGTGGTTCGCTACGCAGTCATGGGTATAGAGTGATACAGCAGGGGGCTGAGCACGCAGCCTTGAGGTGCTCCCGTGCTGATTGTTATTGAGGCTGACACATTTCCACCAATACGAACAGACTGTGGTCTGTGGACGAGGAAGTCGAGGATCCAGTTGCAGAGGGATGCGCAGAGACCCAGTTCTGCGAGTTTGGTAACCAGTTTGGAGGGGATGATTGTGTTAAATGCCGAGCTGTAATCAATGAATAACAGCCTGACATATGAGTTTTTGTTGTCCAAGTGGTCCAGTGCGGAGTGGAGGGCCAGCGAGATCGCATCCACCGTTGATCTGTTGTGGCGGTACGCGAACTGCAGTGGGTCCAGGTTTTTGTCGATGTAGGAGTTGATTTGCTCCATGATCAACCTCTCAAAGCACTTCATCACCACCGGCGTTAGTGCCACTGGTCGATAGTCATTGAGGCATGTCACCTTACTCTTCTTGGGCACCGGTATAATTGATGCCCTTTTAAAGCAGGTGGGGACCTCAGACCTCAGAAGTGAGAGATTGAAAATGTCCGTAAAAACTCCCGCCAGTTGGTCCGCACAGGTTTTTAGAACACGGCCGGGTATACCATCAGGACCAGGTGCTTTTCGGGGGTTCACCCCTCTGAAGGATTTCCTGACATCGGCCTCTGTGACTGAGACTGAAATGCCATCGCAGCGAATGGGCGAATTAACAACATTCTTCCTATTGCAGGGTGACCAAAGCTGAACACCATATCCCAAATCTGGCCTCACCAATGTCTTGTACAACCGTATCATAACATCCTTACTTCAATACTCAATACCCTTACTGATAATGGCCAATTTATCAAAAAAGCCTTCTTGACCACCCTATCTAACTGTTACTTCACTTTTAGGGAACTATGTATCTGCATTCTTGATCCCTCTGCTATACAGCACTCACTAGGACAGGGTAGTAGAGCAGGGGACTGGGCTCACAACCCTGAGACGCACCAGTGTTGATGGTCTAGGTGGAGGAAATATTATGACCAAATATAACCTACTGTGGTCCAGTGGTCAGAAAGTCTAAAAGCTAGTTGCAGATGGAGGCCTCAAGGCCAAGGTCCAGAAATTTAGAAATTAGCTTATTCACTATTATGATATAATTTCATCCCGATCAGAAGTTCTATGAGTTTGCTCTGCAACACTTAATGCCTTATTGAGAGATGTGGGTAAGAAAATATTTCAGCTTCAAGCTTTGTATCAAACAGAGATGTCTGGCATTTTACAAGAAATCTAAACTAAACTAATTAAAATCTGTTGTAGTTTGGCCTAATTGAGGCAATAAAAATGTGGCTCCAATCAATATTTCTGCCCAGTGCTGTGGTTGCATATAATTCAAGATGTTAATGATGCAATTTTCAACCAGAAAAATAGTGTTCATCAAATAATTGGAGCTTTTAAGCTCTGTTTCCTCAACTGAAAGTGAAGAATTAGAAATAAATCCATGGGTTTCATGCATATCAAAAGTAACAGTGAAAATAGAGAGAAACATAATAAGGAATGCAGGAATGTAGGAATAGGAATTTGTCATTCAGTCCCTCAGGTTTATTCTACTAATGATCATGACAGAATGTATCTGTCTTAAAATTGCTATTTCATGTTGTGCAAAGTTTGGAATCCCTAAGGCAGAAAAATGACACCAAGTTAAAGCTTTTTAACTTTACAAAGCCTTCAATTCTGCAGCAAATAATTTATAAAATTGCTAAAAAGATAGTTAATCTTAAAGAAAGCAAACTGGAATTCAAATTTATTTTTAAATAATTTGTGTTTACTACCAGTTTTTAAAAAATAATTTGTGTTTTACTACCAGTTTTTTAATCATTTTAGTTTATTGTCAAGTGTACGGTGAAAATCTTTTGTTGCGTACTATCCAGTCAGGGGAAAGACAAAGCATGATTACAATCGAGCCATTTACAGTGTATAGATACATGTTAATGTTATCTGCGTGAACTGATGAAATAAACAGAATTTTCACTGAAGCTACTGCTTATGGTAAAACAGAACATTCCCCAAACCATTTTAAAGATTATAGTGTTTCATATTATAGATGCAGGAAGATTGTTCCCGATGTTGGGGAAGTCCAGAACAAGGGGTCACAGTTTAAGGATAAGGGGGAAATCTTTTAGGACCGAGATGAGAAAAACATTGTTCACACAGAGAGTGGTGAATCTCTGGAACTCTCTGCCACAGAAGGTAGTTGGGGCCAGTTCATTGGTTATATCTAAGAGGGAGTTAGATGTGGCCCTTGTGGCTAAAGGGATCAGGGGGTATGGAGAGAAGGCAGGTACGGGATACTGAGTTGGATGATCAGCCATGATCATATTGAATGGCGGTGCAGGTTCGAAGGGCCGAATGGCCTACTCCTGCACCTATTTTCTATGTTTCTATGTTTCATGTACAGTATAGCAGCTTGAGCATTAGTATCAAGTTCATGGATTTGGCTGTGATCATAATACTTTGGCATTATCTACATTCTGACCACATATGGTTACTGCCAGTAATTTTGCATGGTGACATGGTGACATATATTATTCACCTTTAATGAGGAGATTATTTGAATGGGACTGTCAGCTTTGTAAAGAGACTTAAATCTAATTGTATACAAAGAATATAATTATTTTTAAACATGATAGAGGTGTCATGTTTGAAATTCCTCTTTTAGTGGAAAATATAGCAAACTAATTCTCCATTAATAACAACTCCATAACTGATTGCAGACAGAGGAATGAAAAAGACGAGAAGATGTAGGGTGGCTGGTAGAGCTGATGCCTCACAGCAGCAGAGACCCGAGTTCGATCTTGACAATGAGTTTTGTCTCTGGAGTTTGCACTAATTTCTTCCCACATCCCAAAGACGTGCGGGTTTGTAAATCAATTGGCCTCTGTAAATTGCCCCCTAGTGCGTCGGGAGTGGATGAGAAAGTGGGATAACATAGAGCTAGTGTGAATGGCTGATCAATGTTTGGCATGGACTTGGTGGGCAAAGAGTCTGTTTCTATGCTGTATGTCTAAAATGTCTGTTCAAGGAGCTTCCCCCAAGAGTCTTCTGAGTGTAATGTTGCTTCAAACCTCCATCTGTTCAGGAAGCAATAAACTAGAGGCTAAGGTTTTCAATCGCACTGATGACAATGAATTGCTACCTTTAGGAGGGAGAGCCCCAGCTGTGCATCCATGCACACCCTGCCGTGTGGTTCTGAAATTCTCAGCCGTTGGATTATGACAAGTTGTGGGCATTGTATGTCACATGTTACAGTTTGCAACAAACATCCGTTTGCAGCATCGCCAAGTGGAGCAGGGTAACCATCTTTTTTTTGAGTTGAGAGCTCCAGGCAGCAAAAATATATACATTTGCTGTGTATAGTTGATTGATAATTAAGATCAATAGATGATAGTAAAGGGCCTGTCCCACGAGCATGCGACTGCATGCGGCAAGCGCGACCAAACTGGAAGTGTGGGTCGCGCGGGGGCTGCTTGGAGATCGAATGATCCCCGTACAGGGCCTGTCCCACCAGCATGCGACTGCATGCGGCGAGCGCGACCAAACCGGAAGCGGGGGCCGCGCGGAGGTCGAGTGATCCCGTACGAGTTGACGTAAAGATCGAGCGAAGTCCGCGGGAAGTTCGCGCTAGGCGTACGCCATCAAGATGCTGCGTACGGCGTCGAGACGCTGCGCACGCCCGTCGAGGCAGTGCGTACGGCCTCAATGCGGCTGCATTTGTGTTAAAAACTGTAAATGTGAACCAGTTCTTTATCAGCAGAAAATGCTAATTTTCCTTAAAACAGAGAAGACAACATCTAACTTTGAAAAATGACCAATGTTTTGCTTTGCGTTAGAATGTGCAACCTTCATCTTTAAGCACCCAACATACAGTATATCTCCTGCTGTGCAAGATAGATAGACGGCTCCTGGAGGAGAAAATCCTAAGGTTTCTCAATCTACTCTTGGCTTGTTGATGTGCAAACAAGCTCAATTACATCCAGAGCCATGGGACTACAAGGAATAGTTTGGAGGATGCTATCAAAGTCTTCAATATTATTACTTGCCTCAATATTGAGTGTTACTGAATGTTAAGGTGATGCACCTGTTACCGTATGTTTGAATTACTGAAAGCTTGTGTATGGTATACTTTGTGTGCATGTGACTGTTGCGCCAGTTGGTGGGTATATGTGTTAGGCAAGATTATTGATAGCTGGCGTTGTGAAGTGACCCTGAGCATTTGAGTGAAGCCATTGAAATGTTTTCCCATATTGTGAACAGGTCATGGGGACATTACTGCTTGAGATCACTTCCTCACACTGACATTGTATGTCAGATTTTTGTGATTCGTTGGTCTCCAAGCATAGAAGATCTTTCCTATACTGCATCTCTGAGACCAATATTTTGAGTTTTGGGTTGGTGTCAGCTGATCATTTCCATGTCTGTCCTGCCATTTATTTCTGTGCGCAGGCTACACAATGGGTGTAGTCAGTGATTACTTTTTGAGGCCTTCAGGTATGATTACAATTAGCACAGGCTTGTTTCCGTTGTGAGTGGAACTACGGGCATTACTCACAGATTGCGTAAAAGTGAAAAATACTACAATGCATGGCATTTAAATCTTATTGGCAGTGTGCTTGTTAAAGCATAAGCAGCATTGAGACAGATTGCTCAGGTTTCCAATGCAGCACCATTTCAGTATATTTCCATGTGCCATGGAATTTCTAGGCTATATTGCCTACTTTTTTCATCAAAAGAGAATTTGCAATTTCTATTAATCACACATGATGTTTTGTTTAATAGCACATTTGTTCTTCAATTACATTATTCACTGACGGTGAAGCCTGGTGAGCATAGAAATTACATCTTGTTTCGTAATCTGGAGGAGATGTGCCTGAACCAGGCTTTCCCTGTTAGGGTCACTGCTGGAGATTCCATAATAAGGAAGTGTAGAAAAGTACATCGGACAAGTCAATCGGACTAGTAGAACTCCAATAATCCAGCAACCTTGGGCTTTTGGTCATGTTGGACCAGCAAACCTTCTGGACTATTAGATGTCACTCCTATTCATACCCAGCACACAACTTTCTTTCTTTTATGTTACATATTACAGTACAATAACATTTTCTAACGAAACTCGTGATTTTAAAGGGAGCACTCCAGACCATGTCTCCAGTTGCAAACCCCCCCATATTCCTGACTTCCAATTCCAATACAGGCTGTGTCTACATACCCAGTGTGTAGTCCAGACCATGATCCTGGCAACACTGCAGACCCCAGCTCTATCTGCACATTCTACTTGCAGTCTGGACCCCCACTACATTTTGGATCAATGTGTGATCCGGATGCCGGACTGTCAGGATTTTGAAATAATCAGATGCTAGTTTTTCAGAATGTTATTGTATTGGGACAAGATCCTCCAAGTTGTCAGTTAAATGTCAATCCTCAGCTGCGATCTTAGGGGGAAGGTTAAGTAATCAGGGTCAAATTTCAAAATTTCCCTTTTCTTAAAGTAGGACAGTTTGAAGTATTACAGTGTATTTTAAGACTTAATCCAGAGATACTGTATTAGTGCCAGAATTTAGCTGGATCTATCTTTCTCTAAATCAGTTCATTTTAATGTTAAGAAACTTGAGCCTAACCCACAAAGTTATTTGAGAATTCATGAAACAAGACGGAAGCATTTACCATTTCCATTGTATGTGGAACCAACCAAAGGAAACATCTGGCAAATCTATACTCACTCATTTATGAGATTTTTAGCCAATATGTCTTAGCTTTCACATCCAAGTACACAATCCCATTTTTGGCTTCACGCAGTATGTTTGCAATCCTAGTACACTGCCTGAAAAAGGCTGAATGTACAATTTGAAGAAAAAAAAGATATCTATAATTCCTCACGGAGCCACAAATAACTTCAACAACTGCTCTGCCGTCTGCATTCCTCTGCAGCAATGTGATCCCCTTCATCACCTGTTTCTTCTTGTTCCATCTAAGTATTTGATTCAAAAATAATGACCCTGGAAATATTAGCATGGAAACTAGTTAAGTCTTTATAAACCTGTACATTGGGAAATCGCCAAAAGAGATTTGCTTGGAAATGTTTAATGGGTTTGGTTCATTTGCAGAACAGGGACAAAAAACTTTGTTGTTCTGAAAGAAAATATATGCAATAATTCCTTGCATGGTCATAAAGACCTGAGCAATAGTTCTTCTTCCTGAACTAGTTTAAAAGTTTTTGTTTTTTCCTTTCTCACCTGTTTATTCTTGATTAAAAAAATAATTGCTCTGAAAATAATGGGGTAGAAATCTTTGCCTATGGCGTTTTAATATTGGCTGCCTGATATACAGTTCTACTCAAGCCAATGGAACCATATCTCATGAGGCCCTAATCGGCCCTAATAGACAGCTGCTACTGTGACTCCAGCTTAGTTGTAAGGGTAAGGATAACTGTAGCTGATATGACTCAAACTCATGTAAAGATACAACATATTTTATTAAACATTTACAGCTCAGGATCTGCAGTACGTTACATTTCTAGCTGCTACATGTACTATTTGACGTAGGCGAGTTCTGATATTATAAAGCATGTATAAGGCGGGGGTTCTACTAACATGCAATAGCCGATCTACATCTCTTCTTGTAGGAAATGAAGAAACTACGGTGCCTGAAATATGCATATGATGGGATATTAAGATTATGCTGGCAAGATTACACAAAGTCGCCATATCTGTCAGGTGGCCTACAAACCCGTCCAGCCCTCGTGCGGTGGGAGACCGCCTCACCTCCTTTCGCGGGGGAACCGACAGGGGAGGGGGGATGCGACCGGCAACCCGGCAGGGCTGCTAGGAGACGCCGCGGGCGAGGCAGGCACCGACCGATGCGGGAAACCCATGGCAGGAAGAACGGCTGGTGGTGGGGTCGCTGGAACGGCTGCGGGAGGGAACGCAAAGAGGTGGTACATCTGGACCAGGAGTTGCAGGACGTGGTTCCTTCACTGGAAGGATATGTTGATGGCTGCGTCTGTAGAGGACTCCGTCCACTTTGACCAGGTATGAACGGGACTCTTTAGACGGGCCGTAAATGTGTCCTAGCCATGTATGGCCCTTGTCAGTTTGCAGGCAAAACACGTGTCCTCTTACCAGTGGTTTGAGCGGCTTGCTGGATTTATCGAAGAAATGCTTTTGCGTGTTTCGTTTGGACTGTAGCTGCTTCTGCACCGCGGGTGGGGAGCGAACGTATGGCTGTAGTAGCTGCTGAGAGACCGGCAAAGGTGCACGTGCTTGGTGGGACATCAGTCGCTGGGCAGGAGAACCCAGGATGGGGTCCTGTGCAAAGTTTCGTAGATTGAGTAAGTCCAGGTATATTTCAGATTTGGCAAGGTAGGAATGTTCCATGAGTTGTTTTGCACTGCGCACAGCGCGTTCGGTGAGTCCATTTGACAGCGGGAACTCGAGGCTGCTGGTGATGTGTTGAAAGTCCCAAATTCTGGCAAAGATTTTAAATGCTTGGCTGGTGAATTGCCTGCCATTGTCGGTTTGAATGTGTGCGGGGGCTCCATGCACAGAGAGGTGCCGTTGTAGCTTCGCGCTCACAGCCTCTGAGGAAATGGTCTGTAGTAGGTCTATTTCGAACCATCCAGAGTAGGAGAACCAGATAATGTTTACCATGCCTTTCAAAGATGTCAGCAGCCAGCGAGGACCACGGGAGAGGAGGAACTGGATGGGGCAGAAGAGGCTGCTTCTGCTGATGTGGTGTTAAACTGTTGCAAATAGCGTACGCTTCGGTTCTTTCACGTATGCATTTAGTCATTCCCGGCCAGTAAATCATGCATTTCGTCCGTAGGAGAGCTGCCTCCGCGCCAGAGTGGCTCCTGTGGCAGTCGTTGTAATATTTGTCCCATAGTGCGGTTGGGACCACCACCTTATGACTATAATCCCGTCCTGTAGCACTAGTTCATCATGAACTAAGAAGTATGGGCGCACCTCGAGCGGGGTATTTGACAGTTTGTGGGGCCAACCGTCCCATATGGTATGCAGGTGGTTGCCGGAGGTTGCAGTTGGTGGAAGGTAAGATCTTCCACTACCTGCAACCTCCGGCAACCACCTTCAACTAGCATCGCAACCGGCTTCGACTAAAAAATTACCGATTTTTAAAACGGCAACCTATTTTAAGTCGAGGCCGGCTTTGAATTTTTTGAAATAATTGGCGGAACATAGAAGAAGCGGAAACCACTCGATCATTAGGGAGACTGACAAAAACCTCCGGGAACCGCACGGAAACATAGAAACATAGAAACATGGAAAATAGATGCAGTAGTAGGCCATTCGGCCCTTCGAGCCTGCACCGCCATTCAATATGATCATGGCTGATCATCCAACTCAGTATCCTGTACCTGCCTTCTCTCCATAACCCCTGATCCCTTTAGCCACAAGGGCCACATCTAATTCCCTCTTAAATATAGCCAATGAACTGGCCTTCTGTGGCAGAGAATTCCAGAGATTCACCACTCACTGTGTGAAAAATGTTTTTCTCATCTCGGTCCTAAAAGAATTCCCCATTATCCTTAAACTGTGACCCCTCATTCTGGACTTCCCCAACATTGGGAACAATCTTCCTGCATCTAGCCTGTCCAACCCCTTAAGAATTTTGTAAGTTTCTATAAGATCCCCCCTCAATCTTCTAAATTCTAGCGAGTACAAGCCGAGTCTATCCAGTCTTTCTTCATATGAAAGCCCTGACATCCCAGGAATCAGTCTGGTGAACCTTCTCTGTACTTCCTCTATGGCAAGAATGTCTTTCCTCAGATTTGGAGACCAAAACTGTACGCAATACTCCAGGTGTGGTCTCACCAAGACCCTGTACAACTGCAGTAGAACCTCCCTGCTCCTATACTCAAATCCTTTTGCTATGAATGCTAACATACCATTCGCTTTCATCACTGCCTGCTGCACCTACATGCCTACTTTCAATGACTAGTGTACCATGACACCCAGGTCTCGTTGCATCTCCCCTTTTCCGAATCGGCCACCATTCAGATAATAGTCTACTTTCCTGTTTTTGCCACCAAAGTGGATAACCTCACATTTATCCACATTATACTGCATCTGCCATGCATTTGCCCACTCACCCAACCTATCCAAGTCATCTTGCAGCCTCCTAGCATCCTCCTCACAGCTAACACTGCCCCCCAGCTTCGTGTCATCCGCAAACTTGGAGATGTTGCATTCAATTCCCTCGTCCAAATCCTTAATATATATTGTAAATAGCTGGGATCCAAGCACCAAGCCTTGCGGTACCCCACTAGTCACTGCCTGCCATTCTGAAAAGGACCTGTTTACTCCTACTCTTTGCTTCCTGTCTGCCAGCCAGTTCTCTATCCACATCAATACTGAACCCCCAATACCGTGTGCTTTAAGTTTGCATACTAATCTCTTATGTGGGACCTTGTCGAAAGTCTTCTGAAAGTCCAGATATAACACATCCACTGGTTCTCCCTTATCCACTCTACCAGTTACATCCTCGAAAAATTCTATAAGATTCGTCAGACATGATTTACCTTTCATAAATCCATGCTGACTTTATCCAATGATTTCACCACTTTCCAAATGTGCTGCTATCCCATCTTTAATAACTGACTCTAGCAGTTTCCCCAATACCGATGTTAGACTAACTGGTCTGTAATTCCCCGTTTTCTCTCTCCCTCCCTTTTTAAAAAGTGGGGTTACATTAGCTACCCTCCAATTCTCAGGAACTACACCAAAATCTAAAGAGTTTTGAAAAATTATCCTTAAGTACTCTGGTATACAGCCTATCGGGCTCTGGGGATTTATCGGCCTTTAATCCATTCAATTTACCTAACACCACTTCCCGGCTAACCTGTATTTCACTCAGTTCCTCCATCTCATTTGACCCCCGGTTCCCTGCTATTTCAGGCAGATTATTTATGTCTTCCTTAGTGAAGGCAGAACCAAAGTAGTTATTCAATTGGTCTGCCATGTCCTTGTTCCCCATGATCAATTCACCTGCTTCTGACTGCAAGGGACCTACATTTGTTTTAACTAATCTTTTTCTCTTCACATATCTATAAAAACTTTTGCAGTCAGTTTCTATGTTCCCTGCCAGTTTTCTTTCATAATTTATTTACCCTTCCTAATTAAGCTATCCCTGATTTCCCTTGTTATCCACAGATGCACTACCTTCCCTGATTTATTCTTTTGCCAAACTGGGATGAACAATTGTTGTAGTTCATCCATGCAGTCTTTAAATGCCTTCCATTGCCTATCCACCGCCAACCCTTTAAGAATCAATTGCCAGTCTATCTTGGCCAATTCACGTCTCATACCCTCAAAGTTACCTTTCTTTAAGTTCAGAACCCTTGTTTCTGAATTAATTACGTCACTCTCCATCCTAATGAAGATCTCAACCATATTATGGTCACTCTTGCCCAAGGGGCCACGCACAACTAGACTGCTAACTAACCTTTCCTCATTACTCAATACCCAGTCTAGAATAGCCTGCTCTCTCATTGGTTCCTCTACATGTTGGTTTAGAAAACTATCCCGCATACATTCCAAGAAACCCTCTTCCTCAGCACCCCTGCCAAAATTGATTCACCCAATCGATATGTAGATTGAATTCACCCATTATAACTGTTTTACCTTTGTTGCATGCATTTCTAATTTCCTGTTTGATACCATCCCCAATTCCACTACTACTGTTAGGTGGCCTGTACCCAACTCCCACTAGCGTTTTCTGCCCCTTAGTGTTTCGCAGCTCTACCCATATCGATTCCACATCCTCCAAGCTAGGTCCTTCCTTTCTATTGCATTAAACCTTGGGTGGGGCACAAAGTTTCCAGAGGTTTCCGTTCAGGTTTCATAAGTGGGACAGGGGCATAATGCCCCCAAGTCTATGTAGTTCAGAGCTTAGTTGGAGGTTGAAGTGTTTAACAGCCTGGTGATTGCTGGGAAGAATATGCTCCTGAATCTGGATGTTTACTTTTACAGTGACTGAGATTGTAATACCATCAGGGGTTATGGGGGCTCGGGAAGGCACCTCAATATTCTTCCTCTCAAAGCATGCGTAGAATGCATTGAGGTTATCTGGGAGTGAGGCCTCGCTGTAGCTTCAGCTGCCCCCTGGTTTCCCTTCTAGGAGGTGATGGTGTGCAAGCCCTGCCACAGCTGCTGAATGTCTGTCTCTGCCTCCTCCAGTTTAGAACCAATGTCCCTTTTAACCTTTTTAAAGGCCTTATCAAGGTCGTGTCTGGACTTCTTGGATGAATCTGCATCGCCAGACTTCAATGCCCGAGAGCTGGTTCTTAGAAGATTGCAGACTTCCTGGGGGTGAATCTAAAAGATCACTCTGTACATTAGTGCAGTTAAGGATCTTGCAATTCATTGCATATTTTCCCCATAAATTCAACCTTCCAAAATGCAACACATCTAAGATTGCTAAAATTAAACTCCATCTGTCATTTCTCTGCCCATTTCTGTAGCCGACCTATATCCCACCTTAAACTTTGACAGCCTTCATCACAGTCTGCAACTCCAGCAATCTTGGCATCATCTGAAAAAAAAACAACTGACCCATCTACATTTACATCCAAAGATTGACACAAAATGCTTGAGTAACTCAGAGGGTCAGGTAGCAGGTGACGGGTTGATCTGGAATCTTCTTCAGACTGATTGAAGGGGAAAAGGTGGGAAAGTCAGCTGGAAGGGAGGAGGGGCAGGACATTGCACCACTTTCTCCCATTCACCTGCATTCCTTCCACCACACACAATTTGCAACTCTTCTATCCCTGAGCTTAACAAGAAGTGCAGGTACATAGTTCCCTGAAAGTGCCGTCACAGTTAGATAGAAGGGTAGTCAAGAAGGCTTCCAGTAAATTGACTTTCATTAATTATCATCATCATCATCATCATCATCATCCGGAAGTGGCGGTGCTGTTGAACGGTTGCGGCTCGCCTGCAGTCCGTCTGTCTTTACTTTTTTTTGTTGTTGTTTTTTTTGTCTTGTTTTAGTCAAATTTTAGTTATTAGGTTGTGTTATGTGTGGGGGGGGGGGGCTGAAACATGGTTTTCTGTCTCTCCCTTCGGGGGAATGCGACTCTTTCTGTCGTATCCCCCCTTCTCTGCCTCCGTCTGCGCTGAGGCCTAATGGCGGAGCTGGCGGCCTCCAACTGCGACCGACCTCGAGGCTCCGGAAGCAGAGCCAGCCAGGACTTACCAACGCGAGGCTGGCCGAATTCGGAGCTGTGGCGGTGTTCCGGCGTTCCAGTTGCAGCGGCACGACTCGGGGCTGAGACGGCGCTCCGGTGAGTCCGGCCCAGGCGCGGGGCTGAGACGGCGCTCCGGTGAGGGCGGCCCGACTCGGGGCTGAGACGGTGCTCCGGTGGCTGAGGCAGCATTCCGGCGACGGCGACCTGAATCCGGGGCTCGGCCGCGAGCCAGTGGACGACATCGTCGGGAGCTCGCAGGTCACAGGCTGGTGCCTGTTTACCGGAGCTCCCGCGGCAACAGCTGCGTCCGCTGAACTGGGTGGCGGCAGTTTCGACCACCCCGGGCCGCGGAGCTTGAACCGGCCCGTTCGCGGAGCTCGGTTGAGCCGCGGGACTGAATTACCATCGCCCGGTGGGGTAACAACATATAGCCTCAGCGCAGAGGGAGAATGAGGAGGGAAGAGACAGTAACTTTAAGACTTTTGCCTCCATCACAGTGAGGAGGTGCCTGGGGAACTCACTGTGGTGGATGTTAATTTGTGTGTTTTGTTGTTTATTATTATATGTATGGCTGCAGGCAACAACATTTCGTTCAGACCAAAAGGTCTGAATGACAAATAAAGGATCTAATCTAATCTAATCTAAATCGGCGGTCACTCGAAACGAGTATGACTGTCCTCTCCTCTCCATAGGGTCGTCTACTTGTGGGTCTGCAGATGTCTGTAGAGGCCGATCCACACGCCTTGATGCAACGTGGTTCATGGAGACTGGCGGTCGTTGGTAGTCGTCGAGCCCCCTTCTCTCTCGCCTTACGGTGCTGTCGCTTTGTCTCTGCGACACGGCGTAGTTCCATTTCGTGAAGTGCAGCTCCTTCCTGCACGGATTTCCTCCAGGAGCGCCTGTCCAGTGCAATGTGCTTCATTAATCAGGGTATTGAATATAGAATTTAGGACATTATGTTCCAGTTGTACAAGAAGTTGATAAAGTGGCATTTGGAATATTGTGTTCAATTTTGGTCACTATACTATAGGAAAGGTGTCATTAAGCTGGAAAGAGTGCAGAGAAGATTTATGAGGATGTTGCTAGGACTTCAGGGCCCGAGCTTTTGTGAGAGGCTGGGCAGGCAAGGAGTTTTTATTCTTTGGAGTGCAGGAAGCTGAGGGGTGATCTTATTATTGGTGTATAAGATCATTAGGAAAATAGATAGGGTGAATGCACAGATTATTTTACCCAGGGTAAGAGAAAAAGGAACAGAGAACATAGGGGAAAGAATTAATCGGAACCTGAGGGGAAGCTTTTTCACACAGAAGGACTCCAGGACCCTGCTGAGTTATAGACAATAGACAACAGATGCAGGAGTAGGCCATTCGGTCCTTCGAGCCAGCACCGCCATTCAATGTGATCATGACCGATCATTCCCAATCAGTACCCCGTTCCTGCCTTCTCCCCATATCCCCTGCCTCCGCTATTTTTAAGAGCGCTATCTAGCTCTCTCTTGAACGCATCCAGAGAACCTGCTTCCACCGCCCTCTGAGGCAGAGAATTCCACAGACTCACCACTCTCTGTGAGAAAAGTGTTTCCTCATCTCCGTTCTAAATGGCTTACTCCTTATTCTTAAACTGTGGCCTCTGGTTCTGGACTCCCCCAACATCGGGAACATGTTTCCTGCCTCTAGCGTGTCCAAGCCCTTAACAATCTTATATGTTTCAATGAGATCCCCTCTCATCCTTCTAAACTCCAGAGTGTACAAGCCCAGCTGCTCCATTCTCTCAGCATATGACAGTCCCGCCATCCCAGGAATTAACCTTGTAAACCTGCGCTGCACTCCCTCAATAGCAAGAATGTCCTTCCTCAAATTAGGAGGCCAAAACTGCACACAATACTCCAGGTGTGGTCTCACTAGAGCTCTGTACAACTACAGAAGGACCTCTTTGCTCCTATATTCGGTAGGCGGCGCGACTCTCGTCTGCAGCGGCCTCTGCAGTCCGTCTGCGTTTTTATTATTTTATGTCTATGTTTTTATGTAGTTTTTGTTTTTTTTGTTGGGGTATGTGTGTGGGGGGGTGGGGGTGGTGTGGGGGGGTTGGGGGTAACTTTTAAATCTCTCCCTGCACAGGAGACCCGACCTTTTCTTTGTCGGGTCTCCGTTGTCGTTGGGGCTGCAACGAGGAGCGGCCTCCAACAGGAAGACCGGGGACTCTGGTGCCAACTACTCACCTCACCGTCGCGGAGCTGGCCGAGTCCAGAGCGGGTGGAGCTGTGGTGGACGCTGCTGCGACCCGACCCCCGGAGATTCGGTGGCTGCAACTGCGGGTTTGGCGGACGGCACCGGGAGCCCGCGGGTACCTGGAGGGAGACCGCTTTTCAGGGCTCCCGCAACGGCGACTTCTCCCGCCCGAGTTGCGGGGTTGAAGAGCTCCTGGAGCGGGGCCTTACAGCACCGCCCCGCGCGGCTTGGAATGGCGGCGGGACTCTGCGAGCGCCCGCCGGGGCTCTAACACCAAGACCCGGTGTGCGACCTTGCGTCACCCGACGTGGCTTAAATGGCCACGGGACAATTCGCCATCGCCCGCCGGGGGCTTTGACTTTGACTCTGACATCGGGGAATGGGAGTGCATTGGAGAGAGAAGTTTTTTTGGCCTTCCATCACAGCAATGTGATGGATGTTTATGTAAAATATGTTGTGTCTTGGGTCTATTTGTTTGTAATGTATGGCTGCAGAAACGGCATTTTGTTTGGACCTCAAGGGGTCCAAATGACAATAAATTGAATTGAATTGAAAAAAATTGAATTGAATTGAATATTTGATTCCTCTTGTTATAAAGACCAACATGCCATTCGCTTTCTTCACTGCCTGCTGTACCTGCATGCTTACTTTCATAGACTGATGTACAAGGAACCCCAGATCCTGTAGTACTTCCCCTTTTCCAGATAGTTGAGGCAGGTACTATAACAATATTCAAAAGACATTTGGAATAGATACATGGATAGGAAAGGTTTAGAGGGATATGGGCCAAACATGGGCAGGTGGGACGAGCATAGAGGGTGGTGGGTAAATGAAACGAGCTTCCAGAAGAGGTAGTGGAGGCAGGTACTATAACAATATGTAAAAGACGTTTGGACAGGCACATGGATAGGAAAGGTTCAGAGGGATAAGCGTCAAATTAGCGCAGACAGAGCATCTTGGTCAGCATGGGCTGGTTGGGACATGGGGGCTGTTTCCATGCTATATGTCTATGGCTCTAAGACTAACTTTTCTACATGGGCAGACGGTAACAAATGCAGTGGGCAGGTGCTGTCTCCTAGATGGGACAACGGTATGCTCTCAATGCACAGCCTTGAAACTATGCTGAAAACTCATTTGCCATGGGCCAATAGTTTCAAGGAAACAGTGGAGATGTGCCACTTTTGCAATAATGTTTCATTCTTGACTATTTTTCTGTTTGCCTTTTACTATTTTTAATGACAGTTGAAAATAATGAGGAATGCTGTTTAGGGACTGTCTTCAGTTGGGGGGGGGGGGGGGGGGGGTGAAAGATGTGAGCAATTAATGCTTTAACAATTATTTGCTGAACATTACTATGTCTAATTTTATTAGACAAACACGGTTTGTCTAAACCGTGTTTAAGTTACATCAGCATATAAATTGCCTTGCCCTGTGTTCTGAAATACCTTGAAGATAGATTTTACAGAGCAGGTTTTTACATACAACATATGCAGCAAAATGAGATGTCTTTGTATAAAGTGGGACCTGGGTGACAACAATAGCACCAAGAGAAATATATAATTATCAATGGAATGATGATGCCACTAAAATATACAGTAGATCTTTTATTGCATACCTACCAACTAGTCCGATTTTATCGTATTTGTTGCGATTTTTAAGTTAAAAAAGTGTGAAAAATCGGAACAGTACGATTTTTAAATGAGGGGTAACAAACGGCCAATCAACTGCTGTCTCTAAGGGGGTTGCGACCAATCACCGACCAGCTTCCCATAAAATTCCCGTCCAATCAACCGCTGTCTCCAAGGGCATTGTGTCCAATCACATAATGCGCTGGTCACTCGGCGGCCAATCAGACGCTGTCTCCGAGGGGCATTGCGGCCAATCACCGACCAGCTTCCCTTGCTGAAGCAGAAGATGGCTGCCCCCAACACCTTGTCTCTGCTGTCTGCACACAGTGCTGGACAAAGGCACATTTCAGGTGTAGGTTTAGGTGTGTGTGGAGGGAGAGAGGGAGAGGGGGGAGGGAGAGGGGGGAGGGAGAGAGAAGGAGGAGGGAGAGATAGAGAAGAGAGGGGGGGGAGAGAGGGGACAGGAGGGGGAGAGAGAGAGGGAGAGGGAGAGAGAAGAGGAGGGAGAGAGAGGGGCGAAGAGAGATTAGAGAAGGAGAGGGGAGGAGAGAGAGGGGGAGGAAGAGGGGGATAGGGAGAGAGATTGAGAGAGGGGAGAGGGGAGGGGGAGGGAGAAGGGGGGGGAAGAGGGTGGTAGGGAGACGGAGGGGAGAGCGAGAGGGAGAGGGCAGGGGGAGAAAGGGAGAGATGGGGAGGGAGACAGTGAGTGGGGAGTGAGAGTGGGGGAGAGAGGGGGAGATGGGGGAAAAGGAGAGAGGGGGGAGGGAGGGAGAGGTAGAGGGGGGGTAGAGGGGTAAGGAGAGAGATAGAAAGTGGGAGGGAGGGGGAGAGAAAGAGAGATGGAGTGAAACGGGGGAGAGACGGGGAAGAAGAGGGGGTAGGGAGAGAGTGAGGGAGAGAAAGGGGGGGAGGGGTGTAGGGAGAGAGGGAGGGGGAGTAAGAGAGGGGGAAGGGTGGTAGGGAGAGAGAGAGGGAGGGAGAGGGGGGGAGAGAGAGAGGGAGACAGAGTGGGGAGAGAGAAGGAGGGAGAGAGGGGGAGGGAGAGGAAGATGGAGGAGGGTGAGAGAGGGAGGGAGAGAGAGGGGAGGGAGAAAGAGAAGGGGGAGGGAAAGAGAGAGGGAGAGAAAGAGAGAGGGGAGAGAGAGAGGGGAGGGGGAGGGGGGGGGGGGGGGGGGGGGGGGAGGGGGAGAGAGAGAGAGATTTCTTCCTTCCATCCAGCCCCTTAATGTTTCCCCAGCGTTGGAAACATTGCTACCAAATGACTTTCAATGATAAACTTCTGGACAAATGCAAGAAAGCAGCTATGACATATAATACACAATAAACTATTACAAATACACAATAAACAAGTGATGCATTCTTGTACTCTTACATGGTATGACCGCACATAAAAAATAAAACAAATTCAGCAAAATGGCACCGCGTAAAAATACTGATTTCCTCAGCAAAATACTGATTTTCAGGTACTAGAATACTGAAATGCTCTGACAAAACTTGGCAGCTCTGAATATACCGCGATATTGGCAAACTACTAAAAAACTCCTTAAAATCCAGGGGCTAAGGGGGGGCCCTGGACCCCACCCATAATGGGCGAGCCATGCAGTCAGAGTAAGATTTTTCATTTTCAAATGTTGGCAGGTATGTTATTGTCACATGTACCAATTAAGGTACAGTGATATGTGAATTACCATACAGCCATACGAGAAAAAAAAGCAACAAGACACATAACTACTTAAAAGTTAACATAAACATCCACCACAGCGGATTCCCCACATTCTTCACTGATGGAAGGCAAAAATGTTCAACCTTCTACCTCTTTATTTTCCTGTGTTTGGGGTAGTCGAACCATCTGCAGTCGGGGCGATCGAAGCTCCCGCAGCCAGCGGTCGAAGCTCCTGCGTCAGGGCGATCAAAACTCTTGCGTCTGGGCAGTCGAAACTCCCGCGGCTTGTAGTTCCTGAAGTCGATCTCTGACCAGAGACCGCGGGCTCCATGATGTTAAGTCCGCTGGCACCCACGGCTGGAGCTCCGAAGTCAACCCCTGGCAAAGGGATCGCGAGCTCCACGATGGTAAGTCCGCAGGCTCCAGCGGTGGAGCTCTCAAAATCGGTCTCCAGCCAAGGCCGCCAACTCCTCGATGTTAGGCCGCAGAGCGAACGGAGATACGATACGGAAAAAAATCGCATCTCCATCGAGGTAAGAGATTGGAAAAAGTTTTCCCCAGCCCCCACATAAAACAAGCTAAAAAACACTAAAAACATACATTTAACACGAACAATTAAAACACAAAGAAGGAAAGGACAGACAGACTGTTGGCGAGGCAGCCATTGCTGGCGCCACCCGGAAGGGTGATAAATAAGATGCGATAAAGTGAATTATATGCTGAGATTAGTTTTATTGAAACACAAAACTACAGCATTAATAATGAAAGGGTAAAATTTAGGTCCGTCCGTGCTGTGATGACCATTCTTTACCCCCAGGTCAAATAGATTCTGCCAAATGGCAAGTCTTTGATCCTTTAAATACTTAAATCTCAAAATGGTGTCATCTAATTAAATGCACCTGTGACATGGAATAATAGGAGGAGTGCTTGGGAATAATTAGTACTTCCCGCGTATTGGTGTTTTATGTGCCATCTGACTCTTTTCCCAATGACTTTATGAAGTAATTGTCCCTACTTTTCAACCAGATGTTAGTTGTGAAAGATTTTACCAGAATAAGACTGTACAAAACTGTATGTGCATTTTTGTTATCCAATGGAATGTTTTGCAGAGGTAAGTTTTTATTGGGAGCCAATGTTGTGGTTTCTTATTCTGCTCATCAGAATTAAAGTCCGACATATCTATTCAGACTCTTAGCTACGATGAACCTTCCAGTGTACAGTGATATATAGTGTTTATGTAAGTACCAATGCAGTTTTAGCTCTCTCTTCAGCATTTTCTACTGGTGGTAATAATGTGAAACAATATGAGAAAATTAATTCTTTGTTGTTAATTCACAATAGTATCAAGAATGCTTGAATGCAGGATGTTTATATTAAGACTTCAGGGGAAAAATGCAGCTGTCGGGACATTTTTAGTTGTGCTTTGCAATTTGCTAAATAAAGAAGGGTGGTGATTCCTCTCTCACCCATAAATCTGGACTGGCGTAGATGTTAGAAAGCTGAATGTGCTTATGGTTTTGTTTACCACGGAATCATGCAAAATGATTTGTGAAAATTGCATTCACAAAAGCAGCTTATATACAGGAAAGTCACGGTATTCCTGCTTTGTTGGCCTGACTTGCAATTGTAACAATGGAATGTATTGCTGAAGTCAGGCTGCGGTAAGGAGAAACAGAAGTCCTTCAGAAACTAAAAAGGCCAGAAAACGACCACATGTAAGCTGTTCAATTCTTTATTAGGAGCAAAATTTAAAGTTGCCGACGTGAACTACTTAGCAATATTTTTTTGAGTAAATATTACTTTGCTCGTTGACAAATGTGAAGTAAGTTTTTAATGGACTTTGTCTGTGACATTAAATGCAGTTTGTTCAAACGAATAGTCAGCTTATTAATAAAATGCTGAAGTAACTCAACAGGTCAGGCAGCATTTCTGGAGATTCTGGAGATTGTAGCATTCTCCAGAGATGCTGCCTGACCTGCTGAGTTACTCCAGCATGTTGTGTATTTTTTTTGTAAATCTGCATCTACAGTTTCTCGTCTACAACTTATTAACACCACTAAAAATGAATAGTTACTAAGGAAAACAAAAGTGCTGGAGAAACTCAGCGGGTGTGGCAGCATCTATGGAGCGAAGGAAATAGGCAACGTTTCAGGCCGAAACCCTTATTCAGACTGATGTATGGTGGGGTGGGGTGGGGGGGGGGGGGGGGGGGGGGGGGGAGAAGAAAGGAAGGGGAGGAGCCAGAGTGCTAGAGGGACAGCTGAAAAGGGGAGGAGACAATAAGGGCTACTGGAAATTGGAGAAGTCAGTCCATGCCGCTGGGGTACAAACTGCCCAAGCGAAATATGAAGAGCTGCTCCTCCAATTTCCTGTGGTGCTCACTTTGGCCACGGAGGAGGCCCAGGACAGAAAGGTCAGATTCGGAATGGGAGGGGTAGTTGAAGTGCTGAGTCACCGGGAGATCAGGTAGGTTATTGCGGACCGAGCTACTAAGGAATGCCTTTTAGGCGAACAGGTAGAGAGGTTGATGGAGAGAATTTTAGAGCTGGGATCATTGGAATGGAAGGGATCGTTAGAGGTAGAGTGATAACTGGTGTAGCTCAGCAGTCAGTGATGATTGGTACATACAACTTGATTGTTGGAATATGGGCCTCAGAATGATGTCAAATTCACAGAGAGTTGAACAAGAACAGTCAGCATGAATACATTGAATCATCAGGCAA
The DNA here is from genome assembly GCF_010909765.2 of Amblyraja radiata. Classification (NCBI taxonomy): domain Eukaryota; kingdom Metazoa; phylum Chordata; class Chondrichthyes; order Rajiformes; family Rajidae; genus Amblyraja; species Amblyraja radiata. Next base: position 10,154,902 of record NC_045959.1, on the reverse strand, counting down.
TAAAATCACGGGGGAGCATTTTCGGAGCAGAAGAACATGGGTCTGGGACAGGCTGTTTTATGGGAATTGGCACTGACTGGTGCATGGACCCATGGTCCAGGGCACAACATTAAGAATGTGAATACCCTTGTTCAGTTTCAGAGGGTTAGGAGAAAGAGGGCGGACAAAGGATGGAGTTTTTGATAGACCAAAGACTGGAATACTTGGAAACCTTAAATATTTGACATCAATCCTCGTCTCAAATTCTTCTCTTGCAAATAATTCCATCCTTTCTCACACTAAACTGAACCAGACTGTTTGTAGCTTTTGGGTTATTGATTCATTGCTTTGATTGAAAGATACTGCATGGAAAAACCCCTTCGGCCCACTGAGCCCATGCAGACCAATGATTCCTATTCCACTTCTGCATCCACTCCCTATACACAAGAGGCAGTTTACAGAAACCAGTTAATATACAAACCTACACATCTTTGGGATGTGGGCGGAAACTGGAGCACCCAGAGAAAACCAATGTGATCATTGTGAGAACGTGCAAACTCCATACGGACAGCTACTGAGGTCAGGGTCACTGGCATTGTGAAGCAGCAACTCTACCAGCTGAGCCACAATGCCACCCTTCATTGCCAGAAGGTTGGGTGGGTTGAGATCAAAATTCTTTGAGATCAAATTTTATGCCCAGAGCATCGAGAACCAAAAGACATGGGTTTAAGGTGACGGGTGAAAAGTTTAATAGGAAACTGAGGGGTAATGTTTTTACGCAAAATGTGGTGTGTATTTGGAATGAGCTGCCGGAGGAGGTACTTGAGTACTATCATAACATTTAAAATGTGTTTGGACGGGTGCATGGATAGGATAGGTTTAGAGGGCTATGGGCCAAGCGCGGTCAGGTGGGACTAGTGTAGGTGGGGCATGTTGGTTGGCTTGGGCAAGTTGTGCCGAAGGGCCTGTTTCCATGCTTATGACTACATGACTGTTAAACTCTTAAATTCAATATTAAGAATAAAGAACACAAAGTGCTGGAGTAACTCAACGGATCAGGCTGCATCTCTGGAGACCACGGTGACATTTTGGGTCAGGACCCTTCTTCAGTCTCTTTTCAATATTAAATCAAAATGGATTAATTGGCTATTCAGCTCATATCACCCAGAAATTGTTGGCTGAACGGAGGTGTTTGCAAAATGGATTAATTGGCTATTCAGCTCATTGCTGTCTTGGGATCAGGACCAAATAACCCCTCCTCCCAGACTTTTACAAGGTTTCCCATTCAGTGCTTGTCCCAGCCCTCTTTGTGAAGGGTCTCCTGAAGCACTGTCTATCCACTCTCTGCCGAGTTTGTCATCTGCCATTGCCTCTGGTGTGATCACCTGAAGTCCATGTTGTACGTCTCTGGGAATGGCAGCTCTCTGTGTTTTTTTGTCCCCGATTCCGCTACAAATAGGAGCAGGAAGGTTGGGTTGTTCAGCAGCGTCTCCATTAGTCCGACCCCTTGACATGCCCTCAGACCCCGGGCCCCTCCTCCCATCGCTCGCTTCCACACGGCTCCATGCGTGAGTGTGGGAAGCCTCCATTCTCCTTCCCTCCACCCCACCCCCCTTCACGTTCACTGGCCCGCCAGCCGGCTCGCCCCTACTGTGGTGAATTGCTGACCACCCCCTCCCGGTGTGTTGCGGGTGAGATTGGTGCTTCCTGCAGACACTGAACCGTCCGTGTCGGTCACTAAAGTGCATCTGTTGGGCTGGTCGCTAACTCCCAGGGGAAACATTGCTAAACACCCCCCTTCCCGCCCCCCAGTTCCGCGGCTCATGAATAATAATAATGGTTTGCTCTAAGCTGTACACACAATCGCTTGCTCTGAAATTTCCCTAGTTATACAAATGATATTAAATAGTTATAATATAGCATAGGCAATAGTGCCAGTATTTCTTTAATAAAACTAGATTAAGTGGGACCCGTTGGGTCCCATGTTCACACGGGAGGGCTGGTCCCCCAACGTAATATTCCACCTGTCCACCAATTCCAATATTGGTGGCCAGTGGGGGGGGAGGAGGGGGGACCTGGAGCGCTAATATGGGTGTTTTGGGATGAAGGGACTGGTTTTCAGAGGGCTAGTATGGACAATGTGGGCCGAAGGGATTCTTGGGCTGGCAGCACAGTCACTCAGGCCTGGTGGGCTGGCAGCTCAGTCACTCAGGCCTGGTGGGCTGGCAGCTCAGTCACTCAGGCCTGGTGGGCTGGCAGCTCAGTCACTCAGGCCTGGTGGGCTGGCAGCTCAGTCACTCAGGCCTGGTGGGCTGGCAGCTCAGTCACTCAGGCCTGGTGGGCTGGCAGCTCAGAAACTGCCAGAAATTCTGCCCAAAACAGGTGAGAGACTGTGAAAGAGAGAAGGGGGAGAGCGTGGAGAAACACTTTTAGACATTTTTCATCTTTTTCTGCAGATCACAGCAATGAAGGAGGAGAGTCTATCCTGTCCTGGATCTCACAGGGAGCCAATGAAGGGAGGGAGAAAAGTACTGGGGTGAGGTTTAATACTTGCAGGGGAGATACTTACTGATGGGTCGAAGGGACCTCCTGGGATAGTACAGGCCTGATGGGCTGAAGGGGCTTAAAAAAAAAAAATCTGAGTGAAATCTCAGTGAAAGGCACTTTTTCTGGACTTTTCCTTGCCTGGCATGGGCCTTTTGGGCCAATATGCACCTCCTGGGCTAATACGGGCATTACTGGTTTCTCAGCACTTCCTTCTGCAGTTGTACAGAGCCCTAGTGAGACCACACCTGGAGCATTGTGTGCAGTTTTGGTCCCCTAATTTGAGGAAGGACATTGAGGCGATATGAATCAAATAAAAAGTTCAAGTTTGAAAGCAAGATTTCGCACAAGCAAACATCCAGAGTTTTATAAGTTACTAGATGAAGTGGGATCACACAGGAGGGTTGGTCCCCCAACGCAATATTCCACCTCTCCACCAATTCCAATATTGGTGGTCAGTGGGGGGGCATTCTGGAGCACTAGTATTGGTGTTGTGGGGGGAGGGGGGGTTTCTGGAGCGCTAGTATGGGAGTTGTGGACTGAAGGGACTGGGTTCCAGAGGGCAAGTATAGACATCGTGGGCCAAATGGATACTTGGGCTGGCGGCTCAGTCACCCAAGCCTGTTGTGCTGGCAGCTTCACACTCACGGCTGGTGGGTTGGCAGTTGACACACGGCTATTCCTTGAAGTTCCATTTCAAGCAGGATGCAAGGCCACCAAATTCAAGTGCAGTTTCTTACCACTTCAAGCAGGGTGCAAGGCCACCATATTCAAATGCAGTTTCATACCATTTCCAGCAGGGTGCAAGGCCATTAAAGACAGCGAGTCATGACCTCTCCCTCCTACATCTAGCAGAGACTGAGCCACGCCCACACTTCTGGGTTTTATAGTCACTCCCCCCCTCTCACCAGAAGGGGCGTGGCCTTCATGGCATGATTGATAGGAGAGAGAATCTGAACATTTTTTAAACACGAATAACTCTTTTATTTTTCATCGATGGGAAAAATCCTTGGCACCTGATGAGCGGAGAGGGTCTCTGAGTAAGATGGCCAAAAATCACAGCCGTACGTGGTAGCATTTTTTTTTCTAAAATCAATATAAAGCGCAAACAGGAAGTGGTCAAGATTAGATTTTTAATTATATAGAAGGCAACTTTAATTTGGCACAGCAACTTTAATTAGGCAAGGCATCTTTAATTAGGCAAGGCAACTATAATTAGCCAAGGCAACTTTAATTTCGCAACACAGCTTTAGCATTTATAAGCCAAAGGCAACACAGCTTTAGCTTTTCCAATCCAAAGGCAACAAAGCTTTAGCATTTCCAAACTATATTTTCAAACCACATTAAGGGCACTGACAGGTCAGTAAAACCACTCAGTTTAGTAGACATGTGTTCAGTGTTATTCACAGCTCAGACTGAGAGACGTGACCCTCTCGCTCCCCCATCTTGCAGAGACTGACTGAGGCACTCAACACTTTCGGGTTATATAGTCCCACCGGAAGGGGTGTGGCCTTCAGGAGAGAGAATCTCAACATTTTTTAAACACTAATAACTCTTTTATTTTTCATCGATGGGAAAAATCCTCTTGTCCTGCGCAGCGGAGGGGGACTCTGAGTAAGATGGCCAAAATCTCAGCCATAAGTGGCAGCGTTTTTTCTAAATTCAATATACAGAACAGGAAGTGGTCAAGATCAGACTTTTAGTAATATAGATATGATGTTGGATCTTAACTTGTAAGACTCCAAATTGTCTAGCAGTTCACAAACTTTCCAGCTGGTAGTAATTTCATTTTCTTTCAGCATTTTATTTATGTAGCACAAAGATAGTACAACAGAATTATTATGGTTTTAAAATTGTGTTGCTGAGAGCTATTCATTGTAAGATTTTGTGCAGATTGCAGCTGCCATCAATAGAAATTGAAAATACAATTAAAAATGTATAAGCACGTTGCAAGGTGTTCTTCTGATATCTTTCCAATCAGCATATGTTGTACAGTTCAATTATAAAGAAGTCAACTACTTGCAAATTGTGTAAATCGACTGTAAGCAGCTGATCAGTAAGTAGACTGCCAAAATGATTAAAATCTCTGTGAAATATTAGCTTAAATTTTTGCTGAGAAATGCTGCCATTTTTTCACATAACTGGAAGGAAAAACACAGAAACAAAGAAAAATAGGTGCAGGAGCAGGCTATTTGACCCTTCGAGCCTGCACCACCATTCAATACGATCATGGCTGATCATCTAAAATCAGTACCCCGTTCCTGCTATTTCCCCATATCCCTTAATTCCTTTAGCCCTAAGAGCTAGATCTAACTAGAGCTAGAAGTTAAGTTCTCCAATAAATAAGTGTATAAATGTCCTGAACATCCTGAGTGGGTCCTGGAGTGGGTCCTGCTGCTATCATTCTGATCACGAAATCAGGAAGCAGAGTGGCAACTTCCTTCAGCTGTTACATTGGAGAACCTATCCACAGAACTGTGTTAGATTAGAATAATTTCAATAGAAAGTAATAGTTGCGAGAGAAGAAGAGAGATAGAATTACAGAGAGAGAGCTAAGTTTAGGCAATTAGTAATTTAATTTGAATTTGTTCACTTAAATGTATCTAACATTTCTTTCAAGTATTTTGTATTGTTATTAGTGTTTTAATTTGAATTTTTTCTCGATCTGAAACATCACCAGATGTTTCTTCTCTCCAGAGATGCTGGCTGTCCCACTGAATTGCTCCAGCTTTTTGTGTCTATTTTCAATCTTTGATTTTTACAAGTATTTGTTGAATGGAGCAGTCAGATGTTAACATCTGGTAAACCATTGTGAGTTTGAGGGTCTTTTATAGGTTCAGCTGGCAGTTAAAGGATTTCTGTGGGCAGGGCTTGTCCTTGCATTGGACCGAGCAGATACTGTTGCTGGAAGATCTTCAGCTAAATTTCTGCATGGTAGATAAAGGGGTCAGCAATGCTGGACTTCTCAATATTCCTCGGAAATTCTGGGTGATTTCCTTGTTGCTATCCATCTATATTATTATAGGAAAGATGTTGAACCTGCAGTTGAGAGAGATTCAGTAACTCTGGTTATTTTGCACAGTTTTGTTGACTGCATGCTCTAAGAAAAAAAAGTACAGCTGCTTGGGCTGGCACTGTGGAATGCCAAACTTTTCATCATTTATGTGTTACCATACACTAACTGAACAGAGGACCATAACAATTAGTAAAGCGAATATAAAACTAAAAAGGATCCACTGGGTGGCGCCAGCAATGGCTGCCTCACCAACTGTCTGTCTCGTCCCTCCTTCTTTGTTGTATTTTTCAATGTGTTAAATGTATGCATTTAGTGTTCTATAGTTTGTTTTATGTGGTGGGGGAGGGGGAGGGGGTTAGGGGAAACTTTTTAAAATCTCTTACCTAGACGGATTTTATCTCCGTCCGCACTGCGGCCTAACACCGCGGAGCTGGCGATCCCTGTCGGGGATCCAACCGTGGGAGCCTGCGGACTTTAACATCGTGGAGCTAACGGTCTCTGGGTAGAGACCGACTTCGGGAGCTCCAAGCCGCAGGAGCTTCGACTACCCTGACGCGGGAGTTTAGATCGACTCTACGCGGGGACTTCGATCGCCGGCTGCGGGACCTACGATCGCCCTGACTGCAGATGGTTCGACTGTTCCGACCGTGGCAGAATAAAGAGGAGGAAGATTAGACTTTATTGCCTTCCCTCACAGTGAGGAATGTAGGGAATCCACTGTGGTGGATGTTTATGTTAACTTTTATGAAGTTGTGTGTCTTGTTCCTTTTTTTAGTATGGCTGTATGGAAAATCGAGTTTCACTGTACCTTAATTGGTACACATGACAATAAACTGACCTTTGAACCCAAGATTGACACCAAAATGGTTTAGCATGATAGCTATGACTATAACTCATCATAGAGCTTATATAGGATTCCTGGGAAGGCATTCTATATATAATCTATTCAGACAATTTGCCGTAAGGTGATAATGTTTTGGTTTGATAAAGTTTCACAAGAAAAATCAAGTTTTATCACTGCAAATGTTTCAACCAATCAATTCAGTTGGAAATTGCAACCCTTGGCTGTCAAAACAAATCACTTCAGTTAAAAGATGGGCATGAATCGCGTGAGAACTATGTTAATTTATCTGAATAAATATTATGCTTTAAGTAAGGCAGAAAAAATACAATTAACTGATGGGTTTAGGTGTTGAACCTTTGGGTGTATTTCTCCCTAAGAAAGGTATAATGGTCCTCCCTGGGTTACAAATACCTGACTTATGTGCATACATATGAACAAGCATTTAAGTGACTGGTAGGATGGATTTGCCAGCTAATACAAGGTTGCAGGCAGCTTCTGGCATATTAGAACTTGGTTTGTGACTGTATCTGAATGGTTGAGTTAAATGTCCAGGTTTGACTACACATTGCCCTTGTTTGCTGCATTGTGCCAGGAGATCCCATTTCCGGTTTACAAACTGTTTGGGTTACGAACAGTTTTAAGGAATGGAGCCCCGTCATAATGTGGGGAGGACCTGTACATGGAAAATGAGCTGCTAAAATAGGAGATTTATGAATGTTATTCTACAAATATTTTATGAATGGGAAGAAGACCTATATTGATCAATATAATACTGTTTTCTTCAATAGTGATGAAAAGTTTTTAAAGACAAAAAACACATAGTGCAATGCATTGCTATATTGCATTTGAACATTGCTGTTTAGGTTTAGGTTGGGGTGCAAGATTGCAACCTTCACGTGGTCCGCCCTGTTTTGACGAATGCAATCAACCTGGCGTGCACAATCAAATAAGATCAAATAGACCAAGTTGTCCTACAACTTTAGGCTGTGCACGCCATACTCAAGAAGAAGAATGTTTAGGTTTATTATTGTAAAGTATACCAAAGTACATTGAAAAACGTTGTTTTGCATAAATATGATCAATTCAAACTCAAGTTCAATAGGTAGAATGAAAGGAACGATACAGACACCTCCATTGCAAAGATTTGGAAAGACTATAGGGACTATTGGGATTCAATTTTATGTTATTATGAATAGTATACCGAGTTTTCGTTTAAGACATGGCAATGGTTTATTGAGAGATGTGTAAAAACTGGAGCTGTTCTTGGATAAGACAAACTGGACTACAGCCAATAGTTTGTATAAAGTTTTTTAGTGCAACATTCTTTCCTTAAAATCAGGCGGTGATGGACCTCCCAGGGGGCTTGTAATGTTGCTCACAGTCTGTTCTCTCCTCTCCTATCTTGTTCTCCCATAAAGTCCTTAAGCCTGTGTGAATCCTTTACCAACATGCTGCCTTTTTACACAATCCACAAGCAAAAACTTCTCAATCGATATCCATATATGGTTTTTTAACTTGGTCCACATTATTTCATTGGGTTGGTGGACAAAATGCACAAGTATTGAAAGCACAGATTACTTTTTGGCTCCATCCAGGGCAGCACTTCATGATTGTCGAACAACCCATTTCCACTGCACAAAAATGTGGTGGTCCAGGCCTGTGTTTGGCAGGGAAGGCGGTGATGGTTGGAGAGGCGGTGGATGTTGTTGCTGCACCTCGTGGTGGCCATCTCGGCCTTGTGGTGGTCGGGCAGGCGGCACCACGGTCCAGCGGTGGAGCTCCGGGCCTGCGGGCGGGAGGTCAAGACGAGGACTGTCGGCGAGGGACCAGTCTGGAGGCGGGCAAGCTTGTGATCCTTGGTAGAGTCCAGATAGGTGAGGAAGCATTTGTTGAGGGAGTGGATCTGGCGTCGAATGAAGTAGAATTGTGGTCCATTGCAGGAGTGAGTGGGTGAGTGAGTGAGTGGGTGGGTGTGTGAGTGGGTGAGTGAGTGGGTGAGTGAATGTGTGGGTGAGTGAGTGAGTGTGTGGGTGAGTAAGTGTGTGTGAAGGCCCAGAGCTGCGTGAGAGTCAGGGCGAGTTGGTGCCGGGCCGGCACCTCAGTAAAAATACATGATTGTCGTCTTTTTCTTTACTTGCTTGTTAATTATATTTCATGATAATTAGTGAGTGCAACCGTGCAATATTTTGTCATATTATTAATTTAAATACTATATGTTTCATTGTACTAGTTATACACTGGGATGTAGTGATAGGCTATAATCTGGTTTGACCCTCTTGGGAGACAAGTTTGCAATCGCCCATCCTCCAAGGATAACCTGAAATGATGCCCTGTTTGACAGCTCCGGCATTAAAAAATGAGCACTGCAACACGCATATTAGATGTCGAACCGCAACTGAGGTTGCAATTAACAACTACAGAGCCAAATTTTGCCGAAATAATTTCCCAACGCAAGCAATTTCATCCTTCACATTGATGATAAATTATTTTTATTAAAAATGCATTTAATGGATACTTTATTAATTTTATTCTAGTAATTATACATTATATTATAGAAAACCATTGTTTACATGCATACCTTATTCCAAAATAAAATGTATGCAATTTTTATCGACTTTTACAATGAAATACGGTTGTTTTTAATGAGGGGTACAAGAAAATTTATGAAAGGGGTACACAGGTATCAAAGCTTTGGGAATCACTGGTCAACATTCATTGAGAAATAGAAGGAGAATCAAAATTTTCATTTCCAGGGCCGGCTATGGGGCCAACCCACCTCTGAAGTGAAGCATAATAGTAAGATTAAACGAGAACTTACCAGTTTGAAGTTTGATCTTTATTTTATGAGGAGTTACGTCGAGGGACTACGTGAAGAAGGCCGTCCAGGCGCATGCGCATCAAACTTCAAAGCAGCGGTGTGAAATCACAGATGATATACTCCGAAGCATAATAGTAAGCTACGTGATACAAACTTAACTTACCTTTGATCTTATTAATGTGGGAGCGGAAGGGCACGTAGTCCCTCGACGTAACTCCTCATAAAATAAAGATCAAACTTCAAACTGGTAAGTTCTCGTTTAATCTTACTATTTTACTTCGGAGTCACGTGAGTGACTACGTGAAGATTTTAAAGCTTCTGTGATTTCAGGCCATAGATTGGGTTCCGGCGTATCACTGCATTTTGCTTGACTCTATGAGTGAAAAACAGTCAATAACATGCAAACCATCATACTTAATTTTAAAAATTAATTAATGGTTTATTTTATGGTAAAACATTATGTGTCCCATTTTAATCTCTAGAGACATTTAATACTGAATTCAAAATAGTACCACCAAATACACCAGGGTCTGCAATTTCTGTGTTATAATACTTGTGCAACATCCTTTCATTTTCCCAACCTGCAGCCGCAAGGATATGGTCTATTGGAACGTCCAAATCCTTGGCCGCCAATGTTGCCGCCGCCCTGGTGGAATGAGGTTTAAATTTGTCAGTATCAATTCCTGCATCCAATAGCACCTTCTTCAGCCATCTTGAAATTGTTTGTGTTGTCACTTTTTTGTGTGGCTTTTATGGCTGATGAATAATCCAGATTCTACACCTCTAAGATGTTTGGTAGTCTCAATGTAGTATTTTAAATATGTAACTACACAAAGTCTTTGATCTGCAGGATATGCTGAAAATCAATTTACACCCTGAGATTCCCGGTCTGCTCTGTTTTAGCAGGTCATAGACATAGAATGTAATTTCCTCTTTCATTCCCATTCTGTCTATCCTTAATTTGTGTAATGTTTGTACTCTTTGAGCTGATACCAAAGCCCTTAACATGACTACTTTTATCGTAATTTTGTCTAACGACAAATTTGAGATGGGATCCCAATCCCTAAGTAGCATTAAAGATGCCCTTCATGTATCTACAAGTCAAAGGGTGTGATCCTAGAACTTGATGTTCCGATGGTCTCGATAAGTATGCCGACAAAGCATTCCTTGCTGTGTTGATCACACTATAGCTTAAATTATCATCAAAATGTAATCAAATCTCTACAACATCTGAAGCGTCTGCAGTGTGGTAAGAAATATTTTGTGTTGAAGAAACTGTTCCCATTTCTTATTGTAAGAAATGTAGTGCTTCTAGGTACTTTTTAGAATCTGCAAATCAATAAATCAATACGATCATGTAAAGGATGAAATTCACCAGTTACAGGGTGCACAAGTAGGTTTTCTTGTCTAAGGACATCCATAATGGGTTCAGTCACCATTTTTAACCCTAATGGATACCATGTTTGTGTGGGCCAATCTGGAACCACCAACAATCCTGAAGCATAATCTTGTTTGATCTTCTGTAGACACCTATTGATGAGACAAACGGGTGGAAATGCATACAAACATTCCACCCCAATTTAACGTAAACCCCTGGTGTTCCCAAATGTTTTCACAATTTTGTGGAAAATGTCATGATTTAACATGTTGTCATTGTTGTGTTGTCATTGAAATTTCTTGACCTAGTATCTGCAATTATGTTGAATTTACCTGGTAGGTAAATTGCAGAAAGCCAAATATCTTTCTCAATGAACCAGTGTCAAATCATGTTTGCCAATCTGTCACATGCTTCTGACTTGATTCCACCCATGTGATTGACATGTGCCACTGCCGTAGTGTTGTCAATCTGAACCTGTACATGCAAATTTTGTACCTTTTGGCAAAAGGCTTTCAACCCATGCAATACACTTAGTAATTCAAGCTAATTAATGCCATGTGTCTCGAGCAAAGGTTCTTCCTCTGCATTCCATCTACCTCCACAACTTGAGATGGCATCCGCAGCTCCCCATCCCAGTGCACTTGCATCTGTTTGTAAAATGGTAGCTGGTGATTCAATCAGAATTTTCCTGTAAGAGTAATCCACATTTTTAATCCACCATTTTATATCCTCAATTGCTGTGTTAGTTAGTTGCATTGGCCTATCGAAATGTCCAGCATGTCTTCCCAATCCTGATATCTTTGCTCACTGCAGCTGCTGATAATGCAGTGGTCCAAACTGAACAGCTGGAAATGAAGCTATTAACTTGCCAATTAGACTTGCTACTTGCCAGACTGATGGTTGTTTGCCTGCAATTAGCTCCTTACAACCCTTAATCACTTGCAACTTTTTGTCCTTGGGTAAGCTCACTGTCTTGTGTTCTGAATTAATAGTGAACCCCAAGTAATCAATTATTTTGTTGTGTGTCAGTCTGGATTTCTCTCGGTGAATCACAAAGCCCAGTTATTGAAATGTAAGTTTAACTTTTAAAACTGAGGCTTGTTGCCATGTCTTCAGTGTCTCCCACAATAACATGTCATCCAAATAAGCCATTATCAAATGGCCTTGAGCTCTTAACAATGCTAAGATTGGTTTCAGCAGTTCTGTAAACAATCTAGGAGCTGAAGTTTAACACATTAGGCAATGTTTTGAATTGCCACAATTGAGTCATCCAGACAAATTTGAAATATCTACGATCTTTATCTTGGAGATGTATGCTTGCCATATAGCATTCGGTTGAAATTAATTGCAAAGCATTAGTAAAATCTCCATTTTGAAATGTTTATACTGTACAAAAGGTTTGAGATGTGAGTTTTTTTATGTTGTTTCTCTATTACCCCTTTTTTACTCAAAATATCAATTTCTATTTCAATTTTTCTAATCTCTTCTTTAGAGAAAATTGAATACTTTTTGGAATATGTTGAGTAGGGGATTTTCATTCTGTTAAAATTCAATTCTAAACCTCATTATACTGCACAGTATATATGCATCAGATGTTATTAGTTTCCATTCTTTTAAAAAGAATTGTAACCTACCCCCAATTTGTAAGTAGGACACATCTGATATGTTTCTTCCAGAACCACCTACCTCAGGGTTTACCGATATCACATTTTGTACCTTGCCCCTTGTGGGAATACCATGTCCTCCACGTCCTGGGGTTGTATTCAGTTCCCCTTCGGTATGGATATTGCCTTCTAGCTGTGCTGCCAAACATCGGTGGCTTCATCATCCCGATGGTTATTGATTCTTCGTTGAGAACCTTCAGTTTTTTGGCAAGCACCACTCCAAAGAGTAAGTGTGGCAATTATATATTAGATGGTTTACAAAGCCCTGCAAACTTAGGATGTATGTTAGGTCTTATCACAGACTTACTCCAAAATGTGCATTACACATCATTCCCATCACATCCTGTTGTGACGTTGTCACATTTCCTTCTTCCAGATCTCTGGCAAATGCCGTAATGCTTGACCCCATTAATTTTAATACCCGCTGTAATCTCATTTCTTGAGCTCTTACTGCAGTGCCCATATAATTCCACACTTCTTTGTTAACAGCTGGAACTCCTAACCGAGCACAGTTCTGCGGGATTTTATATTTGTTCACAATTTCATCCATCGTTGGTCTTCCAACTGATGGGAAAGCAGGTAATTTATACTCTCTGCTATCTCCTCTGATAGAGGTTGTCCCTTGTTTCTGGGACTAGAGAACTTTTGGGCCAGCCCTGGCACTTTTCTTTTTTGCATTGGCTCTGGTCCTCAACTGATTCGTTATCAGAGTATTCTGCATATTCCTCCTCATAATGGGTTTCACCTGGATTTCCATATCAGGTATTACATGCGATGGCTCTATGATAGGCATACGCTTTTTGTCCCTCTTTGGGGTACATCAAGCTCTTCCATTGAGCTGTATATTGGCAGCCCACTTTTGGGTGCTGCTCCATATTCTGGGTCTCCTGTAGACCAACGCCTGTATTGTCTTTCAGACATTTCTGGTGCTGCCTCCCTGTCAGGTCAGCCCATATATTCATCTTTATCATCAGGCATTTCGGTCGCTGGCTCAAATCTGGGCCAACGTTTCCCAGAACCTCTTCTGGGTGTTCCATGCGGTTGCTCTTTAAGCCCGCGTCTTTTATACTCCTTCTGGAGTTTGTTTTACCCATGAGGAATTCCAGTTTATAAACTCTACAGTTCAGACTCCTCCGAGTCTTCCAGGCCTGTTATTTCTTTATGGCCTTGCTCCCTATGGGAGTTTCAACGGGACTCCCCCCCCCCCCCCCCCCCCCCCCCCCCCCCCCGTGTAAAATAGTTATTTCTTTACAATCGACTTTTAGTCGGGCGCCTGCTACTCTCAGACACTTTGTCTTATTGTGTGCTTACTACGGAGTGCTTACTATTCTTCCTCCCACCTTTCTCCATACATAAGACTTGCCTGTGTCTCTGCACGCAGTCTCCGGAGAAAAGCAGCCTGAAAGTAAAAGTAGAAAATACTTACATTCAGGTTTTCTTTCACTCACCACTTGGAGGTCCATCCTCCTACCGCGGTCGCAGCGCAATGCGTCTGACGAGATGACGCGCATGCGCTTGGACGGCCTTCTTCTTCACATAGTCACTCACGTGACTCCGAAGTAAAATTATATTCATGGGCTTTGCTTTCAAATCCATTTGATGTCTAATCAACACTATTGCTGGTGGAAAGTTACAACCACAGCAACACTTACTCATTAAAGGGCCTGTCCCACTTAGGCTATTTTTAGGTGACTGCCGGTGACTGTCATAGTTGTTACAGGTCGCCGAAAAACCGGCGACTGGCCCCTCCTTTGACATAAAATTTGAACCAAAATCATTAATTAACAACAAAAATAAGCCAAAGTCAGCACTGGAGACAACCTACGTAAACCTGGCGAAACTACGACAGCACCTACGTCAGGAGAAGCCAAACTACGCTCATTGGCAACAGACTCACCATCGCCAACTGTCTCTGAAAAATTTTCAACGTTAAAAATCCAGCGGCAACCAGAAAGACGCTACGACTCTTTGGGCGACTGAGGAGACTACTCATGACCATACAGGCGACATTCCGGCGACCATGTGGCGACAGCCTAGTCGCCTGTAGTCGCCTAAAAAATAGCCAAAGTGGGACAGGCCGTTAATGTTCTCAATGTGGCAAGGGTGGAGACCTGATCATCTGTGAAAAGTGTCAGAAATATAGGAGAAATACCTACATTGTTCCATTGTTAAAATTGGACATAGCCACCTATGGAAATCCTATCCTTTAGTGCTATTGTACCATAAGAGTGTAATAAATACTAGCACAAGAATGTGAGAAGTCTATTAACAGGAATTCAGAATACAACATTCCTGAATATCCTTTTCCTGAATATCTCTTGATATTGAGTTTAGTTTAAAAAAAATCTAATATGCCACTCTTTTTGTTTTATGTGTAAGAAAATGAACCATTGGTTAGACCACATGGAGCATTGTATGCAGTTCTTTTTGTCACATTACAGGAAAGGTGTGATTAAGCTACAGAGGGTGTACAAAAGATTCACTAAAATGTTGCATAGATTTGTGGAGTTAAGGACATGTTGGATAGCCTGGGCCTGTTTTCCTTGGAATAAAGGAGGTGCCATGATAAAGATATCTAAAATTATGAGAGGCATACTTAGGGTGATAACCAGAGCCTGTTTGCCATGGACGGATGTTTAAAACTACGTAGCATTGGTTGAAGGTGAGAGGGAGGAGATTTAAAGGGGGTACGAAGGGTAAATGTATCACACAAAGAGTTGGTGTCTGAACATTAAACAGCATGGTACATACAGCATGTCGATACCGACCATGATGCCAAATTGAACTAATCTTGTCTGCCTGCACATGGTCCATATCCTTCCATTCCCTGCTTATTCATGTGCCTGTAAATGCCTCTTAAAAAAGCTGATGGAGGAGATGGTAATGATAAGAACAAGAACAACAGTTGAGAGGCATCTGGACGTGTAGCTGAATGAACAAAGCTAAGAGGGATTAGAATTAATGAGGACAAGTGGGAATAGTATAGATAGGCATGATCGTTGGCATAGACACTGTTAGCTGAAGGGCCTGTTTCTCTGCCATACATCTCTGAGACTATTTCTCACTGGGCAAATAAAATGATTGTGCTTACAAGAGTTATCAATAATAATTTAAATGTGTTTACATGACATTTATATAACACTTTTCTGTCTGGAATTTAATCTGTTTATGCATTCCCAGTTCTGTTAAAATAACAGACAGCGGAATGTCATGCAAACACATTAAATGCGGTTCTATTTTCATTAATAGTAATTTTTATTTTAATCCTTTAAAAGTAAAAAAAAAACAAGAACAAACTGGAAGCAAGAACTGAAGGAGTACAAAGGCATGATTTTTTTGTCTGTTTTTTGTTTCAATAATACTTCCTCCCCTCTTAACCCCTGAAAATAGGGTATAAATCAATTACATCAATGAAAGTTTAATCTCAGTAATTTACCTTCATGCCTGAGAGTGGGCACAAGTTTGAGATAAGTAGAGTGGATAAGGGAGAACCAGTGGATGTGTTATATCTGGACTTTCAGAAGGCTTTCGACAAGGTCCCACATAAGAGATTAGTATGCAAACTTAAAGCACACGGTATTGGGGGTTCAGTATTGATGTGGATAGAGAACTGGCTGGCAGACAGGAAGCAAAGAGTAGGAGTAAACGGGTCCTTTTCAGAATGGCAGGCAGTGACTAGTGGGGTACCGCAAGGCTCAGTGCTGGGACCCCAGCTATTTACAATATATATTAATGATCTGGATGAGGGAATTGAATGCAACATCTCCAAGTTTGCGGATGACACGAAGCTGGGGGGCAGTGTTAGCTGTGAGGAGGAGCTAGGAGGCTGCAAGGTGACTTGGATAGGTTGGGTGAGTGGGCAAATGCACGGCAGATGCAGTATAATGTGGATAAATGTGAGGTTATCCACTTTGGTGGCAAAAACAGGAAAGTAGACTATTATCTGAATGGTGGCCGATTCGGAAAAGGGGAGATGCAACGAGACCTGGGTGTCATGGTACACCAGTCATTGAAAGTAGGCATGCATGTGCAGCAGGCAGTGAAGAAAGCGAATGGTATGTTAGCATTCATAGCAAAAGGATTTGAATATAAGAGCAGGGAGGTTCTACTGCAGTTGTACAGGGTCTTGGTGGGACCACACCTGGAGTATTGCGTACAGTTTTGGTCTCCTAATCTGAGGAAAGACATTCTTGCCATAGAGGGAGTACAGAGAAGGTTTACCATACTGATTCCTGGGATGTCAGGACTTTCATATGAAGAAAGACTGGATAGACTCGGCTTGTACTCGCTAGAATTTAGAAGATTGAGGGGGGATCTTATAGAAACTTACAAAATTCTTAAGGGGTTGGACAGGCTAGATGCAGGAAGATTATTCCCGATGTTGGGGAAGTCCAGAACAAGGGGTCACAGTTTAAGGATAAGGGGGAAGTCTTTTAGGACCGAGATGAGAAAATCATTTTTTACACAGAGAGTGGTGAATCTGTGGAATTCTCTGCCACAGAAGGTAGTTGAGGCCAGTTCATTGGCTATATTTAAGAGGGAGTTAGATGTGGCCCTTGTGGCTAAAGGGATCAGGGGGTATGGAGAGAAGGCAGGGATGGGATACTGAGTTGGATGATCAGCCAAGTTCAAGTTCAAGTGAGTTTATTGTCATGTGTCCCTGTATAGGACAATGAAATTCTTGCTTTGCTTAAGCACACAGAAAATAGTAGGCATTTACTACAAAACAGATAAACAGAAGGGCTGAATGGCCTACTCCTGCACCTATTTTCTATGTTTCTATGTAAGTACACATGTAATTGGGCACCATTTTTATCACACAAACTATATTCCAACCAACAGTACTTTTATGGTTATTGTAAAAGGTTTTAGCTAATAATTTAACAGCATGTATCCAGGGTGAATTTCCCAATGAAAGGAATTGGATGCTGAAAAAATATTCATTGAAATCCCTACAAATGTTTAAATTTATAAAATACCCAACTTTTGACATATTGTCTCGGGAGTTTCAGGATTTAGACCTAACAGCCATGAATTTTAGTTTGTTATTGTCATGTGTACCGAGGTCCAGTGAAAAGTTTGTTTAGCATGCTGTCTAAACACGTACATCTGACAATACATGAGTGCAATCATACATAAGTAAATTAGTGAAATATTTGTCAATAGATCCTCTACTGGGACAGCATGAGACATACTGAGAAGTAACAATGATGTTATCAAGTCAGAATCGTGTGTGATTTAGAGGGCAATTTGCAAAAAGTGGTATTCTCATGGGCTGAAACCCTTCAGCTTGGTAGTGAAGACCATGGGTTTGGAGGAGATGTTGACGTAACCTGGGTAAATAACTGCAGTGCAGGCTAATTAAGATTGGGATTAGGCCATTTGACCATTTAAGTGGCTCTCCCATCCATTGCTGAACCCAATCCCTCAGAACTATGCTATGCTGATGACACCCAGATCTATCTCAGCACCAAGTCCCCCCACCACCCCCCTCTCTCCCATATCAACTCCTGCCTGTCAGCCATCAAATCTTGGATGCAACTCAACTTCCTTAAATTAAACAGTAACAAAACAGAATTTCTCCTCATTGGCTCCAATTCAACACTTACCAAAATTAACAACCCCACTCTCACTATTGACGGCACCACTGTCTCCCCATCTCCTCAGGCCCGCAACCTTGGCGTGATCTTTGACTCAACCCTCTCCCTTGAGCCTCACATCCGCCATGTTGTCAAAACATCATTTTTTCACCTCCGCAACATTGTCAAAATCAGACCCTCTCTCACACCCCCCACTGCTGAAAGACTCATCCATGCCTTCATCTCCTCCCGACTGGACTACTGTAACTCTCTTCTCTTTGGCATTAATTCCAGCAACATCAACCAACTCCAACTGGTCCAGAATGCAGCCGCCCGACTCATTACCCACACCAAATCCTGGCACCACATCACCCCAGTCCTAAAAAAACTTCACTGGTTTCCCATTTCCCACCGGATCATCTACAAAATCCTGGTCCTCACCTACAAAGCCCTCAACCACTTGGCCCCCCCTTATCTCACTGACCTCCTCTCCTCCTGCCAACCCTCACGGTCCCTCAGATCCATTTCAGCCGGTCTCCTCTCCATTCTGAAATCCAACCTCTGCACTTTTGGAGACAGAGCCTTCTCCAGGGCAGCTCCCAGGCTCTGGAACTCCCTCCCACAATTGATCCGAACTTCTGAGTCCCTCACCATCTTCCAGTCCCGCCTCAAGACCCACCTCTTCACCTCTGCATACCCTTAGTCCCATGTCCCCCTCCCCTTTGCATCTCTGTCTTACTGCTCTATTTTGTTTTGTTCTTGACTCACCATGTAAAGCGACTTTGAGTCCTTGAAAAGCGCTATACAAATAAAATGTATTATTATTATTATTATTAGAACTCCCTTCCCTACTGTGATGTACCCAAGCT
Source organism: Amblyraja radiata (assembly GCF_010909765.2). Classification (NCBI taxonomy): domain Eukaryota; kingdom Metazoa; phylum Chordata; class Chondrichthyes; order Rajiformes; family Rajidae; genus Amblyraja; species Amblyraja radiata. The sequence continues at coordinate 10,136,211 of NC_045959.1, read as the reverse complement.
CTGATTGGAGGCCTTGAAGGAGAATCAACTCATCCCCACTACTCTGCACCAGGCTGATTCTCAGCATGATTTTCTTTGTCCTCCAGTTTAAGAAGCAGACGCACACCCTGATTTCCCTGCACCAGCATGCATACCAGACTCGAGTCTCTTTCCCCCAGAAACCTCATCCTCTGACCAGAATTCAATGCGGACTGAACTTTTATGCGCATCCCCACAGTGGCTTCAAAGGCAGCCAGCTCTGAAAGTTTGCCCTATCATTCCACCCTCCACCTCTCCCCCACCCCCCACCCCTGCTGTGTTCAGTGTCCTCAGCCATTACTTTTGTATCTTGAACACTTGGCAGCCTGGGCATCCCAGAATCACTTGGCAATATTTGTCAACAGCCAATGGTTACCAGCTTATATTTGCTCAGCTACAAATAAATATTTCTGCACCTAACTGCAGGGAGCAGCTTGATGCTTGAGCAGTGAAGTGTAACAATGTACACTGAATAACATATGATCACCAGATGTGTGATTGAATAAATAACCAGTGCACTACAGAGATGCTTTTCTAGATGCATAACGATGTCTGGAGGCGTCTCTCTGCTATTGTGTTTTACATTCCTAACATTGTTTTGGTAAAGAGATTTCTTTTGAATTCTCTATAAGATTTATTGCTGATAATATTACACCAATGATCTCTCGTTCTCTTATCCCTCCTACAGAGAATGTTTTCTTTAGTTTAATCTATCAGATCACGGTCAGCATTTCTTCTTCTAGAGTGAAGAACTCAGCTTCTCCTCAGAGGATAGGTTCAGAATATTGCCAATATGTATGAGAATATATTTGTATGACTCTGGCCACCAACTGTTTGGATCTCTTTGTCATTGAAACAAGACAAAACACCCACTCAATAGCTAGTCGATATCTACCCTCCGCTCTTGTGACAGAGTCATTAGACACTTGAAAATCTACAGAAATAGTGGGATCTCTGGGGATTGTCTCATATCCAGGCAGTGTTATATTCATTTCTACCGATTACAACATATCTAAATAGATATAGTGAAATTCCAGAGCAACCTCCAGACTCAGAAAGTGTTAGAACGTGGAACTTGTTCTCACAAGGAGTAGTTAAGGTAAACCGCATAAATGCATTTCATAGGATGCCAGATCAAACATGTGAGAGCAAAAGGAATTGAAGATAGGGTTAGATGTTGAGAGATGGGTAAGAAACTTGAGTGAAGCAGAAACACGCATGGGCCATAGAGGTCGAACAGACCAGTCCACTAACCACGTCACCTAATTGTTTTTGTTTTGAACTCTCCTATTGTAACCTCACATATCCTGTTTTCACATTGCCTGAAATGATATGCAAGTTGATTCAAATTGAAGTTGATGATATGGCGGTTTTCTCTGGGTTTTTTCGTATTTAAATATCAAATCAAATAATTTCCTCTCCAAAAGTGTTGCATTTTAATTTCACAATTGAATTTTAGTTTGATTAGAATATTAAGCATATTTTATACAATGATACAATCAATGAAAATGTTCGTGGAAATGCTGAAGATTTTATTTGCGGTCTTTAACAAAACAGTAAAATAAAGATTCCATGACCTTCCATTGAAAGTGAATTTATAGCAGAATTATCCCTCTACATATTAATGTTATAGCTTAATTCAGCATGGGTTAAAATAAGTGAAAATATAATTTCTACTCAAAACTCTGTTGTCTTGATCTTTCATTGACGTCGTCATATCAAGAAAACTAAATATCTGTGATAATAATATAAAAGAAATACATATAGATGAAAATATCACTAATTAATAATGTGAATGTTTGTGAAAGCAAAATTTGAATGGGCAAAATGCCCTAATTCCACAGTATAAATTCTGTACTTTTCTGCAATATTTCATAATTGTAATATTTTAATATTTTATTTAATTGTTACAAGATCTATGAAAATAATTTTAAACGCCCTTTAATTGGGGATCAGACACTGGTCTGATCATTCCTCCCCACAAAGCAAGCACAACCCCTTCTAGCAAAACCACAACCCCTGATTCCCATTCTTGTAGTGTTCTCCAACACCTCCCCAAGAAAGAAGACTCTTCCCAACAGAGGAAAAGTCAAGACAGTATAATTAGTGAAGGACATTACGTCATAAGAAATACAAGTAAGTACTCGCCTTGTGAATTTATAAAGCAGTTCAATCAGATATTCACCAAAAATTCAATTTTATAGCATTTCAAGCAGAGTGCAGGCCATCAAATTCCAAATCATAGCATTTCAAGTAGATTGCAGGCCACCAAATTCAATTTCATAGCATTTCAAGCAGAGTGCAGGCCACCAAATTCAATTTCATAGCATTTCAAGCAGAGTACAGGCCACCAAATTCAATTTCGTGCCATTTCAAGCAGTGTGCGGGAAACCAAATTGTCAGACAACTCATTGCATTGTCATTAAGGGCTGACAAATCATTTATTGCAAGTACATTGCAAACTCATAGTTCAGTTGATTCGCAGCTTAGAATCACAGTTGTGGACTCTCCCTCGCGATCTTCCAGAGTGACTGACTCACGTGACTTATAGTCCTGCCCCCCCAGAATGGGCGTTACCTTCATCAGGCGAGAGGGCCAATCAGTTGATCTCAACATTTTTTTAAACACTCATAACTTTTTTTTTTCATTGATCAGGGCTACCTCAGCGGAGGAGGATTGTGTTACTCACAGTCCTCCCCCACAGTCCTCATCTTACTGATGGCCAAAAATCATGACGATATATGGTAACACTTTTTCTAAAATCAATATAGAGTGCAGACAGGAAGTGGTCAAGATGAGACTTTTAATTATATTGATAATACTTAAATAAAATTATGATATTGCATTTCCAGGCAATTTATGGGGTCATAATTGGTAAAGCACCAGATATTTTCTATTTTGCAAAATGCCCCTTTCCTGTTAATTAATATATGAATATCAAATATAATCTTTAACATAGAATCACCTCTGCTTGTATGGCTTGTAATTTGTGCTGCAATTACCTCCGCAGGTAGAGAATTATTGAGCAAAGTGTACCAGAACATAATTAAATTCTTAATTAAAATCCCGAGTATAAAGCTACCATTTATCCTTGTTGAAAAGTCAATAGCAGCTGAGAAATAGTCATTCATGTTAATGTGGCACAAGTGTATCTATCTATACATAACTAAAACTCTGATCTTGTTATCTTACGGTTTGGCGGTCTTTCTATTTGAGCAAAAACGGTTCGCAATAGCGCTATGATTTTGTTGCCAGTTCACTCACCGTTCTCCTATGCTGTGATTGCACCAAGTTTTGTTCTGATCAGTTGAATGCCGTAAAGGTTAGCAAGATTTCAATTTTTTTAAAAACTGTGTGTGCGCAGATCGATCTCTTCTCCTGCTAGTCAGCGCCGCACGGATTAGTCTCTTCTCCTGTCACTGAACGGGAAGGTCCGCCCCTTCCTGGGCTTTACTGGAGCTGAGGATGGCTGGCGGAGGTTTCCAACCGGACCTTCGGAGGAACACCGAGCAGCCCAGCCCCGAGCGGCCCAGCCCCGAGCAGCCCAGCCCCGAGCAGCCCAGCCCCGAGCAGCCCAGCCCCGAGCAGCCCAGCATCAGAGACCCTGCCAGCCCAGCACAGCCCAGCCCAAAGTCGGAGACCCAGCCGAGCCCAGAGTCGGAGATGTCGCTGATGTTGCCAAACGGAAAGTGGCGATTCTAATCCTGGCGGAGGAGAACGACCAGCGACCAACGCCCGCTGTGAGTCCCATTGCACCGCCAATTCTAGCCACTACCCCTCTGGTGCCCTCCTCTCCCCGAATGCTCTTCACCCGTCTTTTCTCTGAGCTCAAACCCCCCGCCCACACACCCCTCTCCCCCCACACAACCCCCACCCCACCCACACACCACTCCCCCTACGCACCCCCCTGCCCACTTACACCCACCCCCCCGCCGACAAACACTCACCCCCCCCAGACAACACCCCCGCCCACACCCTCTAGGCCCGCACCCCCTGCCCCAATAAACCCCCTGCCCCCACACAACCCCCCACACATGTACCCCCATACACACAACCCCACACAAACCCCCACACACCCCCCCACACACACCCCCCACACATGTACCCCCATACACACCCCCCCCACACACCCCCCCCACACACCCCCCACCACACACCCCCCACACACACCCCCCACAACACCCACAAAACCAACCCCCTTCCCACACAACACCCTCCCACACCCCCCACCCCACACCCCCCAAACCCCCCACCAACCACCCCCAACCCCCCCCCAACCCCCTCCCCCACAACCCCCCCCTAAACACATCCCCCGGCCCCCAAACCCTCCCCCCACCACCCTCCTCCCTCAACACCCTCCCTCCACACCCCACACAACCACACCCACACACCCCCACACACCCCCCCCCCACACCACCCCCCCCCACACACACCCCCCCCACACACACCCCCCCCTCCCCACAAATCCCCCTCCCCTCCCCCACACACTCCCCTCCCACATCCCTCCTCTCCCCCTCCCAAACGCCTCCCGCCCACATACACACCTCCTCTCCCACCCCACACCGCCTGCCACACACCTCCCCCACACCCCCCCTCCCCCCACACCACCCTCTCCCCCCCTCTATGCTTCTCTGTCCACACACACCCCTCCCCTCCCACCACACATGCCCCTGTCACACGTCCCACTTCCTTCCTCCCTCCCTCCCCTCCTCTCCTCCCACACATGAAGAGAAGGGGGAGAGAGTGCTCGGGGATGAGTGGAAATAAGCTGCGCCTGCACAGTTAGGGGCTATGGGTGAGTGTTGGAATATTGCATTGGGGGAATGGGTGAGAGGTGGAATATTGTGCTGCGGAATGGGTTGCGTTGGGGAACCAGGCCTCCCGTATGACTGGGAATCAACGGGTCCCACTTGATCTGGTAGATTAAAACACTGAGGTGCAATGGAGATCAAACAATTTGGATGTATTATGCTGTTGACCAATATGAACATTGCATATGAGTTTGTAAGTGAATGTTGGTCCTGTGAAGTTGCAAAAAACATGTGCCATAGATTCTTGAAATAGAATAGAAATGACAGATTGTATTTCATAAAAAATAATTGAGAGTTATGTGATTTAATGACAAGAGTATTTATAGAGTTTTGGGTTTATGTGAGACGTTCTGTGGTTTTTAATTAGAGCCATGGGTGAATTAAGATAACAAGTTGAACTTCTCTATTGAAATACTGCAGACAATTTGAGGCAGGGAATATCACTGTTGGTTAAAACAGAAAATCTATGCAAATTGTAAAAAACTGCAAGAAATTCATATATATAAAGATGTGCTGAGCCATTCATAGAATCAACCTTGACATTAACCCAAATGTTAATTATACACAGTACCTTGAGGTTTCTACTTTACCTTTTGACTGATATTTTATAGGTGTAAGATTTATATCAGCTGTACTAAGATAGGAAGACATTTAGGCCAAGAGATTCATCCAGACAATTTCCAAATAAGAATTATTACAAAAGTGAGGTTAGCATGAATCAAACAAGTTTGCTCGTTCTTGAGTTTATGCTGGTCTTTATAAAGATGCTTCTTTGATGTTATCTAGCGGAGAGATCCAAGAGTTAACTATACTGTCAAAGCATGGGTCAATCTCATTCTCAGAAAACTTGGTTCAGTACCCGAAAGCTGGGAGCAGTAATGTGTCATAAATGGTAAATATATCTGCTGGACATCTGGTGGAGCTGTTGCTAGGTGCCTCCGCCTACGGTCTGGCTGTCTTTTTTAATTTTGTTATGTTTAGCGATTTAAAAAATTTTTTTTTTTTTTTTTTGGTATTTTATGTGGGGGGAAGCGGGTAGGGTAAGGGGGAACCATCCTTCAGTCGCTTCCTGGCAAGGAGGCGGCTATTATCCGAGTCGCGTCCTCGCCCCACCCCCCCCCCCCGCGGCCTACCAGCTGGATTGGCACGGCCTCCCCTGCCGGGACTGGACAAGAGCTTCAGCAGCGGAGGCGAGGCGCTGGAACATCGCGGAGGGGGCGAGGCCTTCCTGGGATCGCCGCTTGGAGCTCCGGAGTGTTGAGCCGCTGCTCCAACAATGCAGAGCTGTGGGTGCGGAGCTCCCAACGCGGGCGGCGCTGACTAACATCGCGGAGTCCTGGGACTTTTTGACGGGGGTCGCCAGCGCGAATCTCCACCCAGCGCGGCTTGTGGACATCGGGAGCCGCGGACTCCGGTGGAAGGTGACCGACGAGAAGTTCCCGGCGAGAGGGCCTGAACATCGGGCCGCCCGTAGCGGCGACTACGGGGTGCTCGGGAGGCCCCGACCACGGGTGAACATTGGGGAACATCGGCGAGGAGGTTGACTGGACTTTAGTTCCTTCCATCACAGTGGGGAACTTTGGTGCTGCTGTGGGGATGTTTGTGTTGTGGACTACAGTGTTCCGTGTTTTGTGTTTTTTTAATTTTATTTTTTTTGTATGACTAAGGGAAAAATAATTTTGTTGTCTCTTCATTGAAGACAATGACAATAAATTAAATCAAATCAAATGCTGAAATATTTGCCACACATGACTTTGCTGTTCCCAGATGATGGGGTATTAGACAAAATTGCTATACTCCAAAAGGTACAGGCATTCATGGTCTTACAATCTCGTTCCCTGATAACCTCTTCCCTTTTGCAAAAGGAATACCCTCTTCAATTCTTCAGTGGCTACTGCAGTTCATGCCATCCAGGAACCGAGGTGAAATGGATCCTCACTCGCACTTCTTCCAGTCTGTTGTGTTAGATATGGTACTTACAATGTGGTCTTATCTGTATTGAAGGGGCTGAGTATGATTTTTGTAGCTACAATATAAAGATCTGTTGGATCTGTTGTGTGTGCCTGTGAGCTTCCAATTGCCCTTGACCTTGGTTCTCTGTCTCAATCCCATTCTGGCCTGTTTGTGCACTGTTGTGTGAATGCCCAGCATGGGCAGACCAAGTACCTGGTTTCTGCCTGGGTGTCTTGTAACCTTTATGACATTGTTTGAGAATTTGGACAGATACTTTTTTTTCCCACAGATGCACCTTTCTGTTACAATTAATTTTTCTTCTATCTTGAATTTTAATATCTTATCTTGACAACTTTAGTTTGTAGCATGTCGCAGGTATTCCATCTGTATCCCCATCCCTCAGTTCGCTGCAACTTAAACATGTTTATTTTCTCACTTTTCCAGTTCCAATGAAGGATCTGTCCTGAAACATTGGCATTTTGCGGAGTTATTTAACGTCACTCACAACCTTGTCTGAAAACCTTAGGACTTGAAGTGTTCAGTTTCTACTTCTTCCCTATGTTGTTTATCAGTAATAGCTAAAATATCATATTTCTTAAATACATCTTACTATGATCTCATTTGTTTCATGAATTTATGGCATTGAGGAATATACAATGGGCTGTATAGTGCAGCAGGTAAGAATGGGATTGGTCTGAGAACTGGCATCGATTGGCTAAATAGCCACGGTCTATATACTGAGAAAAATATGAAAATTACAGCCTTTAGAATCTAAATTATTTTACTGATTACCTACTTTCATTATCCACCTTTATTCATTCTGAAACTGTTATTAGGTTTGTTTCTCCTTACTTGCATCCGAATGCTCAGAAAAGTTCAAAATGTCAGTTGGAGGGACCATATCACTAACACTCAGCTCTATGGGGAGATTCCACCTCTGACCGAGAAGATCAGGTGGAGAAGGATGAGGCTCGCTGCTCACTGCCACCGCCACCCAGAAATACCAGCAAACAAGGTTGTGCTATAGAAGACGTGACCTGGGACGGCCAATCAAGGCGATGAGGAAGCCGTTGATGGAAGACGCACGTGTAGAGACAAAAGAGGAGCTTGCCAGCTGCATCGAGGACAGAGATGTGTGGTGTGTCTGTCACCGTGCCCCTCGGAAACTAGCACCTCTGCGTCGCTAATGTTTTCAACAATTTAATAATAATAAAATAAAATAATAATAATCCTTGCTAAACTACCACGTACCATCCCTTGTTCTCCCCAAAATACATTAACAGCATTGGCAAACCTCCTCAAGATGAAGAAGGGTTTCGACCCGAAAAGTTGCCTATTTCCTTCGCTCCATAGATGCTGCCTCACCCCCTGAGTTTCTCCAGCATTTTTGTCTACCTCCTCAAGATGAAATTGGTCCCAGTGTTGCAGATGTGCAATTCCCTGAGCATGTAGAGTTTCATGATTCATGAAGGTTCTCCCTCAACCACCCCCCGCTTCAGTCACTTATAAAGTAAGGATGGGGGATGATCAGCCATGATCACATTGAATGGCGGTGCTTGCTGGCTGGGTGGGGGGGGGGGGGACCGCTATGAACAATGGACAATTGGGGAAGGTGGGAGAACAATGAACAAATGGGACTGGCGTGGGGAACCGCTATGGGAGGAGGACAAAAGGGGGAGCTGGCGTGCTTTGTAACTTTGTCAGCACCGTAGGTGGCTGCAATTTGTATACATTCGGTATACAAGCAAAGAATCTCATTGTGCCTATAAAGTATTCCATTCCATCTGCTCTGTTTATCTCCCTCTTTCTGGCTTGGTGCAGATAAATGAGTAGCTAAAAGTGACCTAAATATTCAGGAGAGATAAGTCCTTTTTTTCATATTATTCATTCGCTCCTTTCATATATTAACCCGGAGGTTTTTTATCAGTCTCCCTACCTGCTTCCACTACCTGCAACCTCCGGCAACCACCTGCAATCGCCGGGAACCGCATGGAAACCTCCAGAGGTTTCCGTTCAGGTTTCCTAAGTGGGACAGGGGCATTAAGGATGTAGAATTTCTGTCTGTGTCACTGATACTGGAATCAAGGGGAAAAGTGGGAACGAGGCGCAGAATGGATCAGCCATGATCTTGTTGAAAGGCAGGTCAGGCTCCAGGGGCTAGGGGACCCACTGCTACACCTGTAACTTTTTTTTGTCAGAACTGTGAGAAAGGTGCTGCTTATATAGAAATGTTGAGTCCTGGTGCCTGCTGTTTCTGAAACAGAGTAGTAATGCACAAAGGAACCTGCAAATTCTTCTTTGGAAATGACAATAACCTATTTTGTCATTTTGCTTTAAGAATTCTTGGAACTGCATTGGTCATTGGTTCAGTACAGTACAGACTAACTTGACACAGTACAGACTAACTTCGAGCCATTTCAGTCAAAAGCAAAAGAATAATATACATTTGCAAATTTAATTTACAATGTGTATAAACAGCAAGAGAGCCCATAGACATAAACAGCAAGAGAGCCCATAGACATTTTTAAACAATATGTGATGCTTGCCCTTTTCCGCATGATGAGAGTGTGTTTACTTAAACAGATGTTTAACCTTAATTGTCCTTTCCTGGCATTACTTACTTTAGATGATTTCAATGAAAATATTGTTAATGCGGAATACAAAATGGATGGGTGATTTGGTCTCATCCAATTTTATGATAACACTAGACCAAGTGGGACCCGTTGGGTCCCGTCCCCTCAACGTGCGGATGCGGGGGGGGGGGGGGGGCCTGCGGCGTCATAGACACACTAACCACCCCGCTTGATATTGTATTAATATTATTCATTCGCTCCTTTTACCCCATCCCCGCCCTACCCACTCACGCATAGCCCCCAACTCGTAGGCGAGGCTAGAGGGGGAGGGGGGTAGAGGGAGAGGGCAGAGAGAGAGATAGAGGGCAGAGAGAGAGAGAGGGCAGACAGAGAGAGGGCAGAGACAGAGAGGGGCAGAGGGAGAGGGGCAGAGAAAGAGAAGGGTAGAGAGATACAGAGAGAGAGAGAGAGAGAGAGAGAGAGAGATTGTTTCAATAATATATCCTGCTTGAATAACATTTGGCTGCACTTTGGAACATCACATTGTAGTTTCTCCCCTGCTTTTGGGCATGTTTGCACATGAAGAGACAGAAATAAGCGATACATATGCCTGCTTTTTTATTGGCTCAAGCTAGTGGAGAAGAATTCCTGACTTCAAAACATTTAGCGTGAAGTTTGACAATTGCATCAGCCAGTTTGACCTTGTATGAGGCTTGTATTAACTTCGTGCCAGATAATCTACTACAGTATTTTCTGTTCAACTAACATGAATAAAGCATAATTAATATATCATAGTTTTTATACAATAGGGTCTGGGATTATTCTTATCAATATTAATTGCATTTAAGAGCTGCATTTGTTACTCAAAATGGTTATTCAAAAAAAAGAAAAGAATGAACTGCATGAAATGTTTTGCGCAGTAAAAAATATATTTATTATAAAAATAATAAAAATAGAAAAAGCTGGAAATACTCCAGTGGCATTTAAGGTTAGGGAAAAATAATTGATGTTTTTGGTCAATAATATGTTATCAGAATTGATAAAATGTCATTGACCTGAAAATCCAACTTCGTTTTTTTCTCAACAATTGCGGCCCAACCAATTGAGCATTTAAAGTTTTATTTCATATTTTAAGATACCACAATATTTTACTTTTGCTTTATCTTGTATTGCAGTGCTTTGAAAAGACTTTGTTCCTTTATCCAATTGATTAATCACTCATGTTAAAATAATATAATCCTAATATAATCTGTGAAGGCAGGTTGAATGGGAAGGGGAGGAAGGGTGAAAGGTTTAAAAAGATAAACTGATCCTAATTCACCTCTGCATGCCCACTTTGCTGCTTACAGAGATCACACAAGACCAAGAGTAGCCAACCTGCTTCTAGGGGCGAGTCAGATATATTAATCAGGCTGGCAGCCTCAGGAATTTGGACAAATTTGTGGAGAAAGTTATGTTACCTTGTAATTATGCTCTCTACAGCTTACCCCCTTAGTCTAGTTCAGTAAAACACTGAGTCAAACACTGGATCAACTAATTCTTTATTCTCACTCACAAACAAACTTCCTATACGATACTCAACCAACACCGAGGGTCCGATCCTTGTCTCTACTCGTCCAAGCCCTTCAGCCTCCTGTGAGTAGACACTTCCAGACAGTCAACACAGTCCCAAGTGCACTTCCAGAAGATCAACTCCGATCCATGTGGTGTTCCCTCTTTTATACTGTATCGGACCCGTGGGTCGAAAATACATGGGGGGGGGGGGGGGGGGGGGCAACCCCTACAAGCCAATCACAAATAAAGATCATATAATACATTTATTGACAGTTCCCTAACCCAATCACAAAGTACCCCATTACATTGTATCCACAGAAAGTTCTAGTTGGACGACAGTTCACCAAAGTAAATAAACATTTCCCCAGGTAGTATAAACACTCCACACTTTAACCAATCACAAGATAACAGTACAAACACTCTGCAACATAATTAACAACACTTTACAACACCCCATTCTATAACCAATCCTAATCTTGCATTTGCAACCCAGCTCAGCTCTTCTGCAAAACCCTCATACATATTGACAATAGAGGGGACATCTGGACATCACCTTGTACTTAATTTCCTCCTAGCATCCAGACACCCTGGAGCCATGAGACTCATGGCTTTGCAGCTTTTCACAGAAAGAGAACAAGCAGGCTTTGCAAATGCAGAGATCCTCCATTTTGTGACATATTTATTTGGCCAATATTATCAACCTTGACCTAGGAAAAGGAGTTATTTTATCTCCACCTGTGTTTCCTTAGTGCCCTGCCATTAGTAGTCTAGCAGATTGCTTTCATGTTCCCTGACTTGGGTTGGGGAGCCAGAAGATTAATTGCTGGGAAGTTAAATGTAACAACAAGCAAGAAGATCCATAGATGGCAGAAAGTCCACACCTGCAACCTGCGTTGTCGTATTTCAGCTACAAATCATTTTGCAAATCAGCTGAGATCCTCGGTTGGCGTCAATATTGTGGAACTAATGGAGGAAAGATGTTTGTCCATGTTTTTCATGCAAGGTGCAATTTATTGTGTGCATCATGCTTTGGGGCCTGATAGGCAATAGAATATTGCCTAGGGACTTCCATACTGGATTAAAGCAGAAGAATTACTAGGCACATAGCTTCCCCATCAATTTTCAGCTTTATATAATCAATTATTTCCTCCACAGTTTTAAGCTTTTTAAGTGAAATCTGCAAGAAATTCCCATTAATTGGTGGGAATATTGCATTTTTACAAGAAGGCTTTAAAAACACTTTAGAATCTTTTTCTCTGTCCAACAGGTAGACTCTTACTTGGACACTCTGAGCTCTGACAATCCGGGGAGCCTGGAGTTGGACATGTATATGGTATGACCATCAGAGAGGTCTAAGTATAATTAGGGCCTCAATGCTGTGGATGTTGACTTGTGTAGTGATATCTTTCACTTGGAAGATTTTTTTGTAGGGAGCGTACGTAGGTGGTCTTTCCAGCGCTTTGACATGCCTGCTGTACATGACTTTTCAGTTGTACAAAAGGTTAGTGAGGCCCCTTATTGAGTATTGTGTTCATCCTGCTATTGGAAAGATGCCGGTCAAAGCTGGAAAGAGTGCAGAAAAGATTTACCAGGATGTTGCCAGGCCTCAAGTTATAGGGAGAGGTTGGGTGGGCTAGGACTTTATTTCTTGGAGTGTAGGAGACTGAAGGCTCCTCATATAGAGAGGTGTATCAAAGGTATGTGCACAGGCAGTGTGGATATTTTTCCCACGGTTGGGGAATCAACAACTAGAGGGCACAAATTTACGACAAGAGGGAAAATATTTAACAAGAACCTGAGAGCAACTTTGCACACAGAGGGTGGTATATTTACAAATGATGATGCTGTTGAGACAGGTACAATACATTAAAAAGATGTTTGGACATATTTATGGATAGGAAAGGTTAAGAGGTTTATGGGTAAAGTGCGCCTAGACAAATGGGACTAGTTTAGATGGGAATCTTGTTCGGCTTAGACAAGTTCAGCTGAAGAATCTGTTTTGGCGTTGTATATTGGAGTCGGTATCTCAGAACGATGTAATGTGTTTTGGTATACTGACCAGAGATGAATTTCTTGGCATTTATCTTTTTTTTTTATCATATCCCAGCTGTGGTGCTTCACTAATCACTCCATCTGAGCTTTGACAAAGTACATTGTAAGAAAATAGTTAAGTGTGATTCACAGCTATCCAAAAGACATTTGACCTTCTCATTAAAGACATGTGCCTTCAATAATGGAATCATTCCTCAGCATTCCCAGAAGCAGGGGCTGGAGATTGCGAGAGCTTTGAAGAAGGTCGCCCTCCTGTATGTTTAAATACATGAGTTACTCAAAATGACAGACTACTATTATATTAAAAGCCCTGTCCCACTGTACGAGTTCATTCAAGAGTTCTCCCAAATTTGCCCTGATTCGAACTCGGAGATTTACGGTAATGGCCGCTCGTTGGCACTCGGGGCTCTCGTGGACATTTTTCAACATGTTGAAAAATCTTCACGAGTCTTCCCGAGCTTACCGCGTTTTCCGAGTACCTGCCATTAGTGTTACGAGCCGCTAAGAGACGTCCCCGATAAATAGGTATATCTCCCTCAATCTCTTTATTTTTATTTCCTTTCTGTCTCTCTCTCTCTGTCTTTTTTTTTTCTTTTTTTTTCTTTCTTCTCTTTTTTCTGCTCTATCTCCTTCTACCTTTTCTTTGGGTTTTCTTTACTATCTCATGAACCAACACTACGGCTTAGAATATTCTTTTCTCCTCTATCTTGACTACTCTCATTTTCTGTCCTATTCTGCTAAATTTGAAAAAAGAAGTTGTACATGAACTGTATTATATCATTATGTATTAGATACTTATGTACTAGCTTATTGTATTTACTTCTAATAAAATAAAAAAAAATTAAAAAAAGACGTCCCCGATCTCCGACATACCCGCTATGTACATTCTACGTGCTTCCACGAGTTTGATTTTTTTTAAAACTCGGGAGAGCTCTTGAATGAACTCGGACAGTGGGACAGGGCTTTCAGGCTTTTAGGTTCACGGGTAATGCTGAAACTTCAAGATTTAGGTTTTATGTTTCACAATGAATAATCACCTTCACACCAAGGAAGTGCCGATCTGTGCCTCTATTCTGAATTTTATTTAGTTCAGAACTTTAGCTTTGATGGGTTCATAAAATAGGCAAAAGATTGAGCAATTTTTTCACAACTTGTCTATTGGAAAGTGAATCTGGACCGGCTGCACAACAGATGGCTCATCTTCCAATGATTGCATAAGATTAAAGGGTTCATCCAAAAATAATTCTGATTTAAGTTGTTGAACCAGAATAACAACTGGGTCTGGTGAACATCAGTTTTATACCCCATCCAATGTTACTCTCCTTTGATTTCATGGGAAATTAAAATCAGTATCAGTATGGTGTAAAAGCAGACTTCTATCAGATCACGCCAGTTTCTTGATGGAATGGATAGATTCAACATCCCCATGATGGTTGTCTACTGAATTGCAAAAAGGTTCCAGAGTATTTTGTGGTACTTCCAGAAGAGGAATAGACTTTTAGTCCAATAAGTTGCAAGAGCATTTTTATCCTTCACATGATCCTCCATTATCCAGCATATCCCTTTGTATTATCTCCCTCGGGTTTATCTAGCTTTCCTGGAATGTATCTATCAACTACTGTGAACTCCACATACTTACCAATGTTGACTCCAGAGTTGACGTGATTCACCTGTATAATTCCAGTAAACCCTTATTGGACTGTGGGGTAATGATGTCCATTATTGCCAATTGTCTGTTATAACTGAGTAAGGAATTATCATTGTACTGTATGTAGTTGAAACAAAGAACTGCAGATGCTGGTTAATACACAGAGTGCTGGAGTAACCCAATGGGTCTGGCATGGATCATGGATTGGTGATGTCGGGACCGTTCTTCAGACTTATTCAGGCTGCTGAGTTATTCCAGCACCTTGTGTTGATTCACCTTTACACTAGGCGTCGATGCTGCTGGTCTTCATCAGCGAGCCCTTCTTCACCGGTTCACGTGGCTGTTGTGGCTCGTGCTGTAGCCCCTGGCAACAGTGTTTTCTTCAGGCCGCTGTCAACGACAAAACACGTTCAGTCACCATGGGGTTCAGTCATCGAGGGCAAATGGACAGAGTGACAGGAGGAGGAGGCAGCAGCGGTTGAACGGACAAAGCCACCACTGACAGCAAGAAGCAGCAGCAGATGAGAGGGGAGGAAGCCCCAAGGTGACCGAGTGCGTCCTGTTGGTGGTAGCGAGCCCGAAGAAAGCTATATCCCCAGAGGCTACAACATGAGTCACAGCAACAGCTGTATCACCAGACTGTGCAATGGGTGAAGAAGGGCTCACTGGTGCACCTGGTGAGCTGGAGATGGGGTCAGAAGCCAGGGCTCTAGGTGGCCAGGGAGATGGTGCGAACTGGGGTGCGTCGGCAGGTCGGTCCGCTATATCAAAAATCTGTTATAAAGGGGTCTGTTAAAACAAGGGTTTACTGTACTAATATATTATTTTTATAGCCTGTGTTCTGCTCACTTTTTATCTCCAGCCTCTCAAATGGTCTCTTTATCTTGAAGATCTTTACAGCAAGCTGCCCAAATGTACACATTATTATGCTTAAATAAACTGTTAAACACATATTTCTCATACATTTGGAACACAAATTTGTCCTTTTTGTTGTCATAGATTCATGCAGCATGGAAACAGCCCCTTCGGCTCGCCATGTCATGCTGACCATCAAGTAACCAACTAGTCTAATTTACTAATCTTGGTTCATAGCATTCTCTGCCAGTGCTCATCCAGATACTTCTTAAATGTTCTGAGATTAGCTGCCTTCACCACTGTCCAATGCTGCGCATTCCAGATTGCAATCACCCTCTGGGTGAATTTTTTTTTCTTTTTATTTCCTTCAAATCTTTTACTTTTTAAATCTATGCCCCCTGGGTTTGGACATCACTGTTATGGAGAACAGCTTTTCATTATCCTTCCAATCTATGTCCCTCATAATTTTGTAGATCTCTATCAGGTTGCACTTAACCCCACTTTCCTATCCAGTCTCTCCTCATAACTGAAACATTCCATACCAGGTAAGATCTTCGTTAATCACCCCTGGATCATCCTCCGTGCATTCATGTACTTCTTACACAAATGACATTCACATCAGACTCGGTATGAATGGTGTAAATATAATTCACCAGAGATTTTCACAAAATGATCTTGTAAATTGGGGCTGTATTAATATTTACTGCTATAGAAGTACAGTGCCTCGTTTTCCCCCTTGGTAATCTTCAACCTAATGGCATGAACATTCAATTCTCCAATTTTAGGTACCTGATCCCCCGCTATGCTTTCTCTTTCCTTCTGAACCAGCCATGTATTCTCACACACACTCTTCTGTCCAAACCACCACATTCCTCCCACCTGTCCCCTATCCCCTTCCCCCACTTTTCCCATCTGCTCTCCAGTGCTCCCTCATTTTGTTTCGTCTTTCGATCATATTCCATAATTGGCGGCCCCTGTTCTCCACATGTCACCTCATAGCCTCTCAGCTTTCCCCTCCACCTGACTTAATCTGCCTCTCCACACTTAGATGTATCTATCATTTGCCAACTCTGGCCCCACTCTTCTCCTTTATATCTTTATACTTGCTATCTCCCCTCTATTCTCTCAGTCCAGATGAAGGTCTCAATCTGAAATATCAACTATCCATTTCCCTTCATTGACCCACTGCGTTCCTCCAGCAGTTTGTTTTTGCGCAACATTTGCTGTTATTTTATCAGTAATCCATCTAACCGAAGAAGGGTTTTGACCCGAAAAGTCACCCATACCTTCTCTCCAGAGATGTTGTCTGTCCCGCTGAGTTACTCCAGCTTTTTGTTTCTACCATCTGTAATATTAATCTGTTTGTTTGTTTTTTCCCTTTGCTTTTCTTTTTTCTCTCTCCATGGGAGGGAGGACATTTCCAGCCTGATCTGCCGAGCTTGTCATCCTGCTCTGCATTTCATAATTCCCACATGCTTTCATTTTGGTACTTTCATCTTTGTTCTCACAGTCTGACTGCTCCTAATCACTCATTAACCAGGCAGCCTTGTTTACAGCTTATCCCCTTGTTCACAAGATTTCCTTTATCAGAGGTATCCTCTTCCATCCATTCTGCAGCATTTCATTTTTAGTTTACCTCCAATGTGAAACGTCGACTTAGTTTAGTTTAGAGATATAGCGTGGAAATAGGCCCTTCAGCCCACCAAGTCTGTGCTGATCAGCGATCACCCGTATACTAGTTCCAACCTCCACACTAGGGACAATTTACAGAAGCCAATTAACCTACGGTATAAACCTGTGTAAGAATGAACTGCAGATACTGGTTTGAACCGAAGATAAACACAAATAACTGGAGTTACACCATCTTTTTGTGTCCATCTTCAACCTATAAACCTGCATGCCTTTGGAAATGTGGGAGGAAACCCGAGCATCCAGAGAAAATCCACATGATGACGGGGAGAATGTACAAACTCTGTGCATGGCCACAAGGAGAGCGTACAAAACGTACATTGCATATGATTTGTATCGGGTTGCCATACAAACAGCACTTGTAGTCAGGACCGAACCTGTGTCCTTGGCACATTAAGGCATTAGATACACTAGCAGGACTTGTGTCAGCGCGGGCCTATGGGAGATGGGAGAGCCCGCGCCAGCAGCGCCTTGGACAGTGCTGTTTAATGTGGATGGCGAGTCCGTGCCAGCAGTGCCTTGGATGGGGCTGCTTCATGTTTATGCCAAGTCTGTGGCAGTGCCGGGTCTACGGGAGAGCCCGCGCCAGCAGCGCCTAGGACAGGGCTGCTTCATGTTTATGCCAAGTCTATGGCAGTGCCGGCCTATGGGAGAGCCGCGCCCGCAGCGCCTGTTAACAGGGCTGCTTAATGTTTCCCTCTAGGAGGAGGAGAGCATAGCGAGTCAGTATAAGTCTGATGCCAAGTCTATGGCAGCGCCGGCCTATAGGAGAGCCCGCGCCAGCAGCGCCTTGTAACAGGGCTGCTTAATGCCTCTCTTTTTTGGAGGAGGGAGCATGCCGGGTCAGTATAAATCTGACGCCGAGCCTGAGGGTAGAGCTGTGGAGCATACCCAAGGGATGAAGGGCACGTGTCAGAAGTACCATTCCTGGCAGCAAGGTTTGCCATCCCAACACAATGCAGTTAACACTGCTCAGGGGGACATTAGAGACAGCCGCCGAATCTGCTATTCAGGTAAGACATATTCAACAGGGATAACCTGGAGGACGAAGCAAACTGTTGGACCAATCAAGGCCAAAAAACGAGCAAAGCTTCATCGTTTCGGCAACAAAGCACCCCACGTTTTCATCGGCAGTAAGCGGTTCACTGAAGCTGGTGGCAGCATGAAAGTGGGCCAGAGGCTCCACACACTCTGTCAGTTCTACTCAACAACTAAGGACCACTTACAAGTTGGTAAGATTTACCGTTGGTTGCAAAATACACGAATGATTAAGACATTATCATCTCCTTGGAGGCATCTAAAAACTGGACAATACAAGCATTCCAAGTAGGTTGGACTTGGGCCAGAATTGTGTTTTGAGGCAGGCTCATTGTTTTTGGCCAGGATTGCCTTAGAAACAGGCTCGAGAAAATGGGTAGAGTTGTTTTTTCAAGGCAGATCCAGAATTGGGGCCAGAATTGTATTATGGCCACGATTGTCTTGCAAGACAATCTTGTCTGGCTCGGAAATCAGGCCAGAGTTGTCGTTTAAGGCAGGCACAAAATGATGGCAGGCGTGGCCTGTTCATTATGAAAGATGGCTGATTAACAACAGGTATTCATAGGGTGTTCCCATTTACAGGGATCATCGGAGATATTTGGAGGAGGCAATTGCTATGACGAGGCAATAATAACAGCATGATGACAATAAGCATTCAAAGCGGACTACTCAAAGTTAAAAAAACACTGTTATGCCTTGTCTGGATGATATTTTAATGCTGTAATTTTGCTAAAATCCATAGTCTCAAACTATATTTAAGAAATTGGGCTCCTCTATATAGTTAAATTAAGTTGTTACCAAATAGACTTGTTGGTCATTGGGATTTACCTTTAACTATTAATTGGCTTATGACGCCGCCTTGGGCAACAGATTGCAGTTAATAGAAACCTGTAACAGCCTTGTGGTTAGAATCAGCCTCTATTCATTAAGACTAATTGGCAATATATAGCTGTGATTCAGCTGTGCAAGTGGGAGAATTGACATCATGCTAAATGGCAAACTCTAAAGTGCTATGTAGGTCATTGTTAATACACTGATGCTATTATTAGCTGAAGCTACCAAAGTCACTATGATGGACAAACAGTATTCAGCATTGTTTCAGCAGTTGATCTGTAAATATTGCAGTTATATTTAAAAATAATGCAAAGGCCCTAACGTGGGAAATTACGAAGGTCATCTCCAGTTTGGAGGTGGAGGAGATTTGCATGATTTACCAATTCTTCAGTTATTGGTATGAACTATCTATAGACCCTACGTGCATTCTATGGGTTAAAGAGTGATTGAGCAAATATGCATACACTGCATGCTCAACTTCACGTTGATACACTATGATGCTGGTATATGTTAGTCACATGGTGCAATCAAGTAAAAGTATCCTGTAATAGGTTACCTAATCTCATTTGCCACTGGTGTATCATCAAGTACAGATCAATGACAACACAGAATGGGTGTTGGATCACACAGTATTTATGAATTTCTGGTTCAATGGAACACCAGATATCGATGTTGTTTTCATGCTTATTCACAGGTTGCAAAAATATGTGGCATAACAGTGGCGAATGATACATTCTCGCTACAAGGAGGAGGAATGGTCTTTTATATCTTCCTCCATTTTGCCTCGTCAGTCGGGTCGTCAAATAAAGTCATCAAGATCCCGCTTTAGATTTTCCTATTGTCTGATTGGCCTATGCTGCTTAAATTCCCGATTTGTCGGGAATAATAAGACTACCTTATACGGTTATTCTAAACGTAAAGTTTGCTGGTTCAGGCTGTGGCTCGGGAAATCAGCCATTGCATGATAAAATCAATTTATGCTCTGCAGATTCTGAATAGACTGCCCTACGGCTTGAGTTGGCACACTTATCCTTGTATGTGTTCACTGCAGAGTGCTGAGATAGCAACAAAAAAGGGAAAAGCAGTACATTTCTTTTTCAGGAGATGGGAAGTGTTGTTTAATGCTAATGTTACATTTAAAACGGTACAGATTACTGAACTCTTGGAGTTCATTTTAAATGGTCTTTTGACAATAATTGAGTTATAGGGCCATTAACTGTGCCAACGTGCTTTCCCGTCATATTTACTGCAGCAAACGGGACCCACTCTATCGAGTTTGTAAAGGATATCTTTAACACAAGTTCTCCCAGGACAAGTACAATGCAGTATGGGATATTGACATTGTGTTAACACTATTACACAAGGGGGCTCCAGTTACATCCTTAGTTTTGGCCTGCTCTCATAAGGTAGTTATCCTACTGGCGCTGGTTTAGCGCAACAGGTTCAGTTGCTACATATTGCGAAGGGACAGGATGATTACATCTGTAAATAATATATAATATTTTATGTTTATAATTACTTGAGCACAGCAGAAGGGGTGTCAGGTCTCAAAATAGTTCAAGGCATACCCAGGGACCTTTGGCTATGTGAGGGCACACATATACAACAATATGTCAAGGTCACCAAGAGCCTTCAAGGCTCTGAACTTGCAATGCTTGTTAGTACATAAAAACGTTATAAAACGTATCCGGTCAGACCAATTCCAGGTGATAAAACGGGGTTGATTTATGCAGGAGTAGATACTGATTTCCAGATCTCACTGCACCAGGGCTGCTACAACATCAGCAGCAAGGGTTATTTACGTTCGGCTGGGCCACATCCTAACGGCTGCAGCATGGTCAAACGAACGATTTTCCAAACATTTTATAATAACCCATTGCCAGACCAGCATATTTGTCAACTCTATTTTACGTTTTATTTATAGTTCCACCCGGATTAGAGGTGTTACTATCATTATTACTTTATTGAACAGCATCAGCATGTTTTAAATCTAGATTAGATTAGATTAGATTCGTTTATTGTCATTCAGACCTTTCGGTCTGAACGAAATTTTGTTTCCCTGCAGTCATACATATAATAAAAAATGACAAAACACACAATCAACACAAATTTAACATCCACCACAGTGAGTTCACCAAACACCTCCTCACTGTGGTGGAAGGCAAAATCTTAAAGTCTCTGTCTCTTCCCTCTTTGTTCTCCCTCTGCGCCGAGGCGATCCAGGCTCCAGATGTTGTGACCACACCGGGTTATGATAAATCCCGTGGCTCTACCGTGCTCCGCGAACGGGCCGGTTCAAACTCCGCGGGTGGTCGCTGCCGCCGCCACATCTCCGAGGCCGAGTTGGGTCTCCGCTGCTGCCGCCACGGTACCGGGGCTGAGTCGCTGGGTCTCCGTTGCCGCTGCCGCCGCCGCCACAGCTCTGAGGCCGAGTCGGGTCTCCGCTGCCGCTGCCTCCGCCACAGCTTCGGGGCCGAGTCGGGTCTCCACTGTCGCTGCCTCCGCCACAGCTTCGCTGCCGAGTCAGGTCTCCGCTGCTGCTGCCACAGCTCCGGGGCCGAGTCGGGTCTCCGCTGCCACCGCTACAGCTCCGGGGCCGAGTCGGGTCTCCGCTGCCGCTGCCGCCGCTACAGCTCCGGGGCCGAGCTGGGTCTCCGCTGCCGCCGCCGCTGCCGCCGCCACAGCCCCAGGTCCGAGTCGGGTCTCCGCTGCCGCTGCTGCTGCCGCCACCGCCACAGCTTCGGGGCCGAGTCGGGTCTCCGCCGCCGCCGCCACCACAGTTCTGGGGCCGAGTCCGGTCTCCGCTGCCGCTGCTGTTGCCGCCGCCACCGCTTCGGGGCCGAGTCGGGTCTCCGCCGCTGCTGCTGCCGCCGCCACAGCTCCGGGGCTGAGTCGGGTCTCCGCTGCTGCTGCCGCTGCCGCCACAGCTTTGGGGCCGAGTCGGGTCTCCGCTGCTGCTGTTGCTGCCGCCGCCACAGCTTCGGGGCCGAGTTGGGTCTCCGCTGCCGCTGCCGCCGCTACAGCTCCGGGGCCGAGTCGGGTCTCAGCTGCCGCTGCTGCTGCCGCCGCCACAGCTTCGGGGCCGAGCCGGGTCTCCGCTGCCGCTGCTGCTGCCGCCGCCGCCACAGCTTCGGGGCCGAGTCGGGTCTCCGCTGCTGCTGTTGCTGCCGCCGCCGCCACAGCTTCAGGGCCGAGTCGGGTCTCCGCCGCTGCTGCTGCCGCCGCCACAGCTCCGGGGCTGAGTCGGGTCTCCGCTGCTGCTGCCGCCGCCGCCACAGCTTTGGGGCCGAGTCGGGTCTCCGCTGCTGCTGTTGCTGCCGCAGCCGCCACAGCTTCGGGGCCGAGCTGGGTCTCCGCCGCTGCTGCCGCCGCCACAGCTCCGGGGCTGAGTCGGGTCTCCGCTGCCGCTGCTGCTGCCGCCGCCGCCACAGCTTCGGGGCCGCCAGCTCCGCCATTAGGCCTCGGCGCAGACGGAGACGGGGACGGGGAATACGACAGAAAAAAAGTTGCATCCCCCGAAGGATGAGACCAAAACATGTTTCTCCCACCACACCCACACACATACACAACTTAATAAAACAAAATTAACTAAAGCATGACAAAGGAACAAAAAGAAAGAAAAAAACCCAGACGGACTGCAGGTGGGCCGCAGCTGTTAAGCCAGCGCCGCCATCTTCATTCTGTCATGTCTGTATGCATTATGAATGTTTCCCTCATCTGTCAATGAAGCAGTTGTGGTTGTGTAGACTCATTTCTCATGGCATGAAATCACAGAGCTTTGAAATCTTCACGTAGTCAGTCACGTGACTCTGAAGTAAAATAGTAAGATTAAACGAGAACTTACCAGTTTGAAGTTTGATCTCTATTTTATGAGGAGTTACGTTGGTGAGTACGTGCCCTCCACTCCCAACCCTCTCTCACAAAGGTCTTCTGGTAGTTCTAGGTTTCTGATCTTACTATGATACTTCAATTACTGTTATTCTGTGATTTCACACCGCTGCTTTGAAGATTGATGCGCACGAGCGGGTTCTTCTTCACGTACTCACCAACGTAACTACTCATAAAATAAAGATCAAACTTCAAACTGGTAAGTTCTCTTTTAATCTTACTATTCTATGTCACCCCTCTCAAGGGACTGAATTTTGTTCCTTACCAACAGAGCTACCTCACCCCCTCTGCCCACCTGCCTGCCTTTTTGATAGGATGTATACCCTTGAATATTCAGATCCAGTCCTGGTCCTCTTGCAGTTATGTCTCTGTAATTCCCACAACATCATACTTGCCAATTTCTAACAGCCTCAAGCTCATCCACTTTATTTCTTATACTTCGCGCATTCATAAACAACACTTTGACTTCAGTATTCACCTCCCCTCTCACTCCGGTCCCTATTGGCCATGGCCTTACTCTCTTATCCCTTCTCGAACTCTCCTTCCCATTACTTTGGACACCTTTTGTAAATTTTTCTGTACTCGCTTTCCCTTTAATTCTATCTTTATACTCCCAATTTGTCAATCCCTCCCCCCCCACTGTTTAGTTTAAACCCACACGTGTAGTACTAGCAAACCTACTTGCCAGAACGTTCGTCCCCCTCCAGTTAAGATGTAGCCCGTCCCTATTGTACAGGTCACCCCTACCCCAGAAGAGATCCCAGTGGCATATCAGCCATGGATCATATTGAATGGCGGTGGATCAGCCATGATCATATTGAATGGCGGTGCAGGCTCGAAGGGCCGAATGGCCTACTCCTGCACCTAATTTCTATGTTTCTATATAAAGCTAAATCCTTGCTCCCTGCACCAGGCCCCCAGCTACCCATTCAGGTCCCCTATCTCCCTGTTCTTATCCTCACTAGCACGAGGTACTGGAAGCAATCCAAAGATAACCTCCCGAGAAGTCCTGCTTTTCAGACTTCTTTATAACTCTCTAAACTCGCGTTGCAGAACCTCCTTCCACTTTTTCCCAATGTCGTTTGTGCTCATGTGCACAACTACTGCCGGCTATTCACCTTCCCTCTCGAGGATGTTCTGAAGTCGGCCTGTGATATCTTTAACCCTGGCACCAGGGAGTCTCAGCTGCCGCCACAGAATCTCCAGTCCGTACCTCGGACAATGGAGTCATCCCCCACAATAGTTCTGCCCGACGTCGGTCTCGCCGGTCGAGTCGCATCGCTTGGTTTGGAGCAACCAACTCTACACTGGGGATCTGTGTCAGTTCCATCGTCTTTCACACAGAGAGTTGTGAGTCTGTGGAATTCTCTGCCTCAGAGGGCGGTGGAAGTCGGTTCTCTGGATACTTTCAGGAGAGAGCTAGATAGGGCTCTTGAAGACAAGGGATATGGAGAGAAGGCATGACGGGATACTGATTGTGGATGATCAGCCATGAATACATTGAATGGCGGTGTTGGCTTTAAGGGCCGAATGGCCTACTCCTGACCCTATTGTCTATTGTCTATTGGTTTATTTAAAACTACTTTTGTTTTTGAGACCCAAATGTTGGGAGCTCTGAAGGAGATGATTCCTTATAGCTGAGGCACAGGAGCAGAGTTTCCTTTTACATGATGAAGATAGAGAAGGTGCCAGATATAGCCAGGGATATCACAAGCCACTCATAAGATCATAAGAAATAGGATTAGAATTAGGCCATTTGGCCCATCAAGTCTACTCCACCATTCCATCATGGCTGATCTATCTCTCCCTATTCTCCTGTCTTCTCCCCGTAACCTCTGACACCTCTCATGGCCAATGGGACAACTGATGATGCTGGGAAACTTGGGGAAAAAAAACCCTGAACTTACCTTAAAAAAGAACAAACTATCTTATTAGAAACCTCACAGCAGGAAACCCGAGAGTAGCCCAGGTCTTTAACTTATGAAGGAATAGACTTTTACCAGCAGCATGGGCCTGCTCCTGCTTTTGAGTTCCTGGTCATAACCGAGCAATATATGTCCATAGCAAGAACAATTGCAAGGATGGTATGGCATTGATCATTCATTTTGCCTATTTGATCTCACTCTATACGCACCCAACCCCACTGTCTGTAAGGATATCATGGCAAGAGAGATGATGGTTGGATTTTAAGCAGTTCCGACATGCACACACAGACTGTTGCACAATACTTCAGCAAAGAGGCTTTAGATGAAGATGTACACATAATTATTGCTCCATGTAGCAGAATTTTTAATGCAATATTTTTTATATGACTAAGGAGTGTTTTGATTTATCACTGAAATAAAGTGTAAAATTAAGTATATTGTCTTTCTAATTGGACTGAATTGCAATATATTGTCCAGTAAAAGTCAGTTTTAGTTCATATGTCAGGGTCTCAATCATGCTGTGAAGAGGTAATAGAAGACATAATTCCAAATATCACAGAGATTCTCTCATTTAACATCTGTGTTTCAGATTTACAATAACCATCCACTGAATACAATTGAGATGGTTTATTTAAATAAATGCATTTTGTATGTGTTCTGTCTAATTAGTCATCTGTTTAGTCATCTGTAATGAATTACTCCAAGTCATCTGTGTAGCTTTTTCCCGTCCCTGCTATATTGAGCTAAATTGATTTTACATTCACTTAACAATTACATTTCTCTTTTCATTGCAGTCGTTTATTTTTAAATCTCCAAAGTAATGTCAACAGAAATTGTCTATAGATTGGGTGCCCTCAACCTAACCTTTGAAACTCAGTGTAGTTTCTGTTAGCAATGTATAGATGGATTTAGTTTTGGTTAAGGTTATGGATTTATTTGTAGAATGTGTTTTCTTTGCGCACTGTGGATCTGTCTTCCCTGAAAGAGAAGTTCGGCCCACTGAGCCTACGTTAACCGTTCTCACAAGACGTTTTTGATGGATTTACAGAATGTGAAATTTTGCATTCAGTTTTGTAGACTCTTTGAACTGAAACCACAGCTGCAAAACATTATTTCCATATTAACGGCATGAAGATGTGACTATTCTGGGCAGCCAGAGGGAAGCAAATTATTTCAGTTTCTTTCGCTGTTTAAGGAGAGCCAGTTTTGAAATATATTAGCATGCTAACATATCTACAGCTTTTGAAAGGAACTGAGTGAGGTAGGTGAAGCAGTTTATATATCTTAGAGGGTTATGTACAAAAATGTTTCTTTTCCTTGGAATAATCTCAACAATGCACAGTATTTCTGGTTAGTCTTTGAAAAAACAGAATATTTAAAATTTTTACTGGACATTTGCTTTAAAGGTAGATGCAAACTTGAACAGCCAATGTGAATGTAAGAATAGTTAAAATCTGATCTTTATGATCAGAATATTTTCACCCAGTTAAATGTGAACATACTATTGTGAAAATGTACAAATGGTTCTCCACTGAATGTTGTTGAGTACATTGTATATTAACGGGTTTTTTGTTGGATGTGCTTTCGCCAGCCTCTTTTTTTTATATTTCCTTGCATCAAAGTTAACATCTACTTAGTATCATACTTTATTGGTATCTACCTGTTTTACGGAGCAAAATCTCTGATGAAAGAAGTTAAAAAAAAAAAAAGTTATTTTGTGTCAGTACACCTCAGTCATCAATCACTGATATTCAAACAAACCCATGGAATGTCAGTTTTAGTAAATTTATAATTTCATCTTAAAGATGTGGCTTCCTATTTTAAAAACTAGGTGCCTTAATGAATCAGCCAGAGAGATTTGCTGGCTCCTGAGGCACTGCGTGGGTGACATGTCGGAACAATTTCTAACTATTGACAATTTGACTGGTGTCATCAGAGTGAGCAAAGAAGATTAAAAAAAAAAAAATAGCCTTGAAATGGTGCAGAAATTTCCCATTGACAACGTGGAGAGAAGCTTAAGTTGAAGCAGAATGTAGTTTTCCCATTGTCATTCAGAGGAGGGGAGCAAGAGTATTAACCTGGATCAGATTCAAGTTTGACTCAGTCTGGATCGAACCAAAGGGACCGAAAGCTTGGAGACTGATTAACTTTTCCTGCGCTCATCTGGTGATTTAATAAACAAAGCATCATGAAAGTCTCTTTCTGAAACTTTAGTAAGAATGGGGGAGTATTGTCAGCGAAACGTTAACCATGAAGTGACCTGATATCATTTGTTGAAAAATGTATTGTTATGCTCTTTGCTGATGATTTTCAGTATAATGCATCATGTTATTTACTAACATGTAGAATGGGAATACCCTTAACTGGATACCTATTCTGTAATGAAAAAACTAATTGCAAATATAAAATATGAGAAATAAATGATCAACATCAGGTCGCATAGTATAGCTAGCCATTAGTTATTCATAATTCCTCATGGAAAATGACAACTTTAAGAAAATGTCAAAATCCCGCTGATGCCCATTGGAATTAGTCATCTTCAAAATAGGAGACATTTTAAATAAAAGCTGTCAGGCAATTAGTCCCTCTGTGTGCACACCCAGCAATTGAGGTCATGTTTCATTGGGCCTGATCCGCATCTACCTGTAAACATTAAAGATATTGATTGAGGATTGACTTTTGCTTTTGGGTTCACCTCGACAGAAGATTTGTGATCATTTAAAAATATCCAGAATGTAAACGAGACCAAGATGCAGTTGGTTCAATATCCATCCTGTCACATTAACCCTCTCCTTTGCTGCAATATTTAGTTAGTTTAGTTTATTGTCACATGTACCGAGGTACAATAAAAAGCTTTTGTTGCGTGAGATCCAGTCAGCAGAAAGACTGCAATCGAGCCATTTGCAGTGTATAGATACATGATAAGGGAATAAAGTTTAGTGCAAGGTAAAGCTAGCAAAGTCCGATCAAGGATAGTCCGAGGGTCACAAAAATGTAGATAATAGTTCAGCACTGCTCTTTGGTTGTGGTAGGATGATTTGGTTGCTTGATAACAACTGGGAAGAAACTGTCCCTGAATCTGGAGGTGTGCGTTTTCACATCTCTCCCTTTTGCCTGATAATAAACAATAGACAATAGGTGCAGGAGTAGGCCATTTGACCCTTCGAGCCAGCACCGCCATTCAATGTGATCATGGCTGATCATCCCCAATTAGTATCCCGTTCCTGCCTTCGCCCCATATCCCATGACTCCGCTATTTTTAATATGATGGGAGAGGGGAGAATAGGGAGTGGACAGGGTGCGACTCATCGTTGATTAGGCTGCTGGCCTTGCCGAGGCAGCATGAGGTATAAATGGAGTCAATAGAAGGGAGGTTGTTTTGTGCGATGGTCTGGGCTGCGTCCACAATTTGCTGCAATTTGTTGCGGTCTTGGATGGAGCTGTTCCCAAACCAAGCTGTGATATATCCTGAAAAAAATGCTTCCTATGGGGCATCTGTGGAAGTTGGTGAGAGTTGTAGGGGACATGCCGAACTTCCTTCATCTTCCAAGGAAGTAGAGGGGTCGGTGTGCTATCTTGGTTATTGCTTCAATATGGCTGGTCCAGGAGAGGTTGTTGGTGATATTGACTCCTAGAAATTTTAAGGTGGTGTCGTCTGCGAATTTGAAATTTGGATTTGATTTGTACACAGCTGCACAGTCGTGGGTGTATAAGGGGTAAAGAAGGGGGCTGAGTACGCATCCTTGGGGAGGACCCATGTTAAGGATTATCGTAGAGAATGATTTGTCCCCTATCCTCACTGATTGGGGTCTGTTGGTCAGGAATAGAAGGATTTCAACCCGACTATAAACAAATTACGTGCCTGGGTGAAGTTAATTTTCCTAGACATCAAGTAGATACTCAACCTCGGTCGCCTCTATTGCAAAATCAAGGTTACTCCAATGTTAGAGAGACACAAAAGATGGAGTAACTCAGCGGGTCAGATAGCATCTCTGGAGAAAAGGAATAAGTGACGTTTCTGGTCGAGGCCCTTCTTTAGACAGAGTCCGGCGAAAGTAAAACTGGAGATATAGACGGCGAAGTAGAGAGGTATAGAAAAAATGATTTTTAAAAAAAATGTCTATCCTCATTAACTCGTGAGAATCTCTGGATCAAAACATCTCCATATGATGGAGTAGAATCTGGGAAGGTACTGAATACTTCAGGTGTCTCAGTTTTATGGAGCATATGGATGTCATGCACAGGCATTGAAGGGAGTTGACAATAATCTAATCAACTCACCCAACCACAAAATATCAGGTTAAGTTAACCATATGTGCAAAGTCCGTCCATCCCACATGAGCCTCATAAGCCACCTTAAAATTGATTTGAAACAGATCATCCTCAACCGCAGGAACTATCTGGGAAGAATGGTAAATGATTGGATCTTATTTTATCCTTTTACCTGTGAGACACAGGTGCAGAGACTAGTGGAAGGCTTTTAAACACAAAATAGAATGAATTTGGAGACAGCAAGTGCAAGGGTGACTGGATTAGGGAACCTAGACTGAAGAGGGATATTGAGGCTATGGTCAGGAAAAAGAAGGTGGTGTATGACAGGCATTAGAAAAGAGAAAGTGCTTGTAGTCTAAAAACATATTAAAGTGGTAGTGAAGATTGGTCTATCAGATTTGACGCCTGTGACCAGTGGTGTGATAGGGTTCATTGCTGCGTCTACTGTTGTTTAGCACCTATAATAATGATTGAGATAATGATATAACAATAGTTAACATGTGCGGATAACACAAATTGATGGCATACTGGATAGTGAAGAGAGTTATCTGAGATTATAATGGAATCTAGATCAACAGGGGAAATGGGCATTGAGCACATGAGTTGGGGAGTCATGTGTAGGAAGGAACAGCAGATGCTGGTTTAAACCAAAGATAGACACAAATTGCTGGAGTAACTCAGCGATACAGGCAACGTCTCTGGAGAAAAAGAATGGGTGACGTTTTGGGTCGAGACCCTTCAGTTGAGTTGGGGCCTCATGTTACAACTATAGATGTTGTTGGTGAGAACACACTTGGAGTATTGTGAACAATTCTAGTTGCCTAGCTAAAGGAAGAATGTCGTGAACCTGGGAAGGATCAGAAAAGATTCATGAAGATGTAACTGGGACCAGAGGGCATGAGTTACAAGGAGAGGCTAGTTAAGTTGGGGCTGTTTTCTCTGAAGCTTAGGAAGTTGTGGCATGACCTTGTAGAGGTCTATTTAAACCTGATGGGACATAAAGAGAGTGGATGGTTATAGTATTTCTCCCAGGATAGAGTGTCTAAACCTAGCAGTAATAGATCTAGAGTGAGAAGAAACAGATTTAAAAGGGACCTGAAGGGCAACTTTTTCACCCAGAGGGTTGGGTATGTACAATGGGCTTCATGGGAGGCTGATTGTAATTATGCTCCTAGAGCTAACCCCCCTTAGTCTAGTTCAGTAAAACACTGAGTCAAGCACTGGACCACTAAACTTAATTTTATGAAACAATAACAAACTCCCTATACAATACGTAACCACAGCGGGTTCGAATTTGTCTCTGCTTGTCCAATCCCTTCAGCCTCGTTCAAGAAGATACCTCTAAAGGGTTACGCAGTCCAAAGAGCCCCGCCAGAAGATCGACAACGATCCTCGTGGGGAGTACTTTTTATAGGTCATCAGACCCTGCGGGGCAGAACTACATGGGGGTGGTGGCCACAACAAACCAATCACAGATATCGATTGCATTTAAGTGTTATTGACAGTTCCCCAACCCAATTACAAAGCACCCCATTACAATGTTTCTACAGAAGCTTCTGGAAGGAAGTCAATTAATCAAGTAATGCAACATTCTCCCAGGGAGTATAAACAATTCAAACAAGGCTTCACACTTCAGCCAATAATCAAACAGTAACACAAACACCTTGCAACATTATTAACAGTATTTACAACCCTTCTGCAGTGGGCCAATCCTGATAATGCATTTGTAACACATTTGAGCTCTTCTGCAAAGTCCTCATAACATTTTAACAATAGAGGGCATCTGGATCTTTCCCCGTCCTGCATCCTGTTTCAGACGAGCTGTCGCCAACTCACAGCCTGTAGCTTTTCACAGACAGAGACCAAGCAGGCCCTGCAAATGCAATGATCCTCCATTTGATAATAACTCTAATATAGTCAATATTAACACAATTATAATATTTAAAAGCCATTTCAGAAGGTATATGTGTAAATAAGCTCTTTCTAAGCTCCCCCCCCCCAGTCTAGGTCAGTCAATAAACCATTGATTCAAGCACTGGAACAAATAATCTTTATTTTTGGATAGCACAACTAATTACTTTATCCAATACCTAAACCACTGCAGGTTCGATCCTTGTATCTGCCTGGCCAAGCCCTTAAGCCTTGTGCAAGCAGAAACACTCCAAAAGGTCACGCAGTCCCAAGCGCGCTTCCAGAAGATCGA
The DNA here is from genome assembly GCF_010909765.2 of Amblyraja radiata. NCBI lineage: Eukaryota > Metazoa > Chordata > Chondrichthyes > Rajiformes > Rajidae > Amblyraja > Amblyraja radiata. The sequence goes on along the minus strand of NC_045959.1, from coordinate 10,104,898 downwards.
CACAGGACCTCGTGGGGGCTGCCTTTTATTGGACCCCGAACCTTGAGGGGCCGAACTACAAAGGGGTGGAATATTTACAATCCAATCAAACATAACAAATTACAATAATACATTATTGACAGTTACACAGGCCTATTACCCAACCTCCTTACATTGTTGCAGGGGAAGCTTCCAGAAGGGGCTAACAGAATCTTGAATAATGCAACACTTACCCTGGGATTCAAACAAACCAGACAGGGCTTAACATTTCAACCAATCAACACTTAACAGGGTAACTGTCTCGCAACATTATTTACAATATGTACACTTAGTTTGCATTTATCCAATTAACCTCATGCATTTTACATTTCCTTGATGTCTTCTGCAAAAATCCCATCCATCTGTCAATTGAATATGCAACACTGATATGGGCGCCAGACTTGCTGGCACCATTCAGAAGCTTGTCCCATTTCTACAGAGCACACCAAATGTGACCAAAATGGCCTAGCAATACATGAGGCCTGATTAAAGTTTGGGTACAATGGCTGCTCAGTTTTAGCTACGATTAACACATGGATAGGAAATGTTAGGAGGATACAGGCCAAATGCAGGCATATGGAACTAAAGTCAGGTAGATAACTTGGACGAGTTGGGCCAAAGGGTCTGTTCTGTGGTATATAACTCTATGACTCTATATAATTCTTCGTAGTTGGAAGTGCTGCCTTTTGGATAAGTTGTTAAACTGCGATCCCGTCCACGCTTTGAAGTTCATGTAAAAGATCCTATGAAGCATTTTTTAAGTAGAACAGGGGAATGATTCCCAGTATACTAAACTATTTTTTGCTTGGTTAACAGCATAAATTTATTTGGTCATAATCACATTGCCAGTTGCAGGATCTTTCTAACTACAGATTGATTGTGATGTTTACTACAGTAATTACACAAAATACATTTGGTTGTAAAGTATTTGGAATTTTTTTGTGTGATCTTGAAAGGCATCAGAGAAGGGGTTCGACCCGAAACGTTGCCTATTTCCTTCGCTCCACAGATGCTGCCTCACCCGCTGAGTTTCTCCAGGATTTTTGTCTACCTTTGATTTTCCAGCATTTGCAGTTCCTTCTTAAACAGAGAACAGCAAGTATTTTATTCATTCTGAAAATTGATGAAAAATTCCTGGTTTATCCCATAGTGATCTATCCAAGTATATTTTGTCAAAGACATGAATACATGCAGTTGTAATTTGATCAGCTATGCTAAAAGAATATAAACACTTTGCTCCTCATATTTTTTGATAGACTACGGTGCACAAACATTTTAGTGTGTTAAATTCCAACAGGCAACACAAATATATAAATCTGAAGATCATTATTTTTGGACCACACCATCAGTTTTGAGTATATGACTGGCTGCTATTTTACCAAATAGCTTAATATTTTGACAGGACCATAGTTTTCAACATAAAATATCATTTTTGGTCACATTGACAACACCTAATATTTGGAAAGTATCCAAATTTACAAAGTTTGAGCTAGATTTCTGATTTAAAAATTAACATACTGGGGTAGTTATTACTGCGATTGTAGAAGTTGTTTAATCTGAATTAAGATGATCCATACATGCTATTGAAAGCCATTTATACAATAGTGAATGCTATTTATACATCTGACCACATTTTAGATAAGTTGAATTGTACAGTATCATGACCATTGCTAGACCGCAGTGAGTATTGGACAAGGAGATATTATGTGTATCAGTTTCTGCTGTCTGGAAAGATCCTGAGGTCAGGAGGTTGACTATGACTTCATCTAGCAGAACAGTCCATGGATGGTGTGAGTCTGGAGCTGAGGATGTAAAACAAACTGCATTAGATCCTCTCTACTCAGTCTGAAGAAGGATTCATTTCACTTGCACTTTATGTGCAATGTGACGAATAAAACCGTATTGTATTGATTCCGTCCCGAAGCATCCCATCGTTTTCCTCTTGAGATGCTGCCTGAGCTGCTGAATTAGTCCAGCACTTTGTGCCTATGTTCTGCATTAGATCCAGACAGGTTTCTGCTTGATGAATACAGGTGGGTTTTGATTAAAAATATCACTAAATCTTACCTAAATAAAGTGCAGTTATGCAAGGATTAATGTCCTTTGAAAATGGTTCACTCATGTCAGTGCTCCTCACTTCATGATGCGCTGGGTTGAATTTCAGGAGTGACATTAAACAACCTTGAAATGTTCTCTAATTTATTACACTGGGAAAAGTCATTTTGTATTCATGTATGTTGAAATAGACAACACTAAATGCTCAGATTCATGTTTATTTAAGAGAACAGTATTTAGATGTTGAGAAAAATTGAAGAGACTAAATTAAAAATCTTTCAGCATATGATTGAATTTCACGGTTGATTTGTCTTTAAATATGATAACTAAACATTCAATTAAAACATGAAGAAAAGTTTCTAAGAGAGACAAATGATATAAATATAAGTAGATTACTTAATTTAGTCTGTGGATATAAACAGTGATCCAAGTATCAAAGTAATAAGTAATCAAAAATAAAAAAGCTATTTTGCATAAATGTGAAATCTAGATTGTTCATAGATATTGGGAATTATTTTTATTTGGTCACTTAACAAAGCAATGATCCATTCTTTGTTGTTCTTATGAGATGACCATCGGGATTTCTAAACTACTGTGAAGTTGGACTGCATTATTAATCCATTGTAATGTTACTAAGATTAGTGTAAATTAATACCAGCAATCTATTGTGAACCAACCACATTGAGGCATCAACCAAAACATCACACCAGGATCTCTACTTCCTCAGTAAATTGTGGAAATTCGACAATTCTCCAATTACTCTTACAAACTTCTACAGATGCACCAGAGAGAGAATACTGTTGGGTTGCATCAGAGCTTGTTTTTGGAACAGCTCTGCTCAAGACCACAAGAGAATTGTGGATGTAGCCCAGTCAATCACAGACCAGACTCCCCACCATTGATTCCAGCTACACTCCATGCTGCATTAGGATAGCAGCCAACATAATCAAAGACCTTTCAAGAGTCAAGTCAAGAGTCAAGAGAGTTTTATTGTCATGTGTCCCAGATAGGACAATGAAATTCTTACTTGCTGCTGAAGAACAGAATATGTAAACATTCAAGATTCAAGAGAGTTTATTGTCATGTGTCCTTGATAGGACAATGAAATTCTTGCCTTGCTTCAGCACAACAGAACATAGTAGGCATTGACTACAAAACAGATTAGTGTGTCCATATACCATTATATAAATATATACACACATGAATAAATAAAATGATAAAGTGCAAATAACAGATGATGGGCTATTAATGTTCAGAGTTTTGTCCGAGCCAAGTTTAATAGCCTGATAGCTGTGGGGAAGTAGCTATTCCTAAACCTGGTAGTTGCAGTCTTCAGGCTCCTGTTCCTTCTACCTGAAGGTAGCAGGGAGATGAGTGTGTGGCCAGGATGGTGTGGGTCCTTGATGATACTGCCAGCCTTTTTGAGGCAGCGACTGTGATAGATCCCCTCGATGGAAGGGAGGTCAGAGTACATCATACAAAAGATAAAAGTTCAGTGTGTCTATCGACCATAGATCAAATATACACAATAAATAAACTGATATAGTGCAATAATAATAATAGTCTGTTATTGTTCAGAGCTTATTTGAAGTCGTGTTTAATAGCCTGATGGCTGTGGGGAAGAAGCTGTTCCTGAACATGGATGTTACAGATTTCAGGCTCCTGTATCTTCTTCCCAATGGCAATGGTGAAATTAGTGTGTTCCCACTGATTATTCCTTCTCCCTGCTCTCGTCGGGCAAAAGGTACAGAAGCCAGGAAGTGTGTACTACAAGACTCAAAAATAACTTCTTCTCTGTTATCAGATTATCACATTTCTGAACGCTTTCCATAATCTAGAGTACAATACAATTCTCCTCTACCTTAATGTAGACATTGGATTTTGTCTCTGGAAGTATTGCACTAAAATATTGAGAGATATATTCTGCACTCCGCATCTATCTTTTCGCTCTACCTATTGTACTTGTGTTTGGCTTGATGGTATTGATGTATAACATTATCTGATTTCATTGGATAGCATGCAAAAACAAAGCTTTTAACTGTATCTTGGTAAACGATAATAAATCTAAACTGAAACCTAACCAGGCCTCAATCCGTGTGGATAAACAATAAATCCATTCACTCTTGAGGAAATGCTGGACTGTATAAATGTTATAAACCTATAACCAGACAATTTAGCATCCTTCTGGGATGGGGTGATTAGCTCCAGTTTAAAGGTCTGTCTAAAAGATGAGTTGGATGAAGAGGTGGCTGGGCAAGATTCCCACTAAACATTAAACTGTCAGTTGAGAAAATGACAGCTCGCAGTTGAAAATCTCCTAGCATATCTTGTCGCCTTTTTTTGTGCTTCAAACTCAGAACAATTTTTTTTAAATTTTAAAATGTCCATTGCAACTGAGTGCACTGCTGTATTCAGTCTTACATTTTAAATCTTATGTAATAATATGTTTCCAACGGAATGATGAGAAGGCTAATTGGCTGCGTCATTTTGAAGAATAAGAAGAGAGACCCCATGTCCAGACCTTCCTTATTTAGCCTTATTTTTTACAGGCAAATAAATGTTTAATGAGGGTAGATTGAATACGATTTCTGTTTTCTCCCAGCTTAACTGCATGCCAGTTGCGTCAAGCATCAATTCGTATCCCTTTCTATAAATGCAAAAGGGCTACATTTTGGATCTACGAAACATGGACTTGACAGATGAGGGTGGTGTTTGACTGCAGCGAAGAAGGGAGAAGAGAGCGGAAAAAAAGCCTAAAGGAAGAAAACGGGGGTGGCTGACGACAAGAAGGAAATTTGCCAGAAATATAAATGATTTCAAATCCTCGGAGAAAGGGGGAAGAGGAAAAAAAATACTGGAGACCGGCCAGAGCTGCAGCAGCGGCGCAGCACTGGATTCCATCGCGGAAACATAGAAACATAGAAATTAGGTGCAGGAGGAGCTCATTCGGCCCTTTGAGCCAGCACTGCCATTCATTGTGATCATGGCTGATCGTCCCCTATCAATAACCTGCCTTCTCCCCATATCCCTTGACTCCACTAGCCCCTAGAGCTCTATCTAACTCTCCCATAAATCCATCAAGTGACTTGGCCTCCACTGCCCTCTGTGGCAGGGAATTCCATAATGATGAGTTGGGAGCGGGCGATACCTTACTGGGGATCGCCGTGTTGGAGCTCCAAAGTGTTGGGCCTGCTGATTAACACCGTGGAGCTGTGATTGCGGGCGGCACTGACTTTATCATCGCAGAGTCCTGGGATCTTTTGCCGATGGTCGCCAGCGTTGAATCTCCGTCCAGCTCGGCCTGTGGACTTCGGCAGCCGCAGTCTCCAGTAGAAAGTGGCCGATTTTGCTGTACTTGAGCATAAAGGATTATCATGAAAAAAATGAGAAATTCGCAATGTATTTTTCTTTAATAAATGCGAGGTTTATATGTCTTCCAGATTTTATAACACTGTTGCCTTTGTGACCACTAGATTTCACTATTCTGATACTCCCTGGTCAGTCTCGATTGTTCTTCACTCTATCCAAATCACCCAAAAATCCGCTGCCATTGTTCTAAGTTGTATCAGATTACATTGGGCGCATACAGTCATGGAGAGTATCATAGAATCATAGAATCATAGAAAGTAGGTGCGAGAGTAGACCATCAGGTCCGTCGAGCCCGCACCGCCATTCACTCATGGCTGAACACTAAACAGACACACTTACCCACAAACAGTAGACACAAGACACATAACACAAGACACTACCCTCCCCTCTATACCGCTATCACCCCTCTCCACCCCAAGAACCGCGTGATCTCCTGGGGGAGGCAAAAAACCGGATAAAAACCCAGGTCCAATTCGGGAAAAAAATCCGGGAAATTCCTCTCCGACCCCAATCCAGGCGATCGACACTTGTCCAGGAGATCACTCAGGTCTACTATACTAACCATACCTAGGTCCATATCCCTGCCCTCTCCCCGTAGCCCCTTATCCCCTTGGCAGCTAAAAAACCATCTATTTTTGACTTAAATAAATTTAACGTTTCTGCTTCCACTGCTCCCTGGGGCAGTGAATTCCACAAACTAACCACCCTCTGGGTGAAGAAGTTCTTCCTCATCTCAGTTTTAAAAGAGCCCCCCCTCACTCTGCAACTATGTCCCCTAGTTCTAGCCTCCCCGATCATTGGGAACATCCTCGGTGCATCCACCCGATCAAGGCCCCTCACGATCTTATACGTTTCAATGAGATCGCCTCTCATTCTTCTAAACTCCAAAGAGTAGAGTCCCAGCTTACTTAACCTTTCCTCATATGTCAATCCCCTCATTGCAAGAATTAATCTTGTAAACCTTCGCTGCACTGCCTCCAGGGCTAGTACATCCTTTCTTAAGTATGGACCCCAGAACTGTACACAGCATTCCAAATGTGGTCTCACTAATACCGTGTACAGCGCATTTAGATAAAGCACTTTCAGATGATTTTTACTACCCTTCCTTCCGCTTTTGCCCCTTTTACATCTAGAGCTTTATCTTCACACATTCTGGATCCTCCTGTCACATTTTGATTTTCCGCTTCCCTAGCCTCCCTTAGCTCACTGTACCCTTACTAAATCACTGTACCTTTAACCAAAAAGCAGAAATGCTAACCTGAGGTTGCACCCAATCAGCTGCTTCCTCTAGTCTGCTCCCACCAATCAGCGGCTTCCCCAGAAACCCTCCCTATGGAGTGTGGAACGTCACGGGATTTGGTAAGCTCTGACCCTCCACCGCTGTCTCCAACGGTCCTGGGTCTCCGCGAGAACAAGCCCCGTGCCCGATTCAAGCCCTCACCGCTCTGACCCTCCACCGCTGTCTCCAACGGTCCTGGGTCTCCGCGAGAACAAGCCCCGTGCCCGATTCAAGCCCTCACCGCTCTGACCCTCCACCGCTGTCTCCAACGGTCCTGGGTCTCCGCGAGAACAAGCCCCGTGCCCGATTCAAGCCCTCACCGCTCTGACCCTCCACCGCTGTCTCCAACGGTCCTGGGTCTCCGCGAGAACAAGCCCCGTGCCCGATTCAAGCCCTCACCGCTCTGACCCTCCACCGCTGTCTCCAACGGTCCTGGGTCTCCGCGAGAACAAGCCCCGTGCCCGATTCAAGCCCTCACCGCTCTGACCCTCCACCGCTGTCTCCAACGGTCCTGGGTCTCCGCGAGAACAAGCCCCGTGCCCGATTCAAGCCCTCACCGCTCTGACCCTCCACCGCTGTCTCCAACGGTCCTGGGTCCCCGCGAGAACAAGCCCCGTGCCCGATTCAAGCCCTCACCGCTCTGACCCTCCACCGCTGTCTCCAACGGTCCTGGGTCTCCGCGAGAACAAGCCCCGTGCCCGATTCAAGCCCTCACCGCTCTGACCCTCCACCGCTGTCTCCAACGGTCCTGGGTCTCCGCGAGAACAAGCCCCGTGCCCGATTCAAGCCCTCACCGCTCTGACCCTCCACCGCTGTCTCCAACGGTCCTGGGTCTCCGCGAGAACAAGCCCCGTGCCCGATTCAAGCCCTCACCGCTCTGACCCTCCACCGCTGTCTCCAACGGTCCTGGGTCTCCGCGAGAACAAGCCCCGTGCCCGATTCAAGCCCTCACCGCTCTGACCCTCCACCGCTGTCTCCAACGGTCCTGGGTCTCCGCGAGAACAAGCCCCGTGCCCGATTCAAGCCCTCACCGCTCTGACCCTCCACCGCTGTCTCCAACGGTCCTGGGTCTCCGCGAGAACAAGCCCCGTGCCCGATTCAAGCCCTCACCGCTCTGACCCTCCACCGCTGTCTCCAACGGTCCTGGGTCTCCGCGAGAACAAGCCCCGTGCCCGATTCAAGCCCTCACCGCTCTGACCCTCCACCGCTGTCTCCAACGGTCCTGGGTCTCCGCGAGAACAAGCCCCGTGCCCGATTCAAGCCCTCACCGCTCTGACCCTCCACCGCTGTCTCCAACGGTCCTGGGTCTCCGCGAGAACAAGCCCCGTGCCCGATTCAAGCCCTCACCGCTCTGACCCTCCACCGCTGTCTCCAACGGTCCTGGGTCTCCGCGAGAACAAGCCCCGTGCCCGATTCAAGCCCTCACCGCTCCGACCCTCCACCGCTGTCTCCAACGGTCCTGGGTCTCCGCGAGAACAAGCCCCGTGCCCGATTCAAGCCCTCACCGCTCCGACCCTCCACCGCTGTCTCCAACGGTCCTGGGTCTCCGCGAGAACAAGCCCCGTGCCCGATTCAAGCCCTCACCGCTCTGACCCTCCACCGCTGTCTCCAACGGTCCTGGGTCTCCGCGAGAACAAGCCCCGTGCCCGATTCAAGCCCTCACCGCTCTGACCCTCCACCGCTGTCTCCAACGGTCCTGGGTCTCCGCGAGAACAAGCCCCGTGCCCGATTCAAGCCCTCACCGCTCTGACCCTCCACCGCTGTCTCCAACGGTCCTGGGTCTCCGCGAGAACAAGCCCCGTGCCCGATTCAAGCCCTCACCGCTCTGACCCTCCACCGCTGTCTCCAACGGTCCTGGGTCTCCGCGAGAACAAGCCCCGTGCCCGATTCAAGCCCTCACCGCTCTGACCCTCCACCGCTGTCTCCAACGGTCCTGGGTCTCCGCGAGAACAAGCCCCGTGCCCGATTCAAGCCCTCACCGCTCTGACCCTCCACCGCTGTCTCCAACGGTCCTGGGTCTCCGCGAGAACAAGCCCCGTGCCCGATTCAAGCCCTCACCGCTCTGACCCTCCACCATCAGCATGAAAACTGCCCCTTTGGCCACTAACACCGCACTCACCGCCATTAATACTAATCCTGCATTGAACACATATTTATTCTCCCCCCCCCCCCCCCCCCCCTCATCTGCCAATCAACCCTTCATATTCTCACCTACATATGGGGTACAGATATGGGGAGAAAGCAGGAACAGGGTACTGGTTTAGGATAATCAGCCATGATAATATTCAATGGTGGTGCTGGCTCGAAGGGCCGAATGGTCTACTCCTATACCTATTTTCTATGTTTCTATACAAGGGCATAGAAATATAGAAACATAGAAAATAGGTGCAGGAGTAGGCCATTCGGCCCTTCGAGCCTGCACCGCCATTCAATATGATCATGGCTGATCATCCAACTCAGTATCCCATACCTGCCTTCTCTCCATACCTCCTGATCCCTTTAGCCACAAGGGCCACATCTAACTCCCTCTTAAATCTAGCCAATGAACTGGCCTCAACTACCTTCTGTGGCAGAGAATTCCACAGATTCACCACTCTCTGTGTGAAAAATGATTTCCTCATCTCGGTCCTAAAAGGCTTCCCTCTTATCCTTAAACTGTGACCCTTAGTTCTGGACTTCCCCAACATCGGGAATAATCTTCCTGCATCTAGCCTGTCCAACCCCTTGGTAAGTTTGGTAAGTTTCTATAAGAGCCCCCCTCAATCTTCTAAATTCTAGCGAGTACAAGTCGAGTCTATCCAGTCTTTCTTCATATGAAAGTCCTGCCATCCCAGGAATCAGTCTGGTGAACCTTCTCTGTACTCCCTCTATGGCAAGAATGTCTTTCTTCAGATTAGGAGACCAAAACTGTACGCAATACTCCAGGTGTGGTCTCATCAAGACCCTGTACAACTGCAAATTTATAGTGGACAATTAACCTACCGACCCCTTTGACCTTTGGATGTGGTTAAACCATGCTTCACAGGTGACAGTTTGCAAACGCTATGCAGACAGTACCTGAGGTAAGGGTTGAATCCAGGTCTGTGGCATTTCAAGGCAGAGACGTTAATCTTATGCCCCTATGCTTCCCTTTTGTCAGCCTGTGTTGAATTATATACTCTTATTTTCAGTTACCCGAATTTGAAACTATTGGGTCTGTCCCACTTAGACGATTTTTCAAGCGACTGCCGGCGACTGTCAAGGCGCTGTAATTAAGACGGCTAGCACAGTATATGGTTAATCCTTTAAATTGAGGGGGGAGGGGGGGAGAAAGTGGGAGAAGGAGGGAGAAGGAGTGAAGACAACTTTTAAGAAGCCAGAGATACACAGCTGTGAAGTTCGGTGGACATTTAACGTTACCGGTCGGTTATCCTTGGTTCTGAAAACTACTGCTTACGTTTTTTTTCCCCAATGAGCCAATGAAATTCATCCGTTAGCACCGGCCACAACCTACGAGAACCTTCGACCTCCTAGCAACCCACTAGGACCACCTTGCGACCCACCTACGGCACAAGAATTCTCGCTACTCTCCTTGGCGGCTTCATTCTAGCCGCCGCTAATTTTTCAACATGTGGGATGTTTTCAGATCCTCAATTGGTCTTGGTTCTCTTCATTGCTGTAACTCCTAAATTCTTCTTCGATATTTGTACCAGTTGAAATCTTATAGAGTTAAGGGCCTGTCCCACTTAGGAGACCGAAACAGCAACCTCTGGTGACCTTTCCCGCCACCCAAAAAAAAATCAAGGTCGAGGTGACCTGCAACCTCCTACCACCTCCCATGCATATGTTCAAAACCTTCCTCGACTATGAAGAAAACCGGCTTCGACTAGACCTGCGACTAAAATTTTATCGATTTTTAAAACGGCAACCTATTTTTAGTTGAGGCCGGTTTTAATCATGATGAAAAAATAACAGCAACCTAGATGAAACCTCGACCACACGGAAACCACTTTCGACCATTAGGGAGAGTGACCAAAACCTCCTGTGACCTCATGGAAACCTTGGGTAGCGGGCAAGGTCACCAAAGGTCTCCTAAGTGGGACAGGCCCTTTATATAGATTCTTTAATCTGCAGTAATCTCTTCCTAACACTATCCCAAAAATGTCTTCTTGTAAAAGTACATCGTCTGACACCCTATATATGTCCCGATCATGCTCATGGTCATGGTAGAAAACTGTTTCAATCCATGGCCCGATCAAACGGAAACTAATCATCTGGGCATCTGCACCAGAATCCTCTAGCCAACAACACCCCCAGGTTATGTATAAAATTCCACCCCCATTAACACAGGCAGATAATAATTAAAGGTAACTAGACATGACTATAATAAACTTATTTAAGCATAATGGCTCCAACAATGAGTAAAGGGATTGCTTTAATGTAGCAGTCATTCTGATAGATGCCTATTTCAACCATAAATAATAAGAGAACATTATAAATGTGGACACAAAATGCTGGAGTAACTCAGCGGGACAGGCAGCATCTCAGGAGAGAAGGAATGGGTGATGTTTCGGGTCGAGATCCTTCTTCAGATGTAGGGCAGAAATTGTAAAGGAATTACGTATCTGTAGTAAGAGAAAATTATTAGTACATATTGAGATATGAATCGTTTGCCAGAAATTATGAAGGTGCTTTAAAATGGATTACATGCGATTCCATTCCAATTGAGAGAAGACCCTGGCAACAAAATTGTGCTCAATAAAACAAGTCTCTATTGCAGTGGAAATCAGTATATGTTACAATAGACGGGAGAGGTTAAAGAGTAGGAAAGTATAAGGATGGAACATAGAAAGGATTTGAGGGTTAAAGGCATGTTTGGGGAATGTGTAAAAGGTTTCATCTGGTTGGGTGTTTGTGTTAGTTTGGGGCTGGCTGTGCAGTCAATTCAATTGTAGGGGTTAGTTAAAAAAGTGGTCAGTGGTGAGGCTGAGCAAAGGGAGTTGAGAGGATTGGCTAGAACTGTTACAGGGATTGTGTACAAGGCAGAAAGACATTTGAGGTCCCTGAGGTCCCTGAGTTTAAGTAGTAGAGGTTGCTTGTAACTTTTAAAAGAAGAACCTTCACTGAGAAAAATATAAATCTTGAGCTTCCCAGCAGAAGTGGATGCAATGTTTAGGCTCCCTATAAACAATGCTGAAAAATATCTCAAACCTGCTTTGTTGTGTGAAATTTGTTTCATTTATGCCTTTGGATGCCATTGCATGTACTGTTGGCCTCTAATTTTAAGCTGTGTGCCAGTGATGCACTCAATAATTTACTGTTTCTTGATAAATTTAGGTAAGGGAGAGCACAAAACTGTTGATACTAAAATTCACCATGTTTGTACATTAATAGGTATCAATCATTTATATATAAGATTTTTGCAAGCTTATTCCACACATTGTATGGGTAAGGCCCCCATACAGTAAATAATCTTTTCCCTGAAGAGACTTTTTGAATGAAGAATCTTAAAATCGTGGAGTAGTTTAGAACTATATGATGAATAAGGAGGGAAGAAGATTAGACTTTGTTGCCTTCCATCACAGTGAGGAATGTGGGGAATCCGCTGTGGTGGATGTTTATGTTAACATTTATGTAGTTGTGTGTCTTGTTGCTTTTTAAAAATAATTTTAATATGGCTGTAGGGTAATTCGAATATCACTGAACCATAATTGGTGCACGTGACAATAAAACATCTTTGAAACCTTTGATATGGATAGCACTGCATCAATCAATCAAACAATTGCAGCTCAGACCTCCCATTTTCATAGCATTGGTATTAAACAAAAATCCACATTGCAAATATAATTGTTTACTTACAGGTGGTAATCTGTTTGTTAAAGTGAAAGGCTTAGTAAATCCATGGTTTATGCCCCCAGGTACCCCAATTCCATGCAACTCCACCAAATATTAAATGTGCTGTGTAAGTCAGAGGAAGCATCTTGTAGGTGAAAGACATTGGCAGTTTGGGACACATCCACAACCCTCCACAGTCGCACTGTGTGCCAGCCAAAACTCTTGGATCAAATGAATCATTTGATGACCTCAAGTAGACTTTTTATTTTTAACTTTTAAACTCTTCACACTTTTTATGGTACTCAATTTTGGAAAGCCCAAGATCTTTATGGGCTTGCAGGAAAACCTCACGTTTCCCACAAACCAGGATCATTGTTATATCTGATGAAACGTATTTCTGGTGAATCAGCAGAGTTTGTGCAGCGATTTTTTCAATGAGGATCCAAGTGCAAGGATTCATGTCTAAAGAAGTTTCCATCTTAACCTCACCCTCTGACAATGGTGGCTTTTGGAAGGCAGGGGGACATTCTGCTTTAGCAGGTTGTAATGATCAGTGGTTCCCATATCCTGAATGAGTTTCTGCTTATTGAATTTTGTACTATGATTTCAATTTCAGGGCAAGTGCACCATCGCTTCAAAAATGAGTGCTTGATTTCTTAAATCAACTGAAGCTCAAAATCAACAACAAATCTCTTATTTATTCCTATGAACAACCAGCTTATAAAAAACCCACAGTTTTACAGTGAAGTGACATAGCGGAAATTTCAGATTTAGATGAATCAATGGAATTAATAGAATTGTTTCATTATCAGATGGACAATTATTTTATATCTGGCTCGTTGTCTTGTGAGCAAAGGATCGAGCCAATTGTTACACATTTCAGATTCAGATTCAATCTTTATTGTCATTGTGCAGTGTACAGTACAGAGACAACTAAATGCAGTTGGCACCGGCACGATGCGTCTTGCGTCTTGGATACTGTTTTATTTGCTGCACAATTATGCTAGTCACTCAAGTACCACCAAAACCTAAATCATCCACTAGTGGGCTGTTTTATTTCAGGACAACTTGCCCCAAATTAATTAAATTAGCAAAGTGTGGAATTTCGGGCACAAATTACATCCAGTGCAGATCTTGTTTTCATGAATGTATATGGTAGGTTGAAAAAATATGACCTTTGGCTCTATGTCCATATAAAAAATGATTATCAAATTGACTTTTACTGGTTGAATCTATTTATGGTTTTCAATGGGTCTCATAAAGTTGACTGCTTTATTTGTGCAAGGACAATATGAATAAACACTGTTAAAAGTCTATAAATTATATATAAAAAGGAACTCACTGGGGTACAATAATGTATGAACAATTCAATCTCTAATGTGGTTTTCAATTGTTTAAAATCAGCTTCCTCACAAGATCAAATAATTCCTGTAAGTAAGTGCTTATGTTTGAAGATATTTTAGAATAGGTTAATATTTTTGAATCAAATAGCATACTACTTCACTATCCAAATATCAAATTCATGGATGCATTATCATGCAATTCTTCTGAATCAGTTTGAGCAAAAAAGTGAGGAAAATATAATTGTTTCTCATTACGAGTAGTTTTGATCTTTGTTCACTCCTTCCAAATTCGTAACTCCTGCTGTCTCTATGCTCAGAGGTGATCTGGCACTGTCTGATTCTCAGTATTGAAACGAGGAGTCCTATAACGTCCCTATATAATCCGACGTTGGTGTCTTTTGCAAATGCTCATATGAGCATCCTTGAAAGTACTATGTATAAGTACTATGCAAGTACATCTGAGTTGGATGATCAGCCATGATCATATTGAATGGTGGTGCAGGCTTGAAGGGCTGAATGGCCTACTCCTGCACCTATTTTCTATGTTTCTATGTTTCTACCATCAAATTTTAAAAAGACACTTACTGAGATTGAATAAAGCGACATCACTTCACAGCAAGTGAACATGCAGTGCAATAATAATGACACCAATTGCTTGAATCTAACTAACCCTAACAACATACATCACAACATACATTAAAACATTTTTTAATTTTAATTTTAATTTTTTTAATTTTTGTTTTACAAACATCTCTACGGCAGTAAGTCATCTTGCTTGACTGAAACAACGTAACTTTGAATTCTTCGGCATTCAAAACTTTGAGCTTATTCAAATGATGTCCTTCAAACTTTCCATTTAAAATATGTTGTTATGTAAGGAGTTAGGGTGGGTTACAGTAAAGGGAGGGGTACAGCGTTTGCTCATGACACTTGGTATGTGTACTTGTGATGTGGAGGATAATCTATACCAGACAATACATATGTAGTAGCATCAGAGCAATATAATCCTTTAACCAGTCTGTGTATACCGACTACTTTGTAAACCCATTCAACCATCACAGGGTTATTTGATGACATTATTTTGCATGAACTTAAATATGTAACAAGATTTTTATTGTTGATCAAACTGCTAATATTTGACTTGGTCTAATGTTTCAAGAGAATCCCAATATTTTCCAACATGAATGTGTTTATTTAATTGCATGCTTCAATGTGCCAACTATATGCAATTATATAATTATATGTGTGTGAATATAAAATACATATGTATTTTGAATAAGCAGTCAGTTCCTAGGCATGCAGTTTGGATTGAAAACTGATGAATGATTCATCCCATATGAAATCCCTTTAGTGTTTCTTATGAGATGTAAAACATCAGGGAAGTTGTTTAAAAAAGTCTTACATGGAGTTTAAGTTATTGAAAATTAATTTGGAAAGCGTCATTTGGAAAGATATCTTTGTGGCTGAATTGGTGATCATTTATCTCAATTAATACTTCATTTTTCAGGATAAAAGATACATTTGAAAAAGAAAAGAAAAAGCATTGGTTTTCTCTAATTCACATCTTCCTTCTTTTTAAATTTGATCTGCTTCCAAGTAGATGAGAAAGGAATTCCAAGTTTGCGATTACTTTCACAGCTTCGGGAAACAAAAACAAAATTGACAAACACTGCAATAAATTTTGAGCATCTTAAATGTAGGATGGGCTAGTCCATACGGTTCGGCACAAACAGAAACCCCATCCTTCCTAAATATATACCTACATGCCAGTGACTTAAACATGGCTGAGTTTTGGATGAAAGGGAACAGCCAGAAAGGTTGAACACTTACAATAGACAATAGACATAGGTGCAGGAGTAGGCCATTCGGCCCTTTGAGCCAGCACCGCCATTCAATGTTATCATGGCTGATCATCCCCAATCAGTACCCCGTTCCTGCCTTCTCCCCATATCCCCTGACTCCGCTATCTTTAAGAACCTTATCTAGCTCTCTTGAAAGTATCCAAAGATACACACATGCATACATCAATTTTTCAACAGCTTCCTCTCCATCAATTTAAGACTGTCAACTGAAGGCTTTGTTTCAAAGCGAGTAAAATTTCTCCATTTAAGAAAAATACTTATTAAAATATTGGTTTCTTAAGAGGAGGGATTGACAAAATGGGAGTATAAAGATGGTTGAAGGGGAAGTGGCTACAGGAAAAATTACAAAAGATTCTCAAATTAATGGGAAGGGAAGCTTGAGAATGGACAACAGAGTAAGGTCCAAGGCCAATTGCGAGGGGGGAAGTGAATACGGAGGTCAAAGTACTGTATATGAATGTGCAAAGTGTGAGGAATAAAGTGGACGAGCTTGAGGCTCAGTTAGAAACTGGCAAGTATGGGAATTACTGAGACATGGCTGCAAGAGGGCCAGGGCTGGGAACTGAATATTCAAGGGTATACAGACAGGTGGGAGGGGGAGGGGTTGCCCTGTTGGTGAGGAATGAAATTCAGTCCTTTACAAGGGGTGACATTGAAACAGGAGATGTGGAGTCAGTATGGATAGAACTAAGGAATTGTAAGGGTAAAAAGACCCTAATGGGACTAAACTACAGGCCCTCAAACAGTAGCCTGGACATAGGGCGCAAGTTGAATCAGGAGTTAAAATTGGCATGTAGGTAAAAGTAATGCTGTGGTTGTTATGGGAGATTTCAACATGTAGACTGGGAAAATCAGGTTGGTACTGGACCCCAAGAAAGGGACTTTGTAGAGTACCTTTGTGATGGATTCTTTGAACAGCTTGTATTGGAGCCTACCAGGGAGAAGGCAATTCTGGATTTAGTGTTATGTAATGAACCAGATTTGATAAAGGACCTCGAGGTTAATGAGCCATTAGGAGGCAGTGACCATAACATGGTCAGGTTTAATCTACAATTGGCGAGGGAGAAGAGTAGATCGGAGGTGTCAGTGTTGCAGTTGAATAAAGGGGACTATGGGGCCATGAGGGAGGAGCTGGCCAAAGTTGACTGAAAGATACACTAGCAGGGATGATAGTGGAACAAAAATGGCAGGTGTTTCTAGGAATAATACAGAAAGTGCAGGATCAGCCATTTCCTAGGAGGAAGAAAGATTCCAAGGGGAGACCATGGCTGACAAGGGACATCAGGGACAGTATAAAAATTAAAGCGAAGAAGTACAACGTAGCAAAGGGCTTGGACACACTAGAGGCAGGAAACATGTTCCCGATGTTGGGGGAGTCCAGAACCAGGGGCCACAGTTTAAGCATAAGGAGTAAGCCATTTAGAACGGATATGAGGAATCACTTTTTCTCACAGAGAGTGGTGAGTCTGTGGAATTCTCTGCCGCAGAGGGCAGTGGAGGCGGTTCTCTGGATGCTTTCGATATAGAGCTAGTTAGGTTCTTAAAAATAGCGGAGTCAGGGGATATGGGGAGAAGACTCCTCCTGGGCTAGTACAGGCCTGATGGGCAGAAGGGACAAAAAAATCTGAGTGAAATCTCAGTGAAAGGCCAAATAACTCATCTTATTTTCATTTCATTTCATTTCCATTGCCATTTCAGTCTCATGCACAGGGCAGGCCAAACAACTCATCTCATTTTCATTTCATTTCATGTCCATTGCCATTTAAATTTCAAGCACAGGGCAGGTCAAACAACTTATCTCATTTTCATTTCATTTCATTTCCATTGCCATTTCAGTTTCAAGCACAGAGCAGGCCAAACAACATCTAATTTTCATTTCATTTCCATTGCCATTTCAGTTTCAAGCACAGGGCAGGCCAAACAACTCATCTCATTTTCTTTTCATTTCATTTCCATTGCCA